>NC_081180.1:17233518-17833518 GCF_029867415.1 Vicia villosa | reverse complement strand
CTTTAGAATCCTACATCTCACGCATACAACAACACAAAACACAACTGACCTACAACGCAGAAGATCAGAAAAAGAGGAAGAAGCAGAATCAAAAGTAAACATACATGGGCTTATTTTGTCTCGAATTGGTGATATAGTGATCAAATATTTCACAATTTCTATTTCGAAATCTTGTACTCTATAAAGCCTCTGAAAAACAATGAGAAATGGGGGATTATTGGGTTTGTGAGAGTGAGGGTATTGATCTTGTATGTGTGTTTGTTGGTGTTTGATTGTGTTACTGTATCTTTGAAAAACTGAATCGAGAGAGAGGGATGAGAGATTGATGGTTCTGCTTTTTTTTTTTTTTTTTTTGCAAAAGTGAAGCAGAGAAAAAGAAAATGAAAGAGTGAGAGAGACGCTTGGTTTTGATAACCGTGAGATTTGTTTTGGTTTAGAGGTTTCACACTATTTGTAGATTTTGAAATATGCAAAGTTGATAGTAAATTAGTAATGATAGTAGTAGCCTTGGTAATATAAGTGAGCAGCAATTACATTAATTTTGTGTATAAAAAGAAGCAAAAGATTTTAAGGAAATGAAAACGTTTGCATTGAGAGAATACAGGAAACGAAAGGTTTACATTGAAAATAAATATTACAATTAATATCTATTCAAAAAATTAACTAATAGGGTTAACATACGATGCCTATTTTTATGGCCCAATATGAAATTGAAAAATAAAGAATCCGTGAATAATAATAATAATTGATAATTGATTCTTTTAGATTTCCAAGACTGAATAATCATATAAATAAATATAATTAAAAATAAAATAAAATATAAAAAATAAAAATATAAAAAAGTAATTAGAAGTTACTATAAATAGTATGAAAAGAAATTGTTAGAAAGTCTAAGGGAGTGACACTTGGCAAACTTGCCAAAGTACTCATCTTGCTTTTTTCTATTGTATGATATATATATTGTTGTGAATTCAATGCCAATAACAAAGTATAATAGGGAATTATAGGGGAGAAGAAGAACACAATAATTGGTTATAACCGTTATTCTTTTACTTTCTCTTAAAACAAGATTACAAGTTTACAAGAATAACAAATAACCTCTCTCACCCTAAATTAGGATTTGCAGCTTAGCAATGATGAGAGACTAGTATGCTATTTATAATAAAACCTAACATACTAACTAATGGGCTTTTTCAGCAAGGCCCATTACACAAGCCAACTTAATAAACAAGCTAACTTAACAAATTAGGGTTTAAACACTAAAACCTAATTTAACATGCTAACAACTCTAGCATCTTCGACATCTGCATGCTAGACCCATCTTCGACTACAGCATGCACACTTCGACACCAGCATGTGAACAATCCTTCGACTTCATGCTTAACTCTGTCGAACTGTCGAACCAAGAAGCTACCCTTCGGCCATACTAGAGTTCGATCCAATATCTCACAAATCTCCACCTTGGATCTAACTCTACAACATCAAGGGAACACACTAGCTTTCTTCATGCAGCTTTATCAACTGCATACAGTGGAAAAACTTGCAACTCGGCAATGTCTTGGTGATCATATCAGCAGCATTGTCTTCAGTCGAAACCTTCAGCACTTGGACTTCTCCACGCTCGATTACTCCTCTGACAAAATGCAGCCTCACATCAATGTGCTTAGTTCGCTCATGATAGGCTGAATTCTTCGACAGGTGTATTGCACTTTGACTATCACATTTAACAGTGATACCTCGACCTTGAAGTTTCAGCTCCTTCGCAAAACCTTCAAGCCACAATGCTTCTTTCACAGCTTCAGTTAGGGCAATATACTCCGCTTCAGTGGTTGATAGAGCAACAACCTTCTGAAGTGTTGCTTTCCAACTAATTGCAGTGCCAAACATAGTGAAAACATATCCAGAAATAGATTTTCTAGAATCCATACAACCTGCATAATCAGAGTCGACATATCCTTCTATTACTGCTTTACTATCTTCACCCAAGGCTCCACCATAAATTAGGACTCTATTCAGAGACCCATTTATGTACCTTAAAATCCACTTCAATGCTTGCCAGTGAGCCTTTCCAGGATTCGCCATGTACCTGCTTACAAGACTGACTGCGTAAGCTATGTCGGGTCTAGTACAGACCATAGCATACATCAAAGAGTCGACTATATTAGCATATGGGATGCTATTCATATAGACTCTTTCGACATCAGTACTGGGACACTGATCAATACTCAGCTTGAATTGAGGGTTTGTTGGAGTCACAACTGGCTTCGAATTCGACATACCATACTTTTCAAGAATCTTCCGTAGATATGCCTCTTGAGATAAGCATATCTTCGACTTCTTTCTATTTCTCCGAATGTCAATTCCAAGAATCCTGGAAGCAGCTCCCAGATCCTTCATATCGAACTCCTTATTGAGTTCAGCCTTCACCCTCATCACATCTTCAACACTGTTGCTTGCTATGAGAATATCATCCACATAAAGCAACAAAATAACAAATGAATTACCAGGTCGAAATCTGAAGGTCGCGTCGAACTGACTTCTAATGAAACTTATGCGTGTTATGAACTTGTCGAATCTCTTATTCCACTGTCGAGGAGATTGTTTCAGCCCATACAAAGATCTCTTTAACTTGCACACATAATCTTCCTTCCCCTTTTCGACATACCCTTCAGGTTGCCTCATCAGGATCGTTTCATCTAGATCACCATACAAGAACGCAGTCTTCACATCCATCTGTTCCAGTTCAAGATCGAACTGTGCCACCATGGCAAGCAACATTCGAATGGACCTATGCTTCACAACAGGAGAAAACACATCATTGAAGTCGACACCTTCTTTCTGAGTGAAACCCCTTGCAACTAACCTTGCCTTGTATCTTTTCGACGTCACTCCTTCAATTCCTTCCTTAACTTTGAAAATCCATTTACAGCTGACTAACCTTGCCCCAGCAGGTTTCTTAATCAGTTCCCAAGTATGATTATCATGAAGAGATTTCATCTCATCATCCATGGCCTTCAGCCATTCAGTCTTATTTCGACTCCTCATAACTTCCTTATAGTCTCTAGGTTCTTCGTCTAGAACCTCACTTGCAGAGATTAAGGCATAAGCTATAAGATCTGCATATCCAAGTCTTTGAGGTGGCTTGATGACTCTTCTCGACCTATCTCTCGACAATAGGTAGTCATCGTCAGTTTCCTCAACTTCAGCATCTCCTGCTTCTTCTTCGACTTCATCTGGGATATGCAATTCAGCATCAACATGCTCCACCTCAACAGGAATTTATACCTGTTCCAGCTCTTCGTCAGATGTTTCTGTACTTCGACCAACATCATCAGTTTTCTTAAAAGCCATTTCAGCTTCATTGAAAACTACATCTCGACTGGTGATACACCTCCTGTGACGTGGCTCTAGGCACCATAGCCTATAAGCTTTGACTCCTTCAGGGTATCCCATGAACATGCATTTTAGAGCTCTAAGTTCGACCTTGTCTTGCCTAATGTGAGCATAGGCTACACAGCCAAATACTCTCAGTTTGTCGAGATCTGGTGGATGTCCCGACCAAACTTCTTCAGGTGTCTTCATATCTAACGCTGTCGAAGGACATCTGTTTATCAGATATGTTGCTGTCGAAACAGCCTCAGCCCAGAACACCTTTGTTAACCCCGCACTAGTCAACATGCATCTCACTCTCTCCAAAATAGTTCGATTAAACCTTTCAGCCAAACCATTTTGCTGTGGAGTACCTGCAGTAGTTCTATGCCTTGCAATACCAGAGGCAGCACAAAAACTGTCGAATGCCTCATTGCAAAATTCAAGGCCATTGTCGGTTCTCAACCTCTTGACCTTTCTGCCAGTCTGATTTTCAACCAGAGTCTTCCAACTTTTGAAATTCTCAAAAGTTTCATCCTTAGTCTTCTGGATGAATACCCATAATTTTCTGGAATAATCATCTACTATGGATAGAAAATACCTTGCTCCTGAATGTGATGGACACCTTGCAGGCCCCCAAAGATCAGCATGGATGTAATCAAGGGATCCATGTGTTCTTTGTTTGCCTTTGTTGAACTTCACTCTGCAAGATTTTCCAAGTACACAGGGTTCACAAAACTTCAGCTTTTCGATTTTGTCTCCACCAAGCAGATTTTGTTTCCCTAATTCGACCAGACCCCTTTCACTGACATGGCCCAATCTCATGTGCCAGATTTCTGTTTTCGACAAAGGTTTCGTGGATGCAACATTTGTCGAACCACTTACAACTTCAGCCTCAAGGGTATACAAGCCTTGTTTCTTCACGCCTCTCAAGACTTCCTTCGAACCCTTCATGACTCTTAGGATACTTTTCTCTCCTTGGAAAACATATCCTTTCTTGTCGAATTCACCAAGAGAAAGCAGATTTCTCTTCAAATCAGGAACATACCTGACTTCAGTCAATAACCTTATTGACTCATCATGGAGCTTGAATCTCACAGATCCAACACCTGCAATCTTGCAAGCCTTGTTGTTTCCCAGCAATACTGATCCACCATCTTGATCACATAATTCCTCGAACAAGTCTTTGTTTGGAGTCATGTGCCAAGTGCAACCTGAATCCATAATCCACTCCTTCTTAGAGTCACTGCTTGAAACCACAAGAACATCAGATGTTTCGAAATCATCTTGAACAATGGCAGCGTTGCCATTATCCTTACCTCCATGATATTTCAAGCGTTCAGGGCACACTTTTCTTGTGTGACCCTCCTTCTTACAATGGTAGCATCGAATGCCAGATGCTTCGCCACTGTAAGTCTTCGACTGGCTTTTGCCTTTCTTCTTGTCGAACTTACCATCCTTTCGTAAGAGTTTTCCTTTAACGGCCAAACCTTCGCCAACAGTCGAAGGTTTATGCTCCTTTCGTTCATTCAAGTCCTTAGAGTACAAGGCTGATTGAACTTCTTCAAACGTCAGGGACTCCCTTCCATACAAGAGAGTTTCTTTGTAGTGAGCATGTGATCGAGGCAAAGAACACAATAGTAACAGCGCTTGATCTTCATCATCGATCTTCACATCAATATTTTCAAGATCAAGAATCAGCTTGTTGAACATATCCAACTGCTCAGCCAATACTTTGTCTTCAATCATCTTGAATGAATACAAAGCTTGCTTCAGGTAGAGTCGATTTACCAGCGATTTGGTCATATACAAACTTTCAAGTTTCACCCATAACCCTGATGCCGTCGTCTCCTTTGATACCTGCCGGAGAACCTTATCACCAAGGCTCAACAAAATTGCGCTGTGTGCTTTCTCGATCATATTTGTCTTCTCCGCTGCCGTCAATTCTGCATTCATGGCTGCCTCTCCCTTCAACGCTTCTAAACAACCCTGCTGAACCAGTAGGGCTTTCATCTTCAAGCGCCACAGACCGAAATCATTCACTCCGGTGAACTTTTCAATCTCATACTTTGTTGACGGCATCTTCTCCACGCTCACCGCACCAATTTGTTGTGAATTCAATGCCAATAACAAAGTATAATAGGGAATTATAGGGGAGAAGAAGAACACAATAATTGGTTATAACCGTTATTCTTTTACTTTCTCTTAAAACAAGATTACAAGTTTACAAGAATAACAAATAACCTCTCTCACCCTAAATTAGGATTTGCAGCTTAGCAATGATGAGAGACTAGTATGCTATTTATAATAAAACCTAACATACTAACTAATGGGCTTTTTCAGCAAGGCCCATTACACAAGCCAACTTAATAAACAAGCTAACTTAACAAATTAGGGTTTAAACACTAAAACCTAATTTAACATGCTAACAACTCTAGCATCTTCGACATCTGCATGCTAGACCCATCTTCGACTACAGCATGCACACTTCGACACCAGCATGTGAACAATCCTTCGACTTCATGCTTAACTCTGTCGAACTGTCGAACCAAGAAGCTACCCTTCGGCCATACTAGAGTTCGATCCAATATCTCACATATATATATATATACAGTTTAGCGTCGACTCATTCTGAATACTCAACAAAGTATTATCCATCAGATACAATCAAGACATATGATTCATTCTGAAAAGCATCTGCTTCGGACAAACATTCTGAAAAAGTATCTACTTTGCATGGCATCTTTAAGCCCATCTCAGGCAACATTCTGTCAACATCTAGATGGCATCTGCAAGCCCATCTCCAACAACACTACTTCCTGCACCAGCGAGTGCAAATTTTAGGGCACTTAAAGTGTTCAATCATCTTCCACATTCAGATCACGACAGGCAAACAAGTCAATCTACCTCTTCAGTTTTAAGAAGATTGAACAGGGGCCGCTGTTGTACCCCAAAATTTGTCATCATTTATTTACGAATGCTACTTTATTACAAATAAAAGTAATGGCACGTTTGGTAAGACTGCAAGGTTTACGGGTGCAAGGTACCGGGTTCGAATTCTACTTCTGACATTTTTCCCTTTTATTTGTTTTTAATTTTATTTTCATTTTATATTCAAAAATCACAAAAATAAGTATTTTTTAATCATTTAATTATTATTTTCGTATTTATTTTATCATGCATTTTTTAAATATATTTTTTATTAAAATCTTTACTTTAGGTAAAAAATAGTCAAAAATCATAAAAATAAAAAAGATTTAAAAAGATTTGTTCTCATTGTTGAAATATTGCATTTGAGGATAGTTTTTTTTTTTACTTTTAGAAAAAAAATTAATGAATTGACTAAATATATCAAGAATTAAAATCAAATTAAATTTGGTTTAAATGCTTGATCATATTAGTTAATAGGTTGATTTCCTATTTGATTTAACCTAATTTTTTTCCTATATAAAACTAACAACTAGTAATATACTCGTGCGTCTGCACGGGTAAAAATTTAGTAGTGTAAAATTATACTACAAATTTAGATTTATGTTTATGTATGTTTAACTGCTTAGAATTTAATTGGTTGTGTCTCATGACACTTTATAAAATATTCCATTCACATTTTAACATTAAAGACAAGTACAAGTGAGTGATAACTCAACACTTACTAAATAACAAATTATCTCGCGAGTAAGAATGAATCGGTTCATCAATCATATTACAATGAAAAGATTAGAATACATATCAATATTTAAAATATTTCATCATTGAAAGAGTCAATTTATGTATGTCTTTTTGTTTATAGCTAACTGATCGTGCCTACTGTCACTTTATCAAATATAAATTAACATTTATACATGTTTTGTTGCTTAGATCTAACTTGTTGTGTCCCTTAACATTAAAGACAAGTGCAAAGTTATAATGAGCAAGATGTAATATGATTTTGAGACAGATATTGTAAAAGTCATAACAAAGCTAAATAATAATTTTATGCAGCAATTAATATATATTGAATTGTCATTTGTTTTTGTATTTATATAGAATTGTTACTTAAAATAAAATAGATATCGTGTTGATAGTGCCCCGTAATAAAAATAGAAAATTTGACATTTGAAAATAAGAATTTTGTGTCTCAAATAAAGACAATGGTTAGTTAAAATAAAATATGTATTTTACTGATAATGCCATGTGAAAAAAATTATAAAAAAAATTGACATTTGAAAATAAAAGTTTTGTGTCTTAAATAAAGACAATTGTTAATTAAAATAAAAAAGGTATTTTGATGATAGTGACCCGTCAATAAAGTAGAAATTTTGACATTTAAAAATATTTGTTTTAATAATTATGAATAATTTTTTAATAATCATAAAATAATTATGTTTTCGATTGAGTAAATTTTTGCGTATTTCTCTTCGTTCTATTAAAAAAGATTTAATTTATTAATTTATTTATATTTTAAAAAATAAAAAGAGAAAAAGAAAAATGAGGGAGAAAAAATTGAAATAAAAATTGTAAAGTGTGTAGGGTGTTTAATAAAGAGAGTGAAAGATATAAATAGTTTAATTTATAAAAGGAGGGAAAATATAATTTGAAATGAGAAAGTGACGTTGTATAGCCAAGTGACAACACTTTATGTTAAATATCACAGAGAAAAACAAGGTAATAGGAAAGGAAAATTCTCTGATATTCTTGAATGAAAACAAATGGCCCTTTTAAATAGCCTTACATAACAACTACCACACTTAAACGTGGTATGAAACACTAACCCTACTTACCTACAAAGAAGGAATAATTAAATAGACTAAATCAACAATTCCTAATTGATAGGATAGCACAACAACCATACTTCCTAATTAATAGGATTTATTAGCAGGAACAGAAAAACAAAATAAAACTAAATAACCACTAACTTCAACACTCTCCCTTAAACTGAATGCTCATAAGCAATCAGTTTATTTCTTCAACTGAGCACATGCCAAGTAATGCCCTTAACTTCAAAAAAGAATAAGCTTTGAGAGGTTTCGTAAAAATGTCGGCAATTTGCTCATCACTTTTACAGTAGCATAGTTCCACTGCACCCTCTTTTGCGAGATCGCGGAGAAAATGAAACCTCACATCAATGTGTTTGCTTCTTCCATGTAGAACTGGATTTTTTGACAATTTAATGGCTGAGTTGTTATCGCAAAATAGCATAAGTGGACCTTGCTGTGTACATTTTACCTCTTCCAAAATTCTTCTAAGCCAAATACCTTGACAAGCACATGCTGCAGCAGCTATAAATTCTGCTTCAGTTGTAGATAAAGTTACAATAGGCTGTTTCTTTGAAGACCATGAAACTGCAGCTCCACTTAAGAGAAAGGCATAACCAGATGTACTTTTGCGATCATCCAAATCACCAGCATAATCACTGTCGTTGAAGCCAACTAGCACATTTCTTTCACTCTTTTTATAGAACAAGCCATAGTTAACGGTACCCTTCAAGTATCGAAGTATTTTTTTTACTGCTTGATGATGGAGTTCAGTTGGTGACTCCATAAATCTACTGATGAGGCTGACAGCATACATTAAATCCGGTCGAGTAGCCGTCATGTACATTAGACTTCCAACCATTTGCTTATAGTAAGTGCTGCCAATCTTTATTCCTTCATCATCCCGAGTCAATTTAGTTCCAGGAACTATAGGTATTTGAACTGGATTACAATCAACCATTTTAAATCTTTCCAATATCTCTTGAGCATATTTCTTTTGACAAATAAAAATGCCCTCTGCAGATTGAATCACTTTTATGCCAAGAAAGTATTTCATCACTCCCAAGTCAGTCATCTCGAATTCTTTCATCATTGATTGTTTAAACTCTCTAAATAAGAATTCATCATTTCCAGTAAATATCAAATCATCCACATATAAGCACACAATCAAAATATTACCTTTTTCTCCAGTTTTGATGTAAAGTGTATGCTCATAAGGACACTTGTGAAAACCTGCTTTGTTGAAATAGGTGTCAATTCGACTGTACCAAGCTCGTGGAGCTTGTTTCAATCCATAAAGAGCTCTTTTCAACTTGTAAACCATGTTTTTGCTGTCCTTCTTTACATACCCCGGGGGTTGTTCCACAAAAACTTGTTCCACTAGCTCTCCATGTAAAAATGCAGACTTGACATCCAGTTGAAAGACAATCCAATTATTTTGAGCAGCCAATGAGATGACCATTCTAATTGTGTCATGTCTTGCTACTGGAGCAAATACTTCAGAATAATCCACTCCATACTCTTGAGTGTACCCTTTAGCTACTAGACGAGCCTTAAATTTATCAATTTCCCCTTTTTCATTCACTTTTGTTTTGTAGATCCATTTTACTCCCACTGGTTTTTCTCTTTCTGGCAGCTCCACTAACTCCCATGTATTATTTCTTTCAATTGCTTCAATCTCTAAATCCATAGCATTTCTCCATATTTCACTTTTAAATGCCTCATCAAATGAAATGGGATCACTTCCAGTAAAAAAGTGAGCTAATGTTTCTTCATCAGAGAGCTCTTCACCACTTGTATAATCATTCATCCAAACTGGCCTTCTCCTTTGACGTGGCATATTTGGTAGTGATGTTTCAGCATCTCCACTTCCATGATCAGATCCAAGTGCATTTGATTCTTCCAAATTATCATGTGCATCCTCTTCTATTTCTGCACTCTCATTATCCTCTAGTTCAAGAGCCACTGATTTTCCTTTAATATGGCTTTCCCAGTTCCAGTTAATGTTTTCATCGAAGACAACATCTTTAGAAATACAAACCTTCTTTGTTAAAGGATTGTAAAGACGATAAGCCTTAGATTCTTCACTTACGCCAAGTAGTACACATTTCTCTCCCTTGTTATCAAGTTTCTTTCTCTTTGGATCAGGAACATGCACATAAGCTATGCAGCCAAAAACTCTGAAGTGATCAACAGCGGGTTTGCGAACAGACCAAGCTTCTTCCGGTGTCATGTTCTTCACAGAAAATGTTGGACATCGATTGAGAATATGAACACTCCAATTAACTGCCTCTGGCCAAAAGTTCTTCGGCACGTTCTTATTTGCTAGCAAACTTCTCACCATATTCATGATAGTTCTATTTCTCCTCTCCGACACACCATTTTGATGTGGTGTGTATGCTGCAGTCAATTGTCTCTTGATTCCATTTCTTTCACACAAATCCACAAACTCTGTTGATGTATATTCTCCCCCACGATCTGTTCGAAGGCATTGAATATGTTGTTTTGTCTCCTTCTCAACTCTTGCTTTGAATCTCCTAAACATATCAATGGCTTCAGATTTTTCCTTTATAAAATATACCCATGTTTTTCTACTAAAGTCATCGGTAAAAGTTATGAAGTACCTTTTATTGCTGTTTGAAGTTGGATTTAACGGACCGCATATGTCCGAGTGCACTAGTTGAAGGACATGATTAGCTCTCCAAGTACACTCTTGAGGAAATGATTTCCTATGCTACTTTGCAATCACACATTCTTCACACACATGAGATGGAGTTTCGATTTGAGGCAGCCCTGTTACCATTTCCTTTTGCTGTAAGGTTCTGAGTCCGTTAAAGTTTAAATGTCCAAACCTGTAATGCCATAACCATGAAGAATCTGAAATAGATACTTTGAAACAAGTTTGATCTTCAAAAGCCTCACATTTTAGTTGAAACATTCGATTCCCCGACATCTTAACAGCAGCAACTAGTCCCTCTTCTGGATCATGAATTTGACAGGTACCCTTCTGAATTACAATTGCACAACCTGTTTCTTGCAATTGTCCCAGGCTGATTAGATTGCTTTTAAGCTCTGGTACATAATACACACCTTCTATATTCTGCATCTTCCTATTCATGTGTACTTTAACAGTTCCTTTGCCCATAACACCCATGCTAGAGTTATTGCCAAGCTTGACACTGTGTCGAAAACTTTCATTTAAATCACAAAAAAGATTTTTGTTACCTGTCATGTGATTGCTGCAGCCAGAATCAAGGTACCAGATCTCCCCATTTTCAGCCTGCTCTTTCTCAGTGTGAGCCATCAATAATATTTCTTCCTCATCTGTTTCAACAAAGTTTGCCTTTTCTTCTGTTTTACCAGGACATTCCCATTGAAAATGACCAATTTTGTGACAATTGTAGCATTCAATGGATGGCCTGTAAAAGCTTCCTTCTCTAGTCCACGACCACGCCCCCTTCCTCTTCCTCTAAAGCTTCCTCGACCTCTGCTTCTTCCAAAGAAATTCCCGGAATGAGTCACTTTGAGAGCTTGTTCTTCCTCAATATGGTTTGACATGCGTTGTTCATGCACTAACAATGAACTTTGTAACTCATCTATTGACATAGTATCAATGTCATTTGATTCTTCTATTGAACATACCACATAGTCAAACTTAGATGTCATAGAGCGTAGAATTTTTTCTATAATTGTCACGTCTTCCATCTTCTCTCCATGTATCCTCATCCTGTTTGCGATTGTCAACGTCCTTGCAAAATAATCATCAACGGATTCTCCAGCCTTCATGTTCAGAATTTCAAACTCTTTACGAAGAGCTTGTAATTGAGCGCGCTTGACTCTGCTAGTGCCTTGATACTTCTTCTTTAAGGAGTCCCATATGTCTTTTGCAGTATCCTTCTTAAGAATAGTCTCGAGAACAACCCGATCAATTTCTTGATACAAGTAATTCTTTGCCTTGAGATCCTTCAGCTTCTATTCTTTTCTCGCCTTTAATTGTGCATCAGTCAGGGCTGTTTCATCCCTTACTTCTGGAATTCCTTCCTCAATCAGTCCCCAATATTCCTTCGATTTCAAAAAATTTTCCATCAACATGCTCCAATGATCATAGTGACCATCAAGCTTTGGAATTGCTGGCTGCACAAAACCGTTACTGCTCCCTTCACTTGCCATAGTCAATGTTCACAGAAGAAGACTGCTGCTTCAGATAGTCAGGCCCCTTGCGGAGCTCTGATACCAAATGTTAAATATCACAGAGAAAAACAAGGTAATAGGAAAGGAAAATTCTCTGATATTCTTGAATGAAAACAAATGGCTCTTTTAAATAGCCTTACATAACAACTACCACACTTAAACGTGGTATGAAACACTAACCCTACTTACCTACAAAGAAGGAATAATTAAATAGACTAAATCAACAATTCCTAATTGATAGGATAGCACAACAACCATACTTCCTAATTAATAGGATTTATTAGCAGGATCAGAAAAACAAAATAAAACTAAATAGCCACTAACTTCAACACTTTATTGATTAGAGAGTGTGGTTATATTGATCTTTATGTAAGTACTAATATATTCTTTTTGCTATTGATTAGAGAGTGTGGTTATATTGATCTTTATGTAAGTACTAATATATTCTTTTTGCTTAGTAAATTTTGAAAGAGCAAAAGACATTTTTGGTAGAGTGGTGATATCTTCTAATAATAGCTAGATAGTAGATTCCCTTAGTCTCGGGGGATATAAACTGACACTATTTTCTCCAACCCTTACAGGAACCACTCCACACTCACGTACAAAATTTCACCAGTCCTAATTTGCATTGACTCTCTCAAATTTTTTTTCACATACTAACCATTTTCTATTCCCTATCACCCTTACTCTTACACAAAATATCCACTTTTATATACTCTAACAATCCACATTCTTACTAACCTTGGTATATATTTATGTACAATTTGGTGTTGCAGTTTGGTGATGTTGGTTCACTTGAGCAACATGGAATGACAATAACCAGAATATGGTCATTGGATAGAGATCCTTCACCACTACCTCTAATAGACAATCATTCATCTGTGGATTTGATATTAAAGTCAACGGGAGTTGACTTAAAGAAACCGCATAAGTATTTATGATCATATGTAGAACCAACATTCCGACTAATGTCAATGTGAGTGTTTGTTTGTGTGTTAATGTCGTGTCTGTATTGTGCAGTTTTGAGTTGAGGCTTCGCATATCTCTAAGTGCTGACAAGCTCATTCTGATTCCTAGAGTCAGAAACACTGATAACAAACCATTTTCTTTTGCATTTTCACTATAAGAAAGTGAACTGAAACACCAAAATAAAATAAAAAAAGTTAATGAAGATGAAAAAATTCTGCAGTGAAGTTCGGATTGAGGGATTGGAGACACTTGATTATTTTGATAATCTGGTGAACAGATCAAAGTTCACAGAACAAGCTGATGCAATTACATTTGATGGGGAGGTAGGAATCGTAAAACATAACTTTTCTTTGAAAATCAAAAAATATTCAGCACATCATAATAGATCATCAGACAGTTTCGACTACACTCCGCCTTTCCTTTACGACAGTTTCTTTGTTTTGGTTCCTTTGTAGACGGACAGGGTATACTTGAGCAGCCCTAATAAAATCGCCATAATAGATCATGAGAAGAAAAGAACATTTGTTCTCCAGAAGAACGCAATTCCAGTTGAAGCCATGTGAAGAGTGGAAGGGATATCAAGAACTCTCTACTGTTTCATCAAGCTATTGCAGTGGACAATTGGATCCTCGTAGAGTTCTTTATGGCTTTCGTTGATGCAGTCAAATCAATCAAGATTTGTATTTGTCGTATACATTACATTGGCTTTCAGACAGAAAAAAGGTGTGCATGAATGTCATGCTGATAGATATATACCATATAACATAAAGCCCTTTTCCACCTTACAATAATATGAGAGAAGCTTAGCTTGATGGCATGATGCCATGACAATTGCTAAGCAATTTTTTGTGTATTTGTTAAGTTCCAATGGAATTTTTCAGAGTATGGAAACTGGTGATGCTGTGCATACATACTTACTATTTGTAAATTAGGAGGAAAAAAAACATGAATTTTTTTCTTTCTTTCTGTAAACACTTTTTGTTTGGAGAACCTGCAAAAAATTTGGCCCTATGATCGATCATGTTTCTATCCATACTTCTACCTTCTTTTATTGCAGGATAATTAATACACACTAAAAACATAATCCTCATCTAAAAAGATTAAACAGAATACAAATGCTTGCCCAAAACAGGGTTTCCTCGCAAATTTGACTGGTTAACATGATAAAGGAGAAAGATAAGAAAAGAAACAATTTAATCACGCCAGAATATTGTGAAATATAACCAGCAAGAAACAGGTCCTAAAGAAATCATAATTTAAAATCCAACATGGAATGTATACATTCTCCATAGATTGTGCTAGCTGTACAATTTAACATGAAATGTATCAAGTGGAGGAGACAAATAAAAATATATCACTCGTCGTCGTCTTCATCTTCGAAACCTTCAGCAGCCCCGGCATCATCTCCAATGCCTTCAAGTAGTTGGTCAACATCCTCTCCCAACTCCAGCAACCTAGCACTAAGTTTATCCACCTTGCTTTGTTCTTGCCCTAGGCATACGAGCAGATCATTCAGTTCACCCTCACTCTCCTTCAGAGCTTCTTCCCTTGCTTCAGCTTTTATTGCCTCTACATCTGGAAGTGTTGACGGCCCTCCACCCCTAAGTGCTTTCACCTCATTTTCCAGTAGAAGGTTAGATTGCTCAAGGCTATTGTATGCATCGGATAGACTCATTAGATCAGCTTCCACCTTTCCGGCTAAATTCTTATACAAATTTGCCTCTGATTCGATTTTTGCTTTTTCTGCCTTAAGTGTCTCCAACCTTTTAGATGCTTCTTGGAAATCTCTACGGAGTGTCTCTGTTTGGACTCTTTCGGCGCCTCCACTCACTCTTTGCTCAGACTGGAAACTACTGCCGGTTTTAGCCAGGTCCTCGGCCAATGTACCATTTCGAAGAACAAGATCCTGAGACAATTAAAAAAATCACTAAATAACACACATATCAAGAATAGTCAAACCATGTTACATTTGTTGAAGAGCACAGGATCCTACACGCTTCTTATTCTTCTAATGGACTCTATGCACCACACTCATGGGACGAACCTAAGAAATAATTATAGATCTACTAAGGTATCATCAAAACAAACCAAACTTGCTGAACAAATCAAACAAGGCTATGGCAGTACATCATAGTAAAAACACTTCACAAGAATGCTCTTTGCAATCTTATTTATTATTATACCATTTAAAACCAACTCCAGAATCACACATTAAGCAAATGACTGCAAATCAAAAGCCACACAACTAAATGCTCAGAAAATCTATATTGCTCCCTATGTTCCTTTTTAGTTGTGATTTTAAGATTATTTACATATACCAAAATATTAAATTTTGTTACTATTGATAGAACTGTCTGTCTCTTTCCTATAATACCCTTAACCATTTACTATCTCACTCTACCTGTTTCTCTTCCTACTGTAAATAGTTAAGGGTATTATTGACAAAACAATAGTTAATGTTGCATTGAACTTTCAAACGACGTGTAAATAGGACCAACAATTTTCTACAAAAAGAGACGGCCAAAAAGGAATAGAGAGAGTATACAAAAAGGTAGACTACCTGGAAGGAACAGATTCATGACTTATCCTGGTATACATTTTAAGAAGCATTCACAAATACAAATAATACCTGTATCTCAGAGTGCTGATTCTCAACAAAAGCTTTCAGCCGCTTTATATATTCACCATCACTTTCACCACTCTTCTGCTCTATTTCTGATGGCACAACTGCTACCTTAGTTTTTGGACGACTATAAACCTCCACAATCTGTTCTCTGATATTTGCCTCCAGCCTTTTGACAAAATTCACAAAGTAAGAGTCCAAGATTGAAGCAAGAATCGGATGATCCGTATTTTTCCTTTCTGACAAATCATTCTCATCTACATCTTGAATATCTGCCATACTAGCTGCTGAAGATCTAGAGAATGATCTATGTGTGAGTGATGACTCCGCGTTAGCGAAAACAAAACTCTTATGCATCTCCTCAAATTTCAAGAAGTACGAACTAAGCCCAATTTTCTGACTTATCAAATCAACAATGGCAAATGCATCTTTTCCGCTATCAGTAGATTTGTTATAGATCACACATTCACCCAACACAACTGCTGCAAATCCCTTTATACATACTGTTTCTGACAAATTTGATACTAGCTCAAGAAGATAGGTAAGGTGGGGCCGGGCATCTAGGAAGCAGTGCACTGCATTGTGACAATCTGCTAGCCAGGTGACCAGTAATTTCAAGATAACAGCTTGAACATATGAATTTCCTGATGTATTATTAGACTTTCCATCTTTGGATTTCATTGAAGAAGCAAGGGCCAAATATTTTACCATTCGATGCATTAGTGGTTCGGGAGCTCCTAGAGATTGCATGGGTGCCTCAATTTCAATTCGCAAAACCTGAAACATCTCTCGTAAGATTTCTGAGCACCTAAATTTCTGTTTTTCGTTTTCTAAATCTTACGATTCATACTATCATTAAGTATAAATTTGTGAAGAAAAAAAAATCTAGTGAAAAGAAGCCAAAACAAGTCAACATTGAAGCAATAAAAAATAGCAAAAATAACATTTGGTTATCCTTGAAGTAAATGCACAAGAACATTATTCATATATAAGAAGCAAATCAGATATGCGGCCATCAAGTAAAACTTGAATTACCCAAAGGTGGGACTAGATCTCTAGTGAGAGTATTTATCAATGCTAAAAGGTTAAACTTGTTAAAATTTACCCAATAGTGTCACAATTTCCATTCAACTACTAACAAATGGGAACAGAGAGAAAAATAAATATGTTACATAGATCAAACAGACCATGCAAGCAATACACCTATTAACTCTTTTAGCAAAAAAAGAAAAAAAAGAAAACGAAGTAATTTATCAATTAGAATAAGCTATTGCATGCGAGAGACATAAGCTTAGAAACAAATTCCTCAAAATAAGGGAATGGAGACAATTTTCTTTTTCTTTTCAATTGGAGTAAAAAGTTTAAATTGGATATAAAATACCCATATCGTAGAATTCCTTTCTATAGAAGAAATCTATATTTTAAGATGAATTCATTGATTTTTATATGATAAAAATTTTAGTCATAAAACAAATTAATCAGAATGTATTATGTAGTCCCTATATCTACTAAAACTGGTTGTAAAATAAAGCTAAAAAATACATTGAAGCAGGGAATTATTTGTATACCCTTTCCTTGCATGGGAGATTGTCCTTCAATATATGTGATAGAACACTAGCAGCTCTACTACAAGTCTACATATTTAAAATAACATTAGTCAGATAATTCATACTAGTAACAGTGGCTTCCATTGTACAGGTAAAATAGAAATAAATAAATAAAAAGTGTTCATTTGAATTTTACGCCCAATAGTTTCGCTGGGATTAGCTTGCCATATAAATCTGAAATATATATAAAGAAGTATCACATACCTCAAGATCACCATCATTTTCACCCAAAGTAAGACCGTGTAATAGCATGCTGAAAGAGAAACAAATGATAAAATTAAAAGTGATTGAAGATAGCATATTAACCCAAATGTTAAAATTTAGGAAACAGACACAAACGCAGTATTAAAAAATTTAATCGCAAAATATCAATAAGTGCAACATTAAAGCACCACAAACAGAACAAACCTTCCAAAAGACATATTAACATCCTCCTCATGGAATGAATGATTCACGGAATATGGTTGTGGAATTAGAGTAGACGCTAGCATTGCTTGGCCATCAGCATTTTTCTGATTTAGACAAGGTTAATCAAAAAAGGAATTAATCCATTAAAAAAAAGCAGAAATGAAAAATGTAGTCAAAAGCATTAATATGCAACAATAATCAAGTTTATTAGCTCTTCAATTATGTAATATGTATGATGATACTTTTAAAAACAACTCAAGATAAAGAAGTAAGCATAACCAACCTCACAAAAGTTTTTGAAAACATAATCAGCTGCAACGAACTCTTGCATGCTAGAAGACCTCAAAATTATTCGAAGTATAGAATTCAGAGCAGGTTCGACTTGTGGCTCCTCCCCAAGAACTTTGCTAGCAAGAAGATCGAGATTCTTCGAATCTCCAACAATCAAGTCCCCAATACATTTCAATGCCTAATAAGATAGAATTTAACAGCATCAAATTGAAAACCGCTCCATACTTCATATAGTAATAGAAAAATTTCATACAAACTAGACACTTCAGAACAACCAAAAATTTAGATCGACGGCGATGGCGTAGAACAAAAATGAGGATGTTGCGTTGGATGTATGGTAAGTAAAACTAGACGGGATAAGATTAGAAATGACATTATTAGAGAGATGGTGGAAAATAGGCTTAGGTGGTTTAAGCATGTAGAAAGAAGACCTAAAGATTCCGTTGTAAGCTAGAGGTAGAGGAAGACTTGGAAAAACTATAAGAGAAACTTTTAAGAAAGATCTCGAGATTAACAAATTGGATAAAAACATGGTCTTGGATATAACATTATGGCGTAATTTGATCCATGTAGCCTACCCCACTTAGTGGGATAAGGCTTGATTTTTGTTGTTGATAGTGTAGAATAGAAACTGGGAAAGGCATACTACTATAACCAAAAAGTAAAAATGCTCTTTTGAAATGGAAATAAAGTCAAGGTAAATTGGGGGCATCGACTATTGTATAACCCAAGCAAACTCCAAGTTCAACCGATTAATCAACAAGACGACTTATTATTGACAAACTTTCATACAAGTGTTTAGAACAACAGATACTATCACTCAGATGCATGGACATCGCTCTGTCATTAGCTAAAAGGCTAAAACATCAAACAGAACAGCAATATACAACCATGTCTAGATGTCATTTGTAATGTAAGGAATGAAATATTTATGATAGCAATGGAATCAAGAAAGGAAAGGTTATTTCTTTCCACACACATTGTAATAAGTAATAAAACATGTTTGTTGCACAGACTTGTCTATATATAATATTTATAATAATATATAGTAACTTATAAGATTAGGTTTTAGAAAAATGTGAAGATTATCTTATATGTAAATGAATGTTAAGAAATAAAATTTTATTATTGTTTAAAAACACGATATTGTATAAAGTATTTTATAATGAAAATTATTACTAGGACTTTACATTCAAAAGCACAAAGACAGTCTTAAACTAAATCTATAATGAACATATAAGATCGAATAATTAATTAAACAATATTTATATTTAGAGCTGATGTATCTATACATTGTGAGAGGAGAGTTATCTTACCGCACAGCGAACTGCAACAGGTACCCATTGGCTTTCAACACCTAATATCAACAAATTGTCCAGTACTTTTTTCTACACCCGATTCAACAAAACATCAGTATTAGATGACTGTAATGTAACCAGATTGCTATTTGAGCAATCATCATAATAAGACTGAGATTTTCACAAACCTGAACCAGAGCTGTCTTATTTTTCTGTTTATTAGCATCTTTCCCGGGATCGGCATCAGAACCTCCTTTTAGTAACAATTTTATGGTTTCTAATGCACTGAGTAGATTGATTGTCTACTGGCATGGTGTTTAAACAAGAGTCAGCTATAAAGATTAACTAACAGCATAAAGTTAAAGTAAACAAAATTGAAAGAATCCAACCTTTTGTTGAGTAAAAGAGTAAGAACTTCCCCTCAGCTTGAAAATCAATATCAATGGATCAAGTCCTATAGTCTCTCTGAGTAGTACCTGAACCATGCATAGTTGAAATCAGTATCAATCAGGAATAAACTTAATAAACACGACAGAGTCAACGAACCTGATTGGATGCATTGCTACGAATCAAATTGTTTAACAATTCAAGGCAGTCCTGAAACGTTACCAAAGAATTATTTAGACCAAAAGATATATAAAGCAAATTGGATAAACACTGTAATAGAGTACCATGCCTCACCTGCACGACTACACCACCATCTGAATTTCCCTCCTCCTTTATGATACTGAATATCTTATCATAAGCACCTTCAAAGACAATAATCTTTTGGATCTCCTGTAACCGTTAATGTATTTAGATGACATAATTCCACCGTAGTATGAAAGAAAAAAGTTTTAAAAAAATGTGAAGTGGGGGACAACATTTCTGTTAGAGCAAAAGGTTACCTCAGCTTCACGAGTCAGGTGAGTAAGAAGCAATAATGCCTCATTCCTTATAACCTGAAAAGTAAACCGTGATCATTTTTATATTATCAACTACAGCCAACAGCCAACAGCCAACAACCAACAAGTAATTATGATTGGAAAGGTTTAAAAAGCTATATTTTTTATAGTAGACATGATGACGGATATCAATTATTAAGTTAGAAATTTTTTTTGAGATTATTAGAAAGTTTTCAAATCTTGAACCTCGCGATCCATAAGCATGTCCATTAGCCGAGTTATGCCACGGGGTATAGTCAATATAGTTTCCTGTAATCTAAAGAAGTAGTCAGATAGGGTGCTTTTCAAGAAATATGATTTAACAATTTCATGAGTCAAACTACCATGGAAGCTATTAAACAAATACCTCAGTCGAGAATTAGTGAGAAGGGCGGTCAATATTTGCAGAGTATAATATCGTACATAAAAATCATCCTCTTCCTGTCAAAGTATTCCGAAGGAAAAGATGACTAAGAAACTTCATGATTTATATGCATAACCTTAAAAGTCAAGGAAACTTTTAATGATATAATTGAGATTAAATCCCATGATTTTGGTAAAGAAATTCTTACCAACAAACTTAGAAGAAGAGGGATACTTTCTTCTTCTCTGGAAAGTAAATCAGTATTCATCAAATCTGGCTGAACTTCATTACTGGATCCTTTTGCATGGTTAATAGGAGTCAATGCACTCACAAGAGTTTCCAAGGCACCGCGAACCTGCATGGATGTAATTTTTAATTAACTTGCCACTGAAATTTGTTAAAGTAAAGAAAATAGTACACGTTTAGGGAGAGGACAATTGATGGAGACTGGAGAACAAGGAACTAGAGCAAGATTTTAATAACGAATTGTTTTAATTCAATAACTGCAAACAAAAAACCATCACAGTCTAACTGATCCAATGTCCACCAATAAAGGAGACTAGCAACACCAAACATAAAACCCCAACACACTGGGTTGATGGTTGGAGTGAGATAGGAGACCACTGATTAAGAAGGATCTGAACTCATTCTTCTAAACAGAAAAATAACTAACTATAATCAAGCATACGGTCAGTATGAAGTCGAATACATAGGATTAGGTGAAGGAAGAAGGTGGCTGAGTGAAAGAATGTAATATCTCAGCCCTAATCCTATTATTTTATCTTGTTGGTTACAGGATTTGGAATCTAGGGATTCAATCAATAAATTTTATTTCTTTGCCTATTTCTCATCCAGTTTCTTTAAGAGCACTGCTGGTGATCTAAAATCTCTTTAAAAAAATGCTACCTAACATAAATAAAGGCTCTTGGTTATTACAGAGCTCATGCATGGTTTACAAACAAATTTTAGAACAAAGAAGGTCGGCAATTAAGTTAACTGAAGAACCTCAACCCAAATACTGAAAGTTGAAATTCCTTTACATACGAGTAATCAGTCATTTTGTTTATTAAATATGTGATGCAGCGTCACTAGAGTCCCTGAATGCATTGAAATTACAAAAGTATATCTCAGTGTATCTTTTGTTAGTAATTTCATGGACCAAACTAATTAACAGACGGTATATTCAAGGACTAAACTTACTAACAAAATACACATTTGAAAATCAAACTGACAAAGGAAAGACATATTTGGGAATGCTTTGTAATTTTCAAGAACCCAGATTGTTATTTACTCATAAATCATGATAGATATAAATTAAGGACCGTATACAAATCTAGATTAAGCAAGGTGGACTACTTTATGAATCTAATAATCAACCTGTTGAAAACAATGTCACATACTTAACCTCAGTTTTTTTCCTCTTTTCACTTATCATCCTAATAACAACTAAAATAACGATGTGGATCCTTAAGGACAAAAAGAAACATGAAAAAACAAAAAGAAAAAATAGACAGTAAATATAATGGGGAAGAATGTTTTATCACCATTTCAACATCATGACGTTCTTCTTTTAAGACACCTAACATTATAGGAAGACCTGAAAAAGGTGCACGAAACACATTCCATAAGCCGAGTGAAACAAAACTCAAACAACTTGTTCGCGAGAAAAAGGATACACATACCCATTGCCCCAAATGCTAACTGGAAAGCTTTATTTTCTGAGACAACAGCCTGAAGCTCCGTAATAGCATTTCTCCTATCATCGGGTAGTTTCCCGTTGCTTATTCGATCAAGCAAACGCTCAACATACCTATTGATACATCATACATAACATTGAAAAGATTAATAGATTAATAGCACTAAGAGTAAAGCTTCTCAAAAGGATCAAAAAATCAAACTTACCTATCTTCATTTGAAGAATTCTCGTTACCAAAAACAAGTCCAACAACACCCTGGGAAAAAGTTAATAGATTAACTAATTAATTTCTAAACGGTGATTAATTAATAATTACCCTAATCTAGTTGTGATCACTGAAATGAATACAATGCACTGAGACAAATTTAGGAAATTAATTTGAAGAGAGTGGTAAGGATGGGATTGTTACCTTGTAACCAGACATTAAATCCATTTTCATAGCTGAGAGATTTGTTGAAGGAGGAAAAATCGAAGCGAATCTGAATGTAATTGATGATAATCGAGATATGGTGATGATTGAGGAATTGGGAGAACCCTAGAAAAATCTGAGAGATGAATAGAGGAAAAGTGACGGAGTGGCGACGGCGGTGTTGAAGCAGGATCGAAGCTCGACGGAGTGAAGGCGAAAGAGAATTCGCGGAAGAAGACTATGTCGAAGCTCGACAGAGGAGAAAGGGAACTCTGATCACAAGAAGTCTAATAACCATTCTTTTCAACCCTGATTTCACGATTCCTTT
Source organism: Vicia villosa (assembly GCF_029867415.1). Lineage (NCBI taxonomy): Eukaryota > Viridiplantae > Streptophyta > Magnoliopsida > Fabales > Fabaceae > Vicia > Vicia villosa. Next base: position 17,810,309 of record NC_081180.1, on the reverse strand, counting down.
TTTTTCAATTGTTTTGATACTTTTAATTATGTTTCTTTTTTTTAATTATTTTTTTTAATAATGCCACGTAATTTAAAAAGTGCCACCTAGGCGTTTTTGGTAGCTAAAGTGGGGATGAGGGACCAAAAGTGTTTAAAAACAAAACAGGGAGACTAAAATCGTGAAAACACAAAAATAAGGGGACCAAAACTGTAATTTAGCCTCTTTTTTTTAATTATGTTTCTTTTTCTTGATATAACATAATTTACTTTTGTTTAAATAATAGATAATGATATGTCAAAGGAGATAAATGCTATAAATAAATCTGGATTGGGCTATGATGACTTGTGTGGTGGACCGAATGATATCCTTTGCTTTGGTCTAATAAGTTTTTGAGAATTTTTTGATTGACTCCTATGAGGAGGATTTCCAGCGAAAATCTAAAATTACCCTGCTTCGGATCTCCGAAGTATTTTTTTTCTAGATTTTCTCAGACTTTGGAGATGCATCTCCAAAAACACCTCTTTTTTGGTGTTTTCGGAGATGCATCTCAGAAATCCTTGAAAATTCAAAATAAACGTTGGATTTTAACTGTCAAGTATTTTTTCGGAGATGCATCTCCGAAAAAATCTGTTCATATACAATTTTCTCTCCTTCACTATTTCATCATTTTCATCAAAACCTAACACAAACCCTCTCCAAAACCTCCATTATTCTCAATCAATTTTTCGTCTCAAAATCAAGTTTCAAACGGTTGATCATACAAAAAGGAGCATAGAAAGCTACAATTTGAGATAAACATCATTCATTTTATCTTCTATTCCACTACATTGTTGTTGATTTAAGAGACTGAAAACTGCGTCAGTTCGGAAGTGCATTTCCGGAAAAAATCACCTAACAATTTTCGGAAATGTACTTTTGAAATAAGGTCTGGCAGAATTTAAAAAAAAAACAGTTTTAACAGTTTTAGTATTTTTTGGAATATGTTAGGTATGGTGCATCCGGACAACATTGTCACCGATGACTTAGTAGTTTCGGAAGATGTTAACGTTAATAAAGAGCTGGTTAATGATGTTAAAGCCATGATCGATGCAGTGGATGTTCGATAACAATTTACAAATGATATGAGCTTCGCTTGTCATGAACAATTGTTTGATTGGGTTCGAAGTGAAGCTAGAAGACTTGGATTTGGCATTGTCATATTAAGGTCCGACAATGGAAATAGTAGACGGAAAGTTTTTGTCGTGTTGAATAGCAAGAGGGGTGGGAGGTATGTACCAACAAATCGGGTGTTAAAACACGAAGACACGGGATCGAGAAAATGTGGGTGTCCGTTTAGGTTGCGCATTACTCGGAGGATTGATGATTTGTGGCGTTTTAGCGTCATTTGTGGAGTTCATAATCATGCCTTGGAAACCAAACTACACGGGCATCCAATGGCGTGTCGGTTATCCCGCGAAGAGAAGAATGTTATTTCGGACTTATCGATAGTCAAAGTGGCGCCGAGAAACATACTTGTCGATTTGAAGCGAAAAACACCGGATAGTGTTTCAAATATCAAGCAAGTATACAATGAACGACACAATCTTAAAGTCTTGAAGATGGGTCCGAGGTCGAAAATGCAACAACTTTTGAAACTATTGGGCGATAACCAATACGTTTCAAGTTTCCGAACATGTGAGGATAAAGTTACGGTGCGTGACATATGCTGCAAACAAAAATCCTTCCTGGATTCTTATTAATTGGGCTTTGATATCATTGCTTTGCAGCACACTAGTCCAGATCTTGACACCCCCTGCAGCTTTTATTTTCTTATTCCTAGTTAATTATTTTAATATAATAAAGTAATTTAGTACCAAAAGTACTTACTTATCCTAATTAAACTTGTTTTTAAGAGCCATATTTTATACCCCTATCCTAAATGTACTTTCATAATCTTAATCATTACTAACCTATTAATTAAATTTCACATTAAATTTTTTCAAAAAACTTATTCCAAATGCATAAGTGGAAACAACATTGGAATATGCACAGACCTTTCTCATATCCAACCTAATAATTACTTGTGTATCAATTACATTTCACATTAAAAAATTCTAGCTTCTTCCTAAACCCTAAACTAGGTTTAATATTTCAGCTTCTTCTTATTCGTATATGTTATTTTAATTCTGCCACCAAATTTTTCTTAAATCCTTTTGGTTTTCTATGAAAAATTTGAAGATTCGTATTTTTACCGTTCTTTATCATGTAGTTAGTGGTTTTGTCAAATTTGTGTAAATTAAATTAATTGATTTTGTTATTTTGATTAATGTTTAGGGTTTTTGAGATATATTGAGATATACTTTTGAAACAAAATACTATTTTTTGAAAGGAGCAAAGTGAAATAAGAGAAAGCATGCCATAATAGATGTGCGGTTGTGAGTGTAGAGAGAAAGAGATAGAGAGAGAAAGAAGTACCAGCTCTAGCGATAAATAGGATCTTGGAGATCCCGATTCCACTTTGCATAGCCATGGCCATGGCCGGAGAGGAGAAATTCCAGCGCTTTGTGTAGGTTATGACAAAGTTATGAAGCTTCCTTGTTCGCCTTCAGAGCAAGAGCTTTGGAGTTATGAGAACAGTACGAATTTGCAGGATCGAGAGCGTTGAGAAGGAAAGAGCGATTGAGTTTGGTTTGTGAGAGCAAAAGTTTGGGAGAGAACGGGTTGGGTTTGAAACGGGTTTGTATGATGGGTCAGTATTATGGATCTGGATTCTCCACTGCAAGGCTCTCTTTTACGTATTTTCTACTGTACATATTTCAGTCATTGAATCAATATCGAATCAATATGAATATGAAGGTTAATGTTTTAAGTCCTTTAAGTTATTTAATTGTAACAGTTTGGTCCTTTATCTTATTTTCGATACAAATGAAAGGTATGAAAACACTTAGAAAGGGGGTTGAATAAGTGGTTTCTTTTTGCAAAATAAAAATGACATGATATTTTTATCCTGGTTTGTTATGACTCAACTACTCCAATCCACCCGTCAAGGTGATTTCGCCTCTCTCAGTCGAGGACTTAATCCACTAATTAAAACTGATTACAAACAATTCACGAAGGCAACAACCAACGTCTTCTTGAGAATCTTAACCACTACTTGGTTACTCAAGGAACACAAATTTCAACTTCTTGAGAATCTTAACCACAACTTGGTTACTCAAGAAACACATACTTCAACTTCTTGAGAATCTTAACCACAACTTGGTTACTCAAGAAACACATACTTCAACTTCTTGAGAATCTTAACCACAACTTGGTTACTCAAGAAACAATTACAACCAGAACTTCTAACATGTGATCTTAATACTTCTTAATCTAAGTTGTATCACAACTGTGATTTTTCACTAAGTTTAGTAGAATGAAAATGAACTTAATTTGATACTATGAACAAAAATATTTACTTTCAGTATGAATGTTCACGCATGAATGATTTCTTTGATCGTGCATGCATGTATATTGTGTGTGTTGTTCTTCTTTTTCAAATGATCTTCTATCTATAGATTTTAGAAGATTTCGTCCAATGTTGGATAATAGGCTAGATTTGCATTTAATGTTTGCGCGTTATCTTAGATAAACTTGCTTTCCACGCTTCTTGAGACTTGTTCCTTAATCTGCTTTTAGCCGTTTATAATCATTATGTCTCTAACGGTAATCTTTCTTCTGTCAGAATATTTTATCTTGTATTTCTTCAAGAAAACTTCTTTCTGACTTTGTAGAGATAACTTCTATCAGAATTATGCTTCAACGTTTGGTGCTTTCAGAAGTTTCTTCATTTTGAACTTCAGCTTGACTTTCTTTCTTTGTTTATTTCAGCATTGAATAAGAGGAACTTTTGTTGGTTCTTGATTCTTGATTAAAATCATTCACTCTCTTGACTCAACTTGTACCATTTACTCTTTATTCACATCAAATAGGTATTTTATCTCATTTTTGTGGGTTATCTCCAGCCAATATATAATTCATTTTTCCAAAGCTCTCTCATAACTTTCCTCTCACAACACACTTTTGTCTCAAACTTTTAAAAGCATTTTGACATTTTTGTGAGTTTGCAACTGAAATCTCTCTTCATCTTCAATATCTAGACTCTTCCATTGTTGTTTGGGTTAGCTTCTCAACCTAGATTGAGAACTGTGTGAGGAGGTTTATTTTGTAATTAATATTTTGTGATGATTTTTAAATATTTCAGGTTAGAATCTTTGTGAGGTTGTGGTCGGGATTGACAATCCAACTGCGAAAAAGAAGAAGGTTCTTCTCTCAAAAGTTGCTTCAGTAGAGCTGTGTGAAAGTTGCTACAATCAAAGCTAGATTTTTTTCTCATCTTCAAACAATTCAAGGAATCAGTAAGACTAAGTAAAGTTTTCTTTGAAACATACGCTTGGAGTAGAATTTTTTAAGATGGAAGATAGAAGTCGGGATTGAGTGTAGATTTTGCAAAAGCCAGTGTCAGACATTGTATAAAGTAAAAAAAAGATTCAAATTGAAGACCGTTTGTTTTTAGCTTTATCTTGAATCTTGATTGTATTAAAAGACTTTGTGTAATATTGTCAAACTCATAGTGGAAGAACAACAAATTTTCAATAGACAAACATTGGAGAGTGAAATAGCCACAAACGAGGACATAATGTTGAACCATTATATTTGGTGTGCTCTCTCTCTCTCTCTCTCTCTCTCTCTCTCTCTCTCTCTCTCTCTCTCTCTCTCTCTCTCTCTCTCTCTCTCTCTCTCTCTCTCTCTCTCTCTCTCTCTCTCTCTCTCTCTCTCTCTCTCTCTCTCTCTCTCTCCCTCCCTCCCTCTCTCTCTCTCTCAAAAAAAGTATTTTTTGCATGAAAATTCTGTTACACCGAGTGATCTTTATTGAACTCTAATTTTTAAAAAGAAAACATCCCCCTTTTAGATCATTCGAGTCCATATTCTCCTCTAACACTATATGCATTAGTAGACGAGACACTATATACATTAGTAGGCGAGGAAGACTTATTCACTGTTGGATGACCATGCTTTTGATAACAAAAACTAATGGCGGCGTGTCCTTGTGTATTACAATTTGTGCCATATCTATATGTGGTCTTACCATTACTTGTCTTACCATTACTTCCATAGTTTGATCTTCTACCTCGTATTGCGTTATAAGCATTAGCCTAATAAGCTTGACTCATGAAAAATATTGGTAGAGACAATGATGATATCCTCTTGAGCAATTAGTGAATATAATTTGCTAATAGATGGTAAATACTAAATACTACATTAATAGTCTTAAATATACATAATTGATTATTCAAGCCAGTTAAAATTTGAATAATTTGGTCCTCAAATATGAAATTTCTTGTTGAACGCATGGTGTCACATTATGTACAGTCAATTCATCCCAAAAAAATTTCATTTCTATGAAAACTCCAAAACATATTCTGATCCTTGTTTGAATGAGTTGAGATGCGATCTAAGAGTTGACACACGAATTCTATCAATTTGGGAGAACCTCTCCTTCAAATCTTCCCAAACATCAACAAAATTTTCATGAAAGATTATCGATTGTTCTATGGAATCAGAAAGAAAGTTAATAATCCAAAGTGTATCAAATGGTTACACATTTCTCATGTTGCACGATTGAGATCACCATAGTCTGAGATATACATTGATCCATCAATGATAGAAAATTTGTTTTTAGCTCCAAGTGCTTGACACATAGATCTACCCCAACTAGTAATAATTGGATCCATCAAACTTTGGTGTGACTAATACACAATTTGATCCGTCACTCAAATGAACATAAAAAACCAAATTCAATTGTGGTTGAACAGGTTGTGCTATTGTCATTCCAGGCGCCATTGTTGAGGAATCAAAGAAGATGAAGAATGGAACATATGGGCAGCAATTAATGAATGTAGCTACAAAGAAAAGAAAGAAAAAAAGGCAAGTTCTATAAATGAATTGAAAAATGCTTCAGAACAAGTGTAGATTTCACTCGAAAGAGAAGAAATTAGATCAAAAAATATTCTCCTAGAGAAAGTTCATGATACCATAATATGAATAAAGCTATGTGACTTAATTAGATTCTAAAATGCTGATACAATGAGCTTATATAGTTAAGCTAGAGTGCATGAGAGGATAACATAGATTGTCAAGCATAGGATAGAAGCCTCTAACTAACTCTTAACATCAATAAATACCATAACTAACTATGGGACATGAGAGTAATAACTAATTTTAGGTATATCATTATGTAACAATAGATGTTCAACATGGTAGTTTTTGGGGTTATATTTTGACGCACAGCACAGAAGTAGTTTGCATATTTATTATAAACTAGTTAATTTATTTTCTGGGTAGGCATGATCATTGATCAAGAGATCAACAGTGATATCAATTGGACTGTTCTCTTACAGTCAAGTTTTAGATAAGTTGTGAATTGAGAGTAGCAATATATATCATTAGCCACTACATCGATACTCGATCTTGACTAAAATTAGAATCGAATAATAACGTCCTTGTTTAAGTAAATCAAGGAACTCGGAGTCAATTTTTAATATTTTTTCCCCTCAACTCAAAACACACCTGAACTTCCTGCCACAACTCAAAACACACCTGAACTTGATGGAGTTCATTAGGCTCTTCCTGCCACAAGTCAAAATTTTGCTGTCGATGGTTATGTGCCAAAGCCAAGCCTAAACTTGATGGAATTTACTAGGCTCTTCATGCCACAAGTTGAAATTTTGCTGTTGATGGTTATGTACCGAAACCACACTATTAATACTGGAATGTGTTAAGGTGCAACACAAAGTCACAGAGAATGCAGCTATCTCAGTATTGTAGCTTTTCAAAAAGCTAGATAAATAAGCATTTTTTTAGTCCGGAGCTTAGTCATGAACATCGAGCTCTTCTGTCGACACTCAACAGACCAGAAGATGGTGGAATTTCAACATGCTACAATTGCTTGCCAATTGAATAAACTACTTGTAGTGTATGAAAGCAAGGAGAAAATAAGAATTAGATACCATGGAAATGGTATTACAGGAACATGTCTATAGTGAAGTTGTACATATAATTGAACTGTAAAACACAGTACAGCACAACTTGCCAAAGTTTTCAGCAAACTTATCTTAAAGCAGTTGCATTTTCCTGCATTTGTCGCAGTTGCAGGTAATCCCCATTTTGATGGATCAACATGTGATTTACACGACGGCAACAAATGCAGGAAATCGACTGCAGGCATTGTGATAATCAGCTGTCATATGAAGCATAGACACAAACACAGACCCCAGACACAACACATGCACGTTGACACTGATAATAATTTGAAAAAAACGAATGAATTGAACGTAATCACAAGTGTCAGTGTTGTGTTGGTGTCTGACACGGAAGCAGTGTCGGTGCTATAAAGTGGTTAGAAATCAGAGAACTGAGTTAGGGTTGAATATGAACAATATCGAGCAATGGTAGAAAACCATAAAGCAACAATCATAATCAGTAAGTATCTCTAAGAATTGAGCAAAATTCACATTTTTTTTTCTCAAGCTAAGATTTATATGAAACTAAACCCTAACCAAATCAGTAAGTGAAATCAAAATTTGTTTCAGCTAAGTTTCTTGAGAATCTTAGAAGCCCAACGCTTAACACGTCCTCTGAGTGTGTAACCAAAAACAACTCCACCAACAAAGAAAATTGCACAAAGCTTAGAGCATGTCCAGTAAGAGAGAACTTGTCTGCAACAACAAAAAAATCGATTATTCTAATTTCCAAGTCAAAACATAGTGAATTTACATAAAGAACAGTTAAATTGAAGTTTCCACAAAGAAAAAACTGGAAAAATTAGCATTGATTTTGTTGAATTTAAACTAAGGTAAGGTGAGAAGAAGAAAGAGAGAGTCATGCCTGGATGATCTGGTGGCTAAGACATAGGATGAATCGTAAGGAGGTGGTGCTAATCGGCTACCGGCGTTGAGATCTAAGCTCGACGGCGGTGTTTTGTGGTCGCCGGAAACCTTAACGGCGGTTCTAACAGCACCGTTCATTGCTACAAACTACAGTGACAAATCTACTCTAAAGTTCATTAGTAATGTTTCATAATAAATGAAAAGAAAAATAGTTTTAAAATAACATTATTTTCGATTTTTTAAGTAATAAAATTATAATAATGCAATAAAATATTTTTTTTAAAATATATTTTGTTTGGTATAAAATAAAAACTATTGTCGGGCCGGTCATCTCCCTTTTTAGTTTGACCACCACAAGACAAAAGGTTCTAGTATCAGATCAAGTATACATTAAGTTTCTAGAATATTCAACATATCACTAGACCATCGTAGACCCGGATGCCCGAGATCCATACATCTAATATATCCAACGGTTCTACGCATTCTACACCTGAAAGATAGTGAGACACTTATTCTTCTTTCCTATATATACAGAATGATGTCATTTCAGGTAACAAGTTTCAAACACAGTTTGAGTACTCTCTTATCATTCACATATTGGCTTGAGCGTCGGAGTGCTAACCTTGCAGGCACACCCCCCGTTTTGTCGCATCGAAAGTTCTCTTTCGCCACAACTTCTGCAACTCTATACATTTTTGGTTCTAGAACATAACATTGGTGCCATTTATAGAAATCAACTTATGATTCCCGTGTATCCTTCAAGAACAACTAATTCTCAACCCGAAGAAAGTTTCATACCAATAGCAAGTGAGCATAGACGATAACCTCTCCAAAGATGTTAAAAAAGACAGATTCAAATCAGATTCCTCATGTATCATCGTTGATCGACACATTTCGGAGTGTCACCGCATCCAACACTTCGTCGCCTTTCGATTTCTTCTTGCTAAACACTGATCCGAAGTTCTAGCAAAACGATTGATTAAATTTAAGGTTCTTGGATTTGGAAAAGGTCGGCGAAATATCAAACTCCGATCTACCTTTTGTTATCACAATTGTTATCACTAATTTAACCTTAACGAGATTCCTAATAGATAACAACAGTTCTTGTAATGTCCTTTACAAAAACACACTGGAATCGTTAGGTCTTTGTCGAACAGGTTTGAGTCCATCTGAGGGAGAAGATTTGTTAGCCTTCAACGATTCAATAAATCATCCTTGTGGAGCTATAGCTCTAACATTATCAATCAGAGTAGGGACAAGGCAAATAATGATGACTATTATATTCCTTCTGATATAGTGTAAAAGCGCATTCAAAGGCATTCTTGAGAGGTCCTTCATTGCTAAACTAGATGAAGTTCCCTCTACAGACCATTTGAAGATATCCTATCACGACGGTAGAGGAGCACTAGCCATTATAAACGCGAATTTATAATAAGCAAGGAGAATCAAGAGAAGAATCCACAAAGATATTCTGACATTAGCGTCGAAGAATTGTACAAGCTCAATCTCGACGCGTGGAAGAGAGAAGTCAAACCTACCCCGGACAGAGAATTGGAATTCGTGCAACTACGAGATAATTCGTTCAGGTCATCCAAAATTGGATCTAGGATTTCCCAAGATATAAGATTCATGCTAGCCAAATTCCTCCAAGCAAATGTCGACATCTTTGCTATCTCATCACACAAGATGACTGACATAGATCCACAAATGGCTTGTCATCAATTGAACCTAGACGTCGAGTCCAGGTACGTGTCCAAAAAACGAAGAAAACAATCTCTTGAAAAGGCTAAGGCTATTGAGAAAACAATTAAATATCTATTAGACACCAAGTTTATTTTAGATCCAAAGTATATCGAATGGCTATCTAACTTGGTTCTAGTTAAAAATGCCTTAGGAAAATGGAAAATGTGTGTCGCTTATACTGACCTTAATCGTGTGTGTCCTAAAGATTCATATCCCCTCCTGAACATTGACCAACTTGTCGATAGTTCGACTGGCTACCAGATGCTATCTTTTATGGACGCATATTCCGAATACAACCAGATTCAATTTTACGGGCCCGACCATGTGAAAACTATGTTCATGACCGAATAAGCCAACTATCAGTATAATATCATGTCCTTCTGACTAAAGAGTACTAACTTACTAGAGAATGATGAATAAATTCTTTCGAGAAGAAATAGGGAAAACACTGGAAGTATACATGGATGATATGATCGTGAAATCTGGCCAACGTGTTATCCCGACTAGCCAGCACTCAGAGCCCCGGAATCAATCAATCGTTCGTCTATGAGACCAAGAAAATACCAAAAATAGAGTGATTAAGGGAAACCGTAATGACTATAAGTGCGCCAACCCTTACTTCCTGGATCACTCAAATCAAAGAGTACATTAAACACATGAATTTGGCTTCAGATCGATCAGAGGCCACACTCATAAAGAAAAAAGCTAGTGGATATACAATGGTTGTGGGAGTCCTATAAAAGATAGGTCTTTCCACCCCTTTTTAAGATGTCTAAAAAAGGTAGAAGCCAATTACGCCTTCTTAGAGGTACACGAGGGAATGACTAAGCAACATTTGGGAGTTGCCGCTTTAAACAAAATGGTCCTTATAGTAGGATATTTCTTGATGACCATGACTCAAGATGCCTGAGAATACATCAATAAATGTGATCAATGTCAACAACACATTGACGTCTTCAATGCCCCGTCAATCAAACTACACGTCCTTACCTCACCATGGCCTTTTATGCAATGGGGAATGGAACTTCTCGATCATTTTGCCTCACCTTTATACAAACAGATCTTGATATTTTTATAGACTTATCTACAACCAAAGATAGCGTTTACCACAAGTTAAGCTAACAAACCTTCTTAGAGATTTTTAGGCTGATCTCAATAACCGATAATATAACTTTTTTTGTGGAAAAACTCAATAAACTGAAACACAGGTTTTATGATTGGTTTATCCAACAAACTAAACTTAATTTTCTAAAGACAATCACACTCCTCAAGAAATAAACAAACAACACGACCACTTACAAAATCTTCCTCACAAGCAGGGTTTTATTCAAAAGTACTATGAAAACTTTAGATGAAAGAAAAATGTTTATATAGAGAGAAAGAGATAAAATAGAGATATAAGTTTTAAATAAAATGTAAAGCTTTGGAAAATGCTGTGAGATGAAGAAGAGGCGCGCCTCATTTATATATTAGTTGGAAAAATAAAAAGAAAATAATTCATGGGCAGAATTGATGAGCCAATCGATTGACATAAGACTCCAATTGATTCACCAAGTCATATTTATTTGATTACCATGCCCAGAAAGGAAATATTGGATATATAGTCGTTGCAAGTCATTAAGGTGATGTCTTAATCGTTTGGTTAATCGTTTAGCCTTTCTCCAATTAATTGACTTAATGCTCTGATTGATTGGCTTACTCAAAAAAGTTTTTCCAATCAATTAACATAAGTTACCAATCGATTAGCTAGTTCAAAAAACCTGTTGAAAGAGATTGAACAACTTCTTAATCAGTTAACTTGGCCTAGAAAACATTTTTTTGATGAGAACGTTTGAGAAAGATGTTTTAAGGGGTGTGCATGTGTGTGTGTGAGAGTTGACTTTGTACTTCCCTAGCTTTTACAAAACTCGAGTAACTCAAACAGAAAGACATACACAACTTGGCTGGATTTTACATTTCATCTAAGGCTTCAAGATTCTTTGTTGGATTGCTCCTAATCATATAAACACTTTAATCTTTAGTCTCTTTTGTTGACGAGACGTGAGATGTTTCTCTGGTTAGGTCACCATTGTCAAAGGTCAAAGTTATTGCACCCAACCTTAATCGTTGTTGTTGTCATCAAAACTTCAGATATATCTTTTGCGAGATTTTCAACTTTATACCTGCAAGCACATAGTTCCACAATAATCATTGTTTTGGTAGAGGAAGGAACATTTTGTTTTAAAGCAATGGAGATATTTGTTATGGTAGCGAGTTAAATTTCATGCTAAAGAAAGTTTATTCCATGGTGTCACATAATTATATTGTCTTTAACGGAGGACATGAAGATAAAGGGAATAGCATGTCAAGCTAAAATTATAGATAATGCATAACATTTTCATGAACATAGTAATGGCTCCGTACAAAGAATCACGATGATAAATACGTTTTGCTGCAACTACAACTGAATCACAACAGGTTAATTGACATATAAGATGTTTGGACTGACTTTTGAAAGAAGCAGAATCAATTCTAGAGGTGTAAAATTGATAATAGGTGATTTTCGAGTGTTTGATTTATCAAAAATAGAATTGGTCCTGCCTCCATAATTAATTCTACTTGAAGCTAGAATTTGTAGTTTCTGTCTCTAGAATTGATTTTGATTGATTTTTACACTGAAATTTATTGTTCAACTCACTTTTACATAAATGTATCCAAACATAAATTAATTTTGCTAAACTCAACTTTATAAAAATCAATTCTACCAAACTCAATTATACTAGAATCAATTTTGTTCACCGCCAATCCAAACACACCCATATTTAATAAAAGCATTGACTTATGACTTTTAGGTCACATGTTCGAACAAACCACGGTTAGCATCAATTTTTCATTAAAGGGACTAAAAAATCTCAAAAAAATATTAAATAAGAGGATAAAAAATAGATTTTTTAAAGGACTAAAAGATTTAAGAAAAACTAAAAATATATTTAAATAGTATTATTTTTAAAATTTTGGAAAATTGAATATAGGACCTTTAAGACAAATATTTCTATATTTAGTTGATAAACTTGTACCTTAAAGAGACAAGTTTACATAGACATCACCCCTTAATGAAAAGTTTGGTTTGAGGGTAAGAATTAGGCCACGCCAGAAAGCCAATCCTGCTTTGTTGGCTCCTACAGATTTCATTTCATCCACCCACACAACACAACCAACTCACTCCAATCTCACATCACATTCTCTCATATCTCTCTATCTCTATCTCTATCTCATATCTTCCACCCAAAAGGAAAAACAACACACAACAACATGTTACCACTTTGTTCTTCTTCATCCATGGCTGCCAACTCTTCCCTCACTCTCCCAACCAACTCTTTCCTCACATTACATCACCCTCTTACATCTTCCTTAAACATATCATCATCATCATCATCATCATCACTTTCTTCAACCAAATTCAACTCTCAGTTTCTAGGTCTCAAGTTATCTCATTCTTCCAGTTCCATTACCGCTTCTTCACTCAAAAGATCTTTAGTTTTTGCCAAGGTATACAACTTTGTTTCAATCCACTTGCATTACTGTTTGTTTGTTTGTTTGTTTGTTTGTTTGTATATCTTCAATTCATTGCTGAATGGCAGGTTAGTAAAGGCTCGAAGCCACCGGCTTTTACGCTGAAGGATCAGGATGGTAAGACTGTGAGTCTATCTAAGTACAAAGGGAAACCTGTTGTTGTTTATTTCTATCCTGCTGATGAGACTCCGGGCTGTACCAAACAGGTAATGTAATCCAAATTTTGTTTGATTGTTAGAGTTAATTTGTATTTCTATGTGTAGATAGTTACTTTTTATATATAGAGAGCATATTGTAGCTTCTAATAATAGTCATGTATGTGTTAATAGATGTTAAGAGTCCCTCGGTCAATATATGCTTATAAGTCGGGTTTTCCTCACTTTACAAGTCAATTTTGTAAGTTTGAGTTTGGTTAAACCACAATTCGTAATATGGTACCAGAGCCTTGTTAAAGATCCATTGGACCACATGCTTTCGGGGTTCCGCTATTAGGCCACCCACCATTTATGTTCACCCTCCAGATGTCCAGTGTTGGACGTGAGGGAGTGTGTTAAGAAGTCCTGCATCAGACAATATATGACCTGAACATGTGTTTATAAGTGGGGGTACTCTTTGTCTTACATGCTGGTTTTGTAAGGTTGAGTTAGCCTCAACCACAATTCTTAATAATAGTGATTGACGATTATGATATGTTGTATTCTGACAGATCTTGTTAGTTAATTAGTTAGGTTTGAACTTTGATAAACTTGTTGGTTAAGTTAGCTTGTAGTTCAATTCAATGATGTGTCATATGTCAGCCTCATTGAGGATTTTTTGACAACTGTCATGGCAGATTTTTGGCTTTTCGGCATTGATAAAATTGATTCAGTTATAAACTCATAACGAACTTTGTAGCTACTTTTTGTAATGGACTAGTATATAAACCGATGTGTTTCTGCAAGGGGATAGAAGAGTGACATTTCATAGAATCATTAAGCAAGAGTGAAAGTGAGGGGTTGAGTTGAGATTTTCCTTTACTAGAAAGTGTTGCACACATGTTGTTGTGTTCAGCATGATCAGTGATGGGATTGACCGCAGTCAGGATGTAGGAAATCAATCTCTGAACCTCCATAAATCTTGCGTGCGAGTATTCATTCTTTATCTTTCTACAATATTTCATTTCTCCACACTTTCAGAATTGCTTTATCTTTTCTCTTTCAATCCGCATCAGAAGAGTTCTCAAGTTTTGTATATGGTAAAGGCATGGAATTAGATTATGCAGATTAGTTACAGTGACAATTTTATCAATTATCGCAGGCCTGTGCATTTAGGGATTCATACGAGAAGTTCAAGAAAGCAGGAGCTGAGGTTGTTGGGATAAGTGGCGACGATACTGCGTCTCACAAGGTAAAACACAAAATTTTCACCGCATAATTTTCATGCCTATTAAGTATTAACCAATGCCTCACATGAAAATGTAGGCATTTGCCAAGAAGTACAAACTTCCATATACATTGTTGAGTGACGAGGGTAACAAGGTAAGGAAAGAATGGGGAGTTCCGGGCGATTTCTTTGGATCATTGCCAGGGAGAGAGACTTATGTTATTGACAAAAACGGCGTGGTTCAGCTCGTTTACAACAACCAGTTCCAACCCGAAAAGCACATCGACGAGACCTTGAAACTACTTCAAAGCCTTTAAAGCTTCTGTATCCTTCTGTATGAAACCATTGTAATTAAGTAGCTGATTTTGAACACTTTGGTCACATGATAGTGATAAAAATAATACTCTTTCTTCTATAGAGAGCAAACAATTGTAACGTATTGCGATGGAAATATTACCTTCAATTGTCACAACAATGTCATATATCAGCAATACCTATGATTTATTTTATTAACATGGCTATAACCATGCTTTTATTATTCTTATAATTTGATTATTTTTATGCAATTGTTACATAAATGGTTATAGGCTATGTATTCATTCTTCCTTCTCGTAGTCTTGACTGCTGTAAGGGCCGAATGCTTCGGATATCCAGTTCTTCTTTCTCCACGAACTCCATCCGAGATCGTTACATATTTCATCGCTATGGTTGATGCTATATGTTGAAATGCAGTGTCTTTTATAGAACCTTGTAGACTTTTTCATTACTTCCATCTCCTCAACTGTTTGCGAAAGCATTCTCTCGACTTTTGGTAGCTTGAATTTGTCGTCTACAAGCCCTGAAAGCCACATTGAGCGTAGCTCTGAAGAGTGGAGATTCGAAACGCTCTCAACGTATCCGACAAAAGCCATGTTCGGAATCAATGGATGGATAGTTCCCCTGTCATAAATAGCACGATCACGATCCTAGTTATAGAAAAGCGCAAAAGTTATGCTTATAGAAAAGACGGCCGCAACGTTTCTTACCTGTATAACGGCATAAGACCAGAAGGATACTCCAACAGACTACAAAAAGGTTCAGGTAAAATCGCTTTGAGCTTTTTCTTTCCTTCAAAACCAGTTGCAAGGATCACTACATCCGCATCCACCTTAGCGCCATCTTCAAACTCGATCCCGTCTTTACAGAACCACCACTTCGACGCCTTTTTAAATACAATCTTGCCTTTTTCCACTTCAGAGAAGAAATTCTCCGGCATGATAGCCATTTGGCACGACGCATAGTCTTCCTCAAAAGGGTGTTCAGGTTTTAAGCCATACTTCTCCAACGGCGCTTTTGACAGAAGGTAGGACTCAATGAACTTTGAAATGCCAAGCCTCTATAACAGATTTTGGATTAAACACATCAAGAAACAATTAGCTAGTATAAAGTTAATTATCGGTTTAAGAGTTTGTTAATGAAAATGTTAATCATGTTTATACCATTGGAGATAACATGAAGCATAGAAGAGCTCTAAGTAAGCCTTGGTTTGGTCTTTGGTGGAGTAACTGAGAAGATCTTGTTGAGTAGAACAAGAAAAATGGCAAACCCCATATCCAATAATGTGGCACTGTCCAATGCAAAGTCCTTATCACCATGGTGCATGGTTTTCCTTCAATTCCTTCATAAACAAGTTAGCTTTAGCTTAATTACACATAGTTAACTTTTCAAAAAAGTTACTTTTTTTAGAAACTTTAAAGTTTAAACAATAATTAATTGCAATTGAATTTGAACTAGTTAGCAAGGACTAGCTCAAAGACATGAGGTGTTGAAATGTGAGTGCCACACGTTGTTATGTGGAGAAAGTAGATGAATGTCAAAATCAGTCATTGAAATTAAATTTATTTTCTCTTTTCTAAAGGTATGCCATAGAAGAGTCTAAGGATTGACATGTATTGCTTTTCAAAATGAATAAAAATGCTTATCACATATATTTAAAATTTGCTGTGGTTAAACTGTGATTAAAATTATTTTAAAATATTTGTCATGATTAAATTGTAATAAAATAGAGTTTTTATTTACTTTTTAAAATATTTATCATAATTAAATTGTAATAAAATAGAGTTTTTATTTATTTTTTTACCGTTAAATTATGGTAAATTTAAAGAGTTTAATTGCTATGCACCGTCGGTGTATTTCAATTAAATTCAAATTTAAGACGATTATGTTTATAAGTTGTTTACTTTAGATCCATAAATGATCTTGTTAAGTAAACTCAATTGTAGTTCTTTAAAGATATTATAATTTGTTATATTTTAATTATTCATTTTAAAAAGTGAAAATTTGAAGATTAATTTAATTCAGAAAAAAATATAAATTGAAAAATGGCTTGGACTAACTTTTTGGTCTTCATGACCCACAACACAACAAATGGAAAATAAAAGCAACATGTTAAGATAGAGAAAGTGTTCAAGTAATAGACAGTAAAACTTTTCCAACAAATTAGTCAAATTAACATATGTATAATTAATTGTGGTCATAGAAACACTTGTCACAACCTAAAATTGGATAGGATATTTTTCCTTCACAACAAAAGAAACACTAAAATTGGAAAACTAGCATGATTGAGAAAAGGAACAAAGAGAAGTTGAGTGATAATTGTGCTACAATAAACATGCATTGCTACAGTTGCTTTCAACCTTTCACATTAACTCATTGAAAACGTGCTTCTATAATATTTTGTCAATAGCCAAATATATAGGCCGCCAATAATTAATGAAGAATTTAGTTATTTTTTCTTCAAGTAAAAACAAATTTAGTGCTACACTTATTTTTTCTCAATTAAAAATTTATGCCTTTCAAAGATTAATACTTTTTTAAAATATATTGGCTTAACAGAAAAGAAATCTTATTTAATGCGGATAGTTATGAAGCTGACGTTTTTGTGTGAAAGGGAAATATGAAGTTGTTGACCATGCACATGCATGGTACATGTCGATACATCAATTCATAACTGACCCAATACAAGAAAGATCAATGTTAGGCTTGTTTATAGTATGGTTAAGAAAGAAATTTAATAACAAAAATGTTCAAAGAATCAAATTGAACTAAATTAAAGTATTGGTTTGAAATATCGTGTGTAAATTTCAGACCAACCCAAACTATTAATATTAATATTTTTATTCTAATTATTATATTTTGAAATTTTTGTTATTATTCAGTTTGATTTTTTTTATTAAAACATATTATAAATACTATATATTTGATTAGTTAATTTTGTTTTAAATTTTTAGCTTTGGTTCGGTTAATTACGATTCAGTTTAATTCAGTTATTTAACAATAAGCAATTCAATTTAGATCTCTTAAATTTAAAGAATTCTAATTAATTCCTAATATGATTCAAATTTAAAACCTTAAAACCTTAGTCAATCATATAATTTGAGAAGAAAATAAATAAATAAATCATCTCATCTATATTAATAACTATGATTCGTTATGTAACTCATATTTTGAATTACCTTGGTTAGCTTGTGCACACTCCATGGCTAAATCAAGAGCAGATTTTTTGAAGCCTACTACAACAACTTTTTTGTTGCTGAGAAGTTGATTAGCAGCTTGTTGGTCAAGTTTACAGTAATCAAGTGTATGAAGGACTTTTCCTTTGAATACCTCAGGGCCTCTTTTTCTTGGAAACATTGGAATCTTTGGTATGTCTCCATATTTCCCTATGCAAACCACCACAAACTCGAAGCTGTACCACTGAAATTAATATGTATATAAGAAATTATTTTCATTGCAATTATAATTTGCTTAAAAGTGTAGTATAAGCAGGGGTGAAAATAAATCGGTTCGAATTAAACTTTGTCAAGTCTGATATGTAATTTGTTAAAGACTTATTTTAAATTTGATTGTGACATTTTTAAAGATCTGATTGATTTATTAATCTATTTAAGAGTTTATTTTATTTAAATATATGTGAATAAGTAATTTAATTAGTGTTTAAATACACTAATAAATTAAAAGATCAATAAAACTAAATATTTATTTGTATTGAATTATTTGAGTTTATTTAATAACATAAAATTTTTTAGACTATTTTATTTTTGAAAATTTATGAAAATACATAAGATTTTTATTTAACTTATTTTTATAAAATTTTAAAATAACTAAAATTTATTTTTGTATTTTAATTCAAAGAGCAAAATATACTATTATACAATAGATTTTTTATGGTATGCAGTTTGATATTTCTAATTAAATAAATTTTTAAAAAGAAGATTTGGCCTGTCTTAAGTCAGTGTAGATTATAGACAATAGATTTTGGTTAGTTGATTTGATCTATTTTCATTTTTATACATCAGAAATTGCATTCAAAAGTTGAATTGACACATGCCATAGAAATACTCGTAGATTATTCATAGATATACTACGTATATTAATTAGTTATATGTATTCTTAATCAAGAGTTGGCGTGTGGAATTTTCTTTGAAATGCATATCTTTATTAGCAAATATAAGTAAATAATACGAATGCTAATATACCTAAGTGGTTGATTAAACATTAATTTATTCACGAATCACTTAATAATATATATGATGATGATTTAATAACGCGGACACTAGACTAATTTTTTTTACCTCTTTATTAATATATTGTTTTATTATTAAAAATTACAAAAATTTGAATAAAAGTTCACTGCCTCACCAACTCCATATAATCAATTATTATATTTTTCAATAAGTCATAAAGAATATGGACAAATTAGGAATCCATTATTTTTAATAATTTATCGTTTTTCTTTAAAAATTACAACATATTCATATGTGATATGTCCTCGTCCCAATGGTGTGTGTGGATCATGGACTTATCTACTATAACATAACTTATTTGTTTTATAAAAGAAAATCCAACTCAGTTGGTAAGAGACATCTAATTAAGTAGGGTTTGAATTTAAAAGATAAAATTATAGTTAATTTAAAGAAGAGATAAATAAGTTTATTTTAAATATACATTAACTTGTTCAAATGCATATTCTTTATGAATATATTTATAAAAAATTATTTGTTTTTAAATATATTAATAAGTTAATATGTTAATGTAATTAATTTTAATTTTAATATTTAATATAATATTTAAAATAATCTATTCATATATGATATTGAAGTGGATCGAATAACTCAATTAATACGTGTTAGTTGAGATATATTGAGTGTAAGTTATAATTTTTTCCATTTTCTTATAATATACTAAGTTAACAAAATTGTTAATACTTATACATTAATAATATTTTAAATTTTTTTATATGATATTGAATTTAATTTTAATATATTTAAATATGATAAAATTAATGTAAATTAATAAACAAAAATTATCAAATAGATTAATAAATTTATAATTTAATATAAAATGAAATATAATATAATAATAGTAACAAAAATAATATTTATATTTATCCAAGTTAAGTTTATTAGTGAACCTAAAAAGTTTTTTTTTTTGGAATGATTTCTAGTTTATCTATTTTATCTAACCTAACCTGAATGTAATATAGCCTAAATTATAAACACTTTTTATTTTTCAGTTAAAGTTCATTCTAACCTATCCTAATTAAGTGGAATATAGTCTAAATTGTTAACATTTATCGATTTGTCTATCTTTTAAAAAAAATTCCATACAATCAAATTTTCTATATTTTTTATTATAGTTTGGCATAATCTAATCTGAGTATGATATAGTCTAAATGGAAAATTATATTGATCTATCTATCTTCTTAGAAAATTCCAACAATCAAGCTTAGTAGGTAGATTTCATTAATCTAGACGTCTAGTTCTAAAATTTAAAAAATGGGTTTGAATTAAAAAAAATACAATTATAATAATTAAAAATAATAAATTAAAAAATATAATTATATTGATAAAAAAATAAATTTAATTATAATTTTTTATCTTTTGATCAATTTCATCTTTTTTATTTATTGAATTTTTATTATAACATTTTTTATGTATTAAATTTTACTATAGTATTATTTTTATATCTATCAATAAAAAAAGTAAGTCTTCTAAAATTTAAAATTCAAACATTAATAGAGAAAATAATAAAAATATCCTTTAAAATACACTAAATATATAAAAAAAAAAAACTTATTATAAACTTAGAGATAAATGAAGACCTGAATGGCATGAGAGTCATTGGTCTGCACAGCAACATCCCACATAGTCTCTCCAGGAAGCAAACTTCCATACTCAAGATCACAAGAAAGCCCTACTCCTCCAAACTCAGAATTAGGGTTTCCACAAAACCTGAGTTCCACTACCTTAGACTTAAACCTGATATTCTTCACCACATCAAAATACTTAGCATAAGAGCGCAAATAATCCAACACTTCAACATGTGTTGGAAAATCATTGTTATCTCTATTAGGCCAAGGAAAATCAGTGAACTCGTAATCCCTACGATGAGACTGAAGCTTTGTGGAATTGTATGTGCAATGCTTCCATACACCTCCAATGGAATCAGAGGCCTCAAACACAATAGGGTTCAAGTGTGATAACTGTTTTGCTATTGCTATGCCACTCACTCCACCTCCTATTATTCCTATTTTAGATACTATTTTTGGATGAATATTTTCATTATTTTCATTGATCATAGACATGGTTTTTTGATATTGAAAAATTTAAATAATTTCTAGATGAATATGAATGAATGAGTGTGTGATGAAATGTGAGGAAGTTAGGTTTGTATATATAGGTAGTTTGAGTTGCATGCAGTCGTCATAGTGAGATCACGTGCCGTAGACTTTTAGTTGTTTGAAGTGAATCAAACAAGAAAAATAGGAAAAGTGTTTACATGTCTATTAAATTCTTTTAGCCAGCTTTACATTATTATTTTAATAGTATTAATATAAAAGTTCTTATGGAAATTCATTGGTCATGGTTGAGAACTTTCGTGCTACCTACGGGCTAGTCTTTTAATTTGTTCAATAGTATACCATTGCATAGTACATGATGATTGCCCCAATTCTTATTTATTTTTACAGCTTTGCTATTTTTACACTAATTTACTAACACCGTATATGACACCAACTTTATACTACAAGGTAAATATTACATGGCACAAATTTTAAGGTAAACAAATTATTTAAAAAAACACAAATGGTATAGGAAAGGGTATAATATACACCTTGTAGTCTTATAAATTGGGTGTAAACATAGCTTTTCTCTTATTTTATGGAAAATAAAGTTTACTCAACTAACACTACATTAAATGAGTTTTAAGAATGCCTTAGTGAATACTTTAATCTAAAGAAATTAATATTTAAGTAATTTTGCTCATATATAGTAATAATAATAATAATGTTATATTAAACAAATTAATATTTAAGTAATTTTATTAATTATTAACTAATACGAATATTATACGGATACTATCAAATCTGTATCCATACTCATAAGAAAACGGATAACTAAATATCCATTTACTTTATCTGTGGATACACATCAAACCATTAAATCCGTACTCGTGACGAATTTTACCCGCAGATACCCACGAATATGAGTTTTTTTTGCCATCACTAGATGTGAAAGCAAATTTGTATATGTCTTGTTGTGTATTATGAAAGTTATGTTTCAGGAACAAGAATCAAACTAATAGTTTCGATGAAATTTAAAAGGGTTTTTTTTACGGTGAAAAGATGTGCAGAAAGTAGTTTTTTTTGGTGGTGTGAGACTTATATGGTGGAAATTGTTAGAAATTATACATTGGTGAACAAATAAATCAAATAAATAATAATAATACTGAGTAAATTTAAAGAGAAAGGCGTTAAATTGAGATAAATTAAAACTAAGAGACCATAAAAAAAAGTTTTAGAAAAAAACATTAGATTTTAGGTCAGCCAAATGGCATTCCGTTTTAGTCAGCCAAATGTTTCGGCAACGACCTATTATGCAATTCTTTTCCAATTTTGTATTCTTCCGTTGTGAACAAGAATGTGTCTGTTGGAGAGAATGGTTATTGGTTGGAAAGCGGCTGAAAGTGGAAAGTACATTGCGACCCGATGCTAAATAACTCTGTGTCGTTGGCTGAGCTTGAAGTGTTGGAGAAGCTATTGGTTGGAATTAGCCCAATCGTTAAATTTGGCCTTTTGAAGCTGGAAATTAAATCACTTTTCTGTTAAGTCTTGCTATGTAAAGTTTATGCAAGGGCATGTTGTAATTGTTCTTTGGGAAGGGGTTAAGACTGCGTTGCGTTGTATGTGGGATTTGAAAGTTCTCAAAAAGTAAAAATATTTGGTTGGAGGTTGTTGCAGGATAGGTTACCAACGCAAGATCATCTGGGGTCGTAGGGGCATTATTACTGACCTGGATAATTGCAGGTGTGTTTTTTGTAATGTTGCGGTTGAAAGTAGTGATCATATTTTCATTCATTGTCTTATGGCTAGAGCTATTTGGGAATTGGTGTATAGCTGGTTAAATTTGCAGGGTTAGGATATTGAAATCAATATTTTAGACACTTGCTGCAGTCTCTTTTCAAAGTTCCAAATTGCCCTCAAGGGTAAGCCTGCGTGCTTTATAGAAGGTTTTATTTGGATAACAATGGTGTGATGCGTTTGGAATGCTAGAAATGAGATTATTTTTAATAATGAAGTGGTAGATATGGATGAAATGGTCTTTAAAATTAAGATGTATTTCTGGTGGTGGCTCCAGATTGATTATAAATAATTAAATTATAGTTTTTATGAGTGGTTTAAATATCCTTTGAAATATGTTTGATACTTCTTTTAGTTGGATTGTAGGTGTTTTCCTTTTTGTATTCGGGTTCAAGTACCCTTAGTGCTTGATATTTGAATATAAAGTTGCTTATAAAAAAATAAATTTTAATGTAAAATTGTGTTTGGAATTCTAAGAGAAAAATTTGTGTGGTTGGTGAGGATCAATGTAAATTGTTGATAGATGTGGAAAATATGTTCAAGGTGGATGGATGGTTTAAAATTGATGGTTGGTAAAAAAAAAGTTTATAAATTAAATTGAGAGAAAATATTTGTTTGAAATTGTGTAAGGGTGAGTGAGAGTGTTAGTTGTGTAAAAAATCTTAAGTTCCTAAAAGTGTAGAATTCTAAGGGTATTTATAATGTGAGAATTAGGTTAAATTAAAAAGTAAACAAATTAAATCTTAATAAAAATTAAAGAATTAAATTTCAAATAATTTGATTAAGACTTATTTTTTATCACTTTTAACAATTTGAATTAAATCTTTCCTAAACAATGTGACTTGTTCATCACGATATACAAAAGTGTACAAAATATTAAATTTAATCATTCAATCTTAATTGAACGATCATTATTACTCTAAATGCGTGAATGCGTGCTGAAATCCAATCCAACAAAACATCACTAAAATAAAAGAAGTAGATAAAAATACATTTCTCACATTCTTAACAATTGAATTTGAAAACTAAGGCAAACCTCTTTCCATATCTCCAATATCCTTCCACCACAACAAAAGATTATCAATCGTCCTCACATTACCTAACCTTAGGTTTATGGTAATTCATACACCTTATTTAGCCACTACAATTGAGACTCTAATTAGATCCTCAAATTTAAGGAGCCAAATAAAATTATTTAAAAATTCAGTATTTAATCAAAATCATTTAAAAGTTTAGGATGTATCTAATTATAAATTATTAAAAATTTAGAGATTTAGTTAAAACATTTAAAAACTTTACAGTGGCCTAGATATTTACTATTCGAAGTTTAGGTATGTTAATGTAATTAAAAAGAAATTTTGAGATCTAATTACATACTTTTTGAATCATTAAAGATTCAATTACAAAACAAAATTTAGAGAATTGTTTTAAAATGTTTTCAAATAGTTTAGAAATTTAAAATGTTCAAATAGTTTAGAAATATATAAAGTAGTGAAAATTTATTAAATTTTGTATACAAATAAATTTGAAGTAACGAGTATCATGTCTTTGTTAGAAGGGTCTTACATATTTGTATTAATTAAAATAAAGTATTACATTATTGTTGAACTTGTTATAGGATGGTGTTTTATGACGGTAATATTTATTTTTATTCATCAATTAATATATTAATGTTATTGATATTTATAATTTAATAATTTTAAAAAAAAAAATATTTCAATATTAAAATAATTATATATAATTTTAAGAAAATTTATTTATCTATAAACAATGCCGTTTTTTAATGGTGCAAAACAAACTATCATATACTGCGAAAAATACCCATATTTGTTATGCCACATATAAACCGTGGAAAACTTACACAAAATCTTTGAAATTTTGAAATTTTGAAACGACACTAATTATTAAATATTATTGTGTAATTATTTTAATTATTAATCTATACAAGGCATACTTAATATAAAATTTAAAATTATAATCATATTTAATATTTTAGTTCAAAATTTAAATAGATAAATTAACATGCATATAAATAATTTTAGCATCTACTACATGGTGATCTATAAAAGTTATAGAAATACATGGATAAATCCAAAATAAAAGGTATGTAAGCAGTGACGAGGATAATCTTGAAAGGCATTAAAAAAAAAAGAGAAATATATCAAGAACACTTGTAAACTTGTGGTTCTTTTCTTCACCTAGATTTTTTATACCTTAGATGCTTCGTATTATCTTCATATGGAGATAAGAGACAATATGTAACTTTTCCAATATATCGTGATGACTAAATTTTTATTTTTTAAAATCTTAACATTCACTCATATTTAATTCATATCAATTAATTAATTAATTATATAATTAATCATCTAATTAAAAATATAATTAATTTTATTACTTCTTTTGATTATTAATTAATTAAGGCTTCTAATTTTTAAATTAATATAATTAAATAAAAATATGTATCTATATTAATATATATTTACACAATAATATTAAATTATAAAAATTAAATAAAATGTTCCAATATAAATCTTACTAATTAAATACTTTCTAGGAGTGCATTCAAATGCACTCCTAAAAATTGCATGTAATGTTATCTTTAAATAAGATTTATTTTCAATTGATTCAATTGAAATTTTTAATGAAATCAAACTAAATTTTCAAATCCTTTTGCACTACTAATAACCTCGTAAAAATTTATTTATGCAAATAATCATAATGTAAAGTCAGTATCGATACCAAAATAAAATTGCAAAGAAATTTTTACTCCTCATTTTTTCAATTGTTGTTATGGGTTTATCTCTTTGATGGATTTGATTTGGGTTTAAGACACTTGGAGTTAAATCTTCTATTTATTTTATGCATCCTATGGTTTGATTTAGGTTTAAAGAATTTAGAGTTGAAAAATGAAAGTGTTTTATTGTGATTTTTGTGTTTTTTTATAATTTATAATAGTTTTATTTTCAGTGATGGACTTTCATTTTTAATTCAATTGTAAAATATTTTTTGAAATTTATTAGTTTTTAAATTATTTAATTTAATTTAATTTAATAAAGAGAATAATTGTTATGCATCACATATGTAAAATTTTATACAGTCAGGGCATAAGAATCATTCACAAGTGATATTTTAATATAAAGAAAAAAAATCAAACATCTGTAAAAATTTAACGACTATGAGTAACAAACATCATCTTTATATTATCAATGTATTTCATTTAAATTATATAATGAACAAAATAAAAAATATATATCAAATGGATTTGAAAACACTGTCTCATATTTAAAAAATTACACATCAACAATTTTTTGATTAAAAATAGAAAAGAGAGATCAAAATGGTATAAAATGAATGAATGATTTTGTGAGTGAACCAAAAATATAATTTAATATTTCTTAAAACAAAAATATATTTAATTTCAAATTATCACTCTCTTATTAATTTAGTCTCTAAACTATTAGAATCAACAAAAATGTAATTACACTTTTCTTTTATTAAAGTAATTAGTTTCTAGATTAAATTCATGAAAGGAATTGTAGTTTTAGAGAAATTAAATTGATTATTGAATTTTGTAATACTCAAGTAGAATTCTGACCTTCAATATTAGAAAATGGTGAGAAATGAAGTCTGAAAACGAGACTATGACTCCCTTTGAATCATTGACCAAATAAATTAAAAATAATTTCTTCACATTCAAGCATGGTGTCAACCCACGATATTGTACTCTTCAACAATCAATTCAATTGCCACTATTTAAATTGTAGTTGGAATTATTTTATGAATTAAAAGAGGACAATGTGACATACAGAATCTCATTTATATATTACTTCCAACACTCTATTTAGTTTTCTCAAAATAGTCGATTATTTATGTCTCTTCATTTTACCTACAACCCTCCCAATTAAAGATGAAAAGGAACATGAAATTTAAACCTTGAAGCTTAATGAATTATTTGGAGAGTGATTTAAATTGAAGTGAAATATACCTTTTTTTCATGGAGTATGATATTAAAAATATTGAGTGGTGTAACTTTAAATTAATATATTCGTTATGATGAAATATGAAAATATTTTTTTGATATAATAGTTTTTTTAACTATAATTGTCTATGTAAACAAAAAGAGCTTATGTAATATTTTTAAGGCTTAAATAGTTATTTGGTTCCTGTAAGTTAGCGTGTTTTTTATTTCTATTTTTGTATCTTTTTTTTTCTTGGAAATGATCTCTCAATGTTAAAATCTTTTTGGTTTTAGTCTCTAAAGTTAAAATTCATAGAAAAATACGCAAGAAATCTGCAAATTTTCCTGCAGATTTTAGTTTTAGGGACTAAATCGAAAAGAAATTCAATATTTAAGGACTTTATCCAAGAAAAAAAAGATACAGAGACGAAAATAAAAAACACGCTAACTTGCAGGGACAAAAAACTATTTAAGCTTATTTTCAATAAAGGTGGAGATTGTGGGTGTTGAAATAATCTCACACACATGACTTAATTTTGTAAAGAAAGATAAACTCCAAAACCATATAATAAACTATAGTTCTTCATTTCAAAATACATCAGTCAAAAAGCATTTAAAATTCATAAGTGACTTTATTTTGTTATTTTTTCTTATACTCTTGTATTAGATTGTCATGAGAGACAATGTTTACCGCAAAATTTAGTAAACAAGTGCTAGTCTTTCAAAATGGTTACTTGCAAGATAGACTAGTTGATCCTAAGACATATGTGCATAAATACTTGTAACTTTGTTTGGGTGTTTGGTGTGAAGTGAAATCTATTATGATTTCTACTAAGTTTGAAATGTAAAGTTTTGCAAAAAAATGAAGGATTTCAATTTGGTCGAAATCTTTGTAAAGGGTAAGGCGAAACGGTAAAGATAAAATGCAGAAAAAACTAGTTAAAATAAAGGAAATTTGCTTAAAGTGTAAATAACATGGTGTTCAGGATCATACATTTCGCTCAACGGACTTGTTTCTCGCTTGACACTTGGATACTTTGAGTTTGTAAATTTTCGTAATGATTTTGACACCCCGAATCCTATCATTAGAACTCCTATTTATACTAATACAAGATTAACAGTCTTAAACGGATTTTTTTTTCTTAGAAGTTGACACGTTTTTGCCACGTACATTTTCTTACAAGATTAACAAAATTGAAGAGTTTCTTTCTTTCTTCCTATAAATATCTTTTCTGTTCATTTCTTCTTCTTTTTCCTTTCATCTTCTGAATTTTTACCCAATGAATTCCTTTTAACTCTCTCTTCTTCTCAAACACATAAATTCCTTTACGCTTCTTTTTCACGTTCATCATCTGCAACAATGGATGCTCCTTCAAAATCAAAGAGTTCAAAGGATTCTAAAGATTCTTTGCCTCTTTCCACCAGACTCAGAGCTCCATTCATCGCCAGCAACCACAAGTATGTCCATGAGCCACCAATGCAGGAGGAGAAATATCGCATATACAAGTCTCAGGTATTAATTCCTTTTTATATTTCAAGTGATATTCACGCGCTTATGGGTCCACTGTCTGACCCTAAATCTACTGTCGGTACAAAGAACCCTAGATACAAACACACATATGATGTAAAAAATCCCAATGAGAAACCCATTGTTGATAAAAATAATCTCCAATGAGAAACCCACTGTTGATGCAAAAAATACCATAGCTTTAGACTACACGAGTCATAATTTTTGTGTTTTTCGTTCCTCCCCTTCAATCAAGAAAGCTGAGAGCTATATTTCTTGGTTAGGAAAAGTTGAAATCAAGAAAACACAAATTTGAAAGATATGGGTATTTACGATTTAATACGTTGCCAAAAGTATGACCCCTTACTGCTAAAATATGCTTGTTGCCTCTTTATATTTCTGGGAGAACACCACCAATACATTCAAACTTTCTTGTGGTATGGTTACACCTACCCTTTTTGACATAACTACCATTATTGGCCTTCGCCCAACTGAGGAAATTTTCGACCCAAAACAAAAGAGATGAGGATACCATTAATTTCAACATTGTCGTGCTAGTTTTGGAAACTTCATTGCGGACCATCATGAAACTGCCATTGTCGAAATATCCGATGAGGAACATATTACTTTTTTAGCGTTGTGGTTGTCGTGTTGTATCTTCTGGTGTAAGTCTTTAAAGGTGGCAAAAAGGTTTCTGACTTTAGTCAACCAATTACATTACGGTTGAAATATTTGTCTGGGCCAACTGATATTAAGTTCCTTGTATGAAACCTTAGGACTAGTTCTCAAGACGCTAAAAACTCTCATACTCGGACCGAATATTCTTCTAGCCCTTATTGGCTACTCCAATTATAGCTAAATGCCATGTTTGAACCATCTTTTGAAATCGACAAGCCAAATGATGGTGTCGAGGAAACCAAACATAGGAGGGTTAAAGGTGCTCGACTAGCCTTGATGACTTATATTGATAATGGACGTACATTGCAAGAACCTTTTACAAAATACTTCATGATGTTTATAAAGCGTCACAACTTTACTCCTGCTATGGTTCCTTTTGTTAAACGGAGTCATGGGCCATAGTGGTTCACCAGTGAATTTCCTGCTCCTAATGCTGATCATGAAGCTGAATCCCTTGAGATATGGAAAGCTTTTCTCACTCACAAACTCCTTTCGACCAAACTTGGGCCATCTAAGGATAATGTAAAATATTGTGCTATCATCCTAACCTAGAATCTCGACAATTTGGGATTAACCAAATTTTGCCAAAGTCCTTTTTTAGTCGAAAGAATGAGCTCTGCCTTTACACTATCGACTTCTTTGAGGCTCAATATATTGAGCGCCTAGATCGACATGTTGTTGACTGTATTCAAATCTCGCCATTGTCTTTTCCATCATCCTTTTATTGTACCAAAGAATTTGATGCTTGGTGGAGAGACTACCATGCTAGAGAATTCATTAAATTCGCAACATTGTTGCAATACCTAACAAATTCTTTCTTTATCATGCAGACGAAATTTAAAAAGGTAGAGAAAAACATGTTAAATAGATAGCTTTCAATGCTAATTTGGAAATGTGTATGACTCAAATGATCTTATTCGAACTATTCGTGAGGCAACAATCGTTTTGAGGGAGAAATTATTAGCAAAATTTCTTGATTTTAAGATTCCGAACAATGTGTAGGAAAAATATAAGTTTGCTTTGGACTTTCATCCTCCCGGATTTCCCTCTTTACCTACCAGCAAGCTGGCTTTGGCTTTTCGACCTCCATTTCCACGGTGGTTCGTTTGTAGGCCACATTTGAATGTTCTTAAGAACGAATGTTTAAAACCTTCTAAACGAGTAGTTCCGACTAAACATGATATATACAGTTTTAAAGGCCACCTTAATGTCAACATAAACCATGTTACAGTTTTATCCACCATACATGAAGGTGAGGAAAGAAGGAAACTTATGGAATTAACTTATATTTTTTATTTTCATTGTGCTCTTCTTACACATCCTTTGTTGAGTTGTTTGTAACAGTCAAATGTATGAAATAGATCAGAGATGCTTCTAGTGAGTCTGTTGCTGCTTCACACAAAAGAACCCGAGAGGGAAAATATCCAGTCAAATAAAAGGAAGTGTGCGTTCACTTTCACATCTTATGTAGCTTCTTCAACATAGGCATTTTGCTATATTCTTTTCTTTTTCTAATCTCTTTATCAATGTTTTAGACTGAAGAGGGACCTCAAGCCACTCCTCCAAAGCATTTGAAGGAAAAACAACGCAAGTACCTTGAGGATCAGGATATTGTCGAGAATTCCTCCCCTGAAACTCTTAAATTGAAGAAGAAAAAGAAAGCAAGAACCCTCAGAATTGGTTCCCAAAAAGTCCCTCCTAGCTAGGTGTGGGAATAGGCCACGCCGACAAACAGGGGCCTATGGCCTAACCTACACAAATCCAAGTCAGACCAGGCTTTTTTTTTAAATATAAAAGGCTTAGGATTTTTTATAAGCCTATTTAGCTAAAAAGACTAGGCCACGGGCCATATAAATAGCCTTTTAAGCCTATCAGGCCGACCTAGTTAAATAAATATGGATAATATTATTAATATTATATTGTATTTTGTATTTTGAATTAAAATGTAAAAAAAATCCTAGTTATCTTGAAGAAATTATGAAAATAAGATGAAAAAAATCTTTTGAATAATGTCACAAGTTCTCTCAAATGAATAGTATCACAAAACTTATGCTACTAGGTAAACTCAAAAAATTTAACACAAACAAACATTTAGTCTAATTGATCTTTTTATTTGTTAGTCTGTATAAACTTTAGTTGAATGAATTGCTTACAAATGTTTAAATGAAATAGGCTTTTAAGTTGGATAGTAGGTCAATCGGGCCTTCAAAAAGGCCAGGCTCAAGCGAAAAAATAAATATATGATTAATTAAACTAAATAAAAATATCATTTAATTTTTAAATAAAAAAAATAAAAAAAATGTGCCACTTTTAAAGAAATATAAATATGAACTACAATTGTTGGAATTCGAAGCATGTTCCTTAAATTAGTTTATCCTCGATTATCTACTAAAACCGAGAAAATAAATGATACTCTTTAAAAAATAAAAAATATATATGGTCCGTCCAAAAATTATTCTTTTTTTTTTTGGGTGAGGTGACATCATTATTATAAAATGTATTATTTGTAGTAGTGATGTAAATTAATTTCATTCATGTTATGCAATTCATAAAATTCATAAAGAAACTATCATCCTTAATAATGTATCTTAGAATATATGTTCTCACAAAAATAAAGGCAATAAAGTGTGTATATTTTTCAATGATGATTATTAAAGATGATTGTAATCCTCATAGACTCAACCTATCTATCTCCTATTCGAACTTCCTTTAAACTCTTTTTTTTTTTTTTATGATTATTTGGTAAAGAAACTATTATGAAATGAAGAGAAACATTATGTAATAATGTGTTATGACTTCTATCAAATAACCATTATTTATATACGCTATACATATCCTTCCATAATAATAACTTTTCACTTTATTTGAATTATACTTTATCATATTATTTGAATAACACTTTTTTATTTATTTAGTGTGCACGCGAGTGAAAATATATATGATATTTTTTATGTGTTTTTTATTTTAATTATTTAAAAAAATAGAATGAAAGAGATATGCAAACGGTCATAGCACAATTAATTAAAGAGAAGTTGTAATAAAAATAGACTACACGAAAATTATATTTTGCCTTGATATATATATATATATATATATATATATATATATATATATATATATATATATATATATATATATATATATATATATATATAGTTCTTCATATCATGTTATTTAAATAACATCTTTTCACATAAGTCATTTTAAATATTTATGAAATTATTCTTACAAAACTTACAATATTACTACTTCTAACTCGCACTACGTAACAATGGGACAATTTTTTTCTTCCCTTCTTTCTTTATTTATATATTTATTTATCACATGTCTCTTTGTGTCATCTTTGTGATATAGTTGTAAATATTGTTTTATATATTAATGATTTGTTTTTATGCATAAAAATATTTTTTAACCAAAAGATAAGAGTTTCATATCATTGTCTATAACTTGTAGATTTGATTAAACAGCTACGCGAGCTCTTTTCTCTAAATGGAATATGCATATGTTGGAGTATCTTTTTAGTGTGAGGTTACTTAGTTAATAAATTTCGTTTTTTCTATATGAGAAATTCAAGCCATCTCAAAGCTTGAATATGTGAGAGATGCATGCATATATATTGGATTTGGCATTAACTTAATTGGCATATTATGCTACCTACATCAGAGAAGGATTGAATTTGACATTATTTAAGGAAGAAAAAAGGCACATGATGAAGATTTAGAGGGAAACAACATGGAAGTTCCAAAGAAAGAAACTAGACTTGGAAATTTTATTCTTATTCACTTGTTGTGTTATGAAAGGAAAATCGAAAACAAAAATATATTACACGACTCTTGATATAGCCCATGTGATAATTTTGATTAATTTTTCTATAATAAATCGTATTCAAATTGAAATTCTTATTGCATAATTCATCAAATAGTAACTTCCATTGTATAAATAAATACTTTATTTTTAAATTATTAGAAACATTTCTTTCAAAGCAAACTCTAATTAATGTCATGATATATATATATATATATATATATATATATATATATATATATATATATATATATATATATATATATATATATATATATATATATATATATATATATATATATATATATATATATATATATATTCATGCATAAAATGGATATACTAAACTATATTATCTATCTTTAAAATAGAAGTAAAATATTATAGTATGTACTTATATTTATGAATGGAGGAAATATAGAAAAAAAAAACTATAAAACTTCAAACGTCCATTTTTTCCCTAAAATTTAGTGTACATGATGTTAATTTCATATTAGAATATTGAACTTGATTGTTAAAAATCAATAACAATAGATAGATAATGAATGGTATAATTTGTATCTAGTAATTTAATCAAAAAATAAAATAGTTTTAATAACATTGTATTTATATTTAAGGAGTGTTATTGTTGGCCTCTCAAAAGTGATTATATATATTAGAGTAAATTTGATTATGAGGGGTGTCTCTTTGATTTCGGAGGTGTTACTTTATGTTTGAGATTCTTTGAATGGTCTTCTCATCTCTTTGTGATATATGAGGTAGTAGTTTATGTTTGGTATAGATTCTTTAGTTGGTTAGGTGGTGAGTAGTTTTACCTAAAGACCTTTCGTCTCTCTTTTAGATGTTTTATTTGCTTGGAGTTCTTAGGATCAAATGGGTGTTTTCTGATTTGGCTTCTAGTGGTATGGTCGATTTATAAATTTTTATATGATATAGTGTTTACAGGTAAGTCCGTGACAATAAAAGACATGGAAAACATGACCATCATCTTGGTATTTTGGTAGGTTTGTGGATAACTCTTGTGTTTTCCTGTCTTGCCTTGATAACCATATTCTCCATCTAATTCAATAATAGATTGTTTGTCTTTGGTCTTCCGATGAAGTTTTCTTGTTGATTTCTATTTGAGATTGGTGTTGTGATTGTTGGTTCTGGTTTGGAGAACTCTATCTTTTGTCCCGCTTTTTGTGTTTCTTTGGTTCTTGCTTATTTGTTTTCACTACTATAAAAAGGACTTTTACCTCGGTTGAAAAAGGACTTATACAAGGCAACAAATGGTGTAATAGTAAGTTCACTATTTTTCTCCTCGGGCCACATGTCAAGGTGAAAAACTTCAAACCATGCCACTTTTCACATCGGGTGGACTATGAATCGATGTAAAATCCTTCATTTTCCCCTCGGTTGTGACTGTTTACCGAGGGACTAGGGATTACATGGCTCCCTTTCACATTCGTTGTGTACATAACCGATGTGAAATGTCTTGTATTTTTAAAATATTATTTTTTTACACAATAGTACTCATCCATTTACTTATACCAATACTAAAAGAATTTTGTGTAAAGAGATACTCACAATTTCTATTAAGTGGTGACGTGTTATTTGAGGAAATAAGTGATGAATGACATGGATATCAATGTCATGATGGATGTAATTTATCAATCCATAATCACGATCAAGAGTTGTAAGTCTCCCTTTAAGGTAGCTTATTTTCTACCCACATAAATGAAGCATAAATTGTGAAAGAATACTTAGTTTTGAAAACTACAAATTCCACATGAACAAGAAAAGAAATTTGTAAAACGAAAATATCAAAAGTCTAAAGAGAGAGTTTGACGGGGAAAGAAAGGAGAATGATACTTGTACACGATACCATGATAATTTGTCTTCATGATCATGGTGATGCAAATAAGTCACCAAATCTAACCACATGACAAAAAAGTTTCAATTTCAAGTGATATCAAATTAGAATTTCATTTTGAGTTAAAAGAAGAAAAAATGTCTAATTCATGGTTAGAAAAAAAGTGATGGAGTGGAATTTACACGGTACGAATCCTAATCTTACAAGTAAAGTAGCCATAGAAGTTCAACAAATTGTTAAAGTAATGACATCTTTTCTTTCATTGTTGTCTAACAAATATTTTTTCTTCAAATAAACAAATTTCACGCAGATCATTGATATTTCATGTGAATTGATAAGTTGACAATGTTTTGACCATTGTTATTTTATTCATTATATAATTTTTTCATTAAAATGAACAAAAGATTTCTCCTGGATTGCTAGCTCAATCAAGAGAGTAAGTCATAAACAAAAATTAAAATGTAGTTGCTGAGATTCAAAGGTATGTCTTTTGGAAAGTTGTCCTCTCGCTTGTCAGCTCAGCGGAAGGAATATGTCATAAAATAAATAAACAAATAAAAGGTTTTAAAATGCAGTTTTTGAAATTCGAAAGGAGTGATTAATTTTTTCTCCTTGATTGTCAGCTAAACTAAGGGAATACTATGTCATAAATAAAAATAAAATTAAAAAAAATTAAAAGACACTATAAGGTAATTGTTGTGAGTTGAAGGCATGTCTCTAAAGACTTTTCTTCTCGATTCTCAAATCAATCTTCAATAATAGATAGTTTTTTTTTTTTAAAAGAAAAATATTAAAATTTGACGCACCTATGATTCACCTCAGTTGGTTATTGGCCAATGTAAAAATCTTGTTATAGAAATCTATTATATATTGTAGTATTTGATTATTTGTTGTTGTTGTTGGTTTTCTCCCCTCACTTGTACTAGTGGCTGAAGTTCTTTTTTTCTTATTTGTTTTTTTTATAGATGTGTTAGGTATTTGTTGTGCCATTTTTCAATTCATTATTTTATATATGTATTGTAGTTAGACTTTTAATACCTTTTTTTTATATATTTCTTTTTTTACCTTTTAAAAAAAATAAATATACAATGAGAGAAATTCATATTCTATAAAAATTACATATTTGAAATATAAAAGAGAATTGTTAATAGTAGAGATGTGACGGATCCATTTTTGATACCATTTTATTTTTTTTAAATGTTAGAATTTTTATTTTATAGAAAATAAAAAATATTTTTAATATTCAATAATATAAATACACATTATTAAAAATTAAAGTATCATCAAAATTACATGATTTTCATTAAGATATATCTTTAAAATAATTTTAAATTTAAGTAATTTTTTAAAATTAATCTTTTTAAAAGTTTTATTTATTGTTCTACCAAACTCAATTTTCTAAAATATTTAAAATAATTTTTTTTAATATAAAATCAATCTTTTTAAAAACTATATTCATTGTTATAAGAGATACAATATTGTTATTTTTTGTAAAAAAAATAAAAAAAAATTAGTATTAAAAAATTAAAAAAAATTAAAATGGTATAAAAAATGTTAATTCTCACAATACGCTTTTACATGATTGACTATTTTATTTAAAACAGTTCTGAAAATTATCTATCCTATATATATATATATATATATATATATATATATATATATATATATATATATATATATATATATATATATATATATATATATCAGTGTTCTCTTTCTCTTGCATTCACTTGCTAAATAAGCATGTAGACAGCGTTTTTTTTGCCATAGACAGCGCTTTAAGGCGCTGTTATAAGTAAAGGCAACACTTTGTATTAATGTAAAAGCGCTACTATATGTATCCTTTAGGCAGCGTTTTGACTTTAAAAGCGCTTTCTTATGCACCCCTTTAGACAACGCTTTCTTATGCACCCCTCTCTTTCTCTTTAGACAACGCTTTAGAAAGTACTCCTTTAGCAGCGCTTTAGATTATCTTTTAGGCATCGCTTTAGATAGCGTTTTTCCACTTTAGGCAGCACTTTTCCCCACTTCAGACAACACTTTTCTCTTTAAGCGCTGTATAATGCTCACGAAATTTTTAAATATAAGACTTATTTTCACTTAAAGAAAGCGCTATCCAATATATCCAATAAATTTTCACCATATTTCACACCAAATTTTCACCACATTTTGAATATGTTTCAAGGATGTTGGAGGTACCTCTTAAGATTTATACAATAATAACTCTTCACAAGTTAACTCATTGAATATGTTTCTCACAGAATATTGAAAGTTGATTTTGCACTCTCGACACTCATGAATAAAGGTGTTACAATTTACCCCTAGAAATTTAAAGGGAATCATACCTATATTACAAGAAAGGAAGGTTGAGACTGATGGGAAAAATTTTCTTTTAAATTGATGTTTATCACCTTACTCTTGACAAATTCACACATAAGTTAGAAGTCATTTGAAACTCTCTTAAAATAGTTTTAAGACTTCACAAATTATTCCAGAACCCATCACAAATTAAAATTATATTATCGACAAATTGCGACAATTCAAAATTAATATCATCATTCACTTTAAAATTTATTAAAAAAATTTAAATTTACCTATGACTTAATATTTAGTAAATTAAAGTTTCGCCTGTCCAAATTCCACATTACCATTTTCACAAAATTTGGAACAACTTAACTATTGACTAAAAGGACATAAAAACTAAGCTATTTATTTTGGTTAGCTTTTACAAATTTTGTACCACATAAAGAATTGGAAGGAATGTATATACCCTAGTTTCTTTGTATAGATTCAAACAAATCGTTTGTCACTTGCACCACAAGAATACTCCACTTTGATGGGTTGGACTACTAGTAATGATGGTGCTAAGAAAGTTACTTTGATGGATTGGAAGGAATATTTGTTTTCTTCTTTATCCATTCATAATAAACTAGAAAACATATGTATAATCACTTAATCAGCCACAATAATTTTGTTAAAATAAATATATTTTTATACATAGCTCCCTTATTTATAGAAACTAATACACCAAAATGATCGAATTCGATAAATAAATTATATATTTTTAATTTAAATTAATTTGCATTGGAAATCGAAAAATATACTATATACAAATATTCAAAGTCATATTTAAGGATGTTTAAGTTAGACTGTTATACAAGATATAAAATTTAAAACAATAAATTGTCTTTTTATTTATCACAAATTTTAATAATATAGAACTCTATTTATTTTATTACAATAATCTATAACTAATAGCTTATACTTTCTAAAATTTAAACGGCCCTACAAATACTAATAGGACAATATTCTATAATACTCAAAATGTCACTCTTGATAATGATCTACTTATATTATTCTTGCTACTTGTAACTCATTTGTTTGTTTCTAATAGAAATCCATAATATATATATATTATCGTCCACGCTATTTTTGTTCTTATACTTATATACTAATATACTTATAAGATGCTTGCGATTGTTAATAAATTAGTCAATCCGTTTTATATAATAAAAAAAGTCAATCCAATCATATGAGTCAGTGTGAAGAGAAATTAAAAACTCAGTTGACCATAATTTTTTAATCCTTTCTTCTATTAAGAAACTTTAATATTAAAATATAACTATTACTTTTTCAAAAAAAAAATAATTCTTTTTATTTAAAAGTGTACTTGAATGTAATGGTAAAATTTTTATATAATTTTATTTAAAAAAGTTCTATTCAAATTCATCCATGTGAACATAAATAAAGAGTGATATAAAAAAATATTTGTTATAAAATAAAGAAAAATAGAACCACAAATTAGATAGTAAAGAATAGAACATGTATATTATGTTGAGAATATATAGCAAGTGTGAGTAGTAGGAAAATAGTCTCACATTGTATAGGAATATGGTGATTTGAGCATTTATAAGTGAGAGAATTCACTCACCTATCATCTTAAGATTTTTGGTGGATAAGTGGTGTGTCTCACACAAATGTGTGTTGCTTAAAGGAAAGTCTCATAAAGTAAGAATGATCCTTGCTCGATCCTCCCCCGATTATTGCACTAACAAATGATATTATAGCTCGGTTCTGATCCATAATCCGCTGCAAAGATGACTACCGTCTCCAACGATCGTGTTCTCACCAATCTTCCAACCCTTGACTCGAAGAACTATGATAAATGGTACAAACAAATGAATGTGTTGTTTGGCTATCAAGATGTTCTTGAAAAGGTTAACAATGGAATTACATCACTTGGGGCAGAAGCTACATGATGCACATAAGGCTATACACAAGGAAAAAAAAGAAGAAAGATTACAAGGCACTCTTCTTGATTCACTCTTGTGTTACGCGTTTGGTGAGAACAATCAACAAATATGTAACGCGCATTGCGCGTTTGGTGAATCAAATCAATTCTTACAGAGAATCATTGTGGAGCAGAATGTTGTGTCGAAGATCTTGCGTTCTTTAACATCAAGATTCGACAATATTGTAGTGGCAATCGAAGAATCGAAGGACCTTTCGTCATTGAGTAAGGAGGAGCTTCAAAGCTCAGTTGAGGCTCATGAACAAAGGATGGATGAACGAGAGAACGATAAAGGAAAAGCAGAGATTGCGTTGAAAGCACGGTTCAATGAGAAGAGCAAAAGATCGAAAGGAAAATGGACTTCGAGAGGGAAGTCAAATTTCTAGAATTTTGGTGAAAAGATTCAAAAAATTTGAAGGTTTCAATGGGGGGAAAGAGGTGAGAGAAGCTCCAAAGGTAGTGGTCAAGGCAAAAACACCAAGATAATTGACAAGAGTAATGTAAAATGTTATAATTGTCATAGACACGATCATTTCGTAAGAGATTGCAATGCAGAACAAAGGTAAAATCAAAGCGATGAGGCTAAGGTTGCTTGATAGGATTGGTATGGATTTAAGCCAATTTTAAGTCATTTGAAAGTTTTCGGTTCGATAGCATTTCGACATATTCCAAGTCATCTTCGAAAGAAGTTGGATGAAAAAGGAGAGATGGTGATGCTTCTTGGTTATCACCCTACCGGAGGTTATAAATTGTTTGATGTGAAAATCAAGAAGATTGTAATTAGCAGAGATGTGGTAGTGGATAAGGTAAGGTTGTTTGACAGCAGAAAAATGACCATGACAAGTTGATAAGTGCCAAAATGTTGTTATTTTGAGTATATAATTGTGGCACTTATCGATTCTATTCATTCCGTTTTTGTAATAAAATCCCCACTTTTGTGTATATATTCACATTATTTAGTTTTCATATGTTTTATATACCGTTTAATAGTTTTTCCTTTGTTTTTATAGGTATTCATGCTTATTGGAGCCTCGAGGAATAAAATGTCGAAGGCACGGCTCCGATTGCGCGATTTTGGATCAAATAAGCAAGTTTTGTGCAGAGAGCGCCGCTGAGCGGCGTGTAAGCGCGCTTTCCAGGGGCGAACCAAATTTCCCTGGCCGCTAAGCGGCAACTCTGGCCGCTAAGCGGAGGCCTGTTTACTGTTCTTGATATTTTTGTAATACGTGTAGTCCGCTAAGCGAGATTTGGCCGCTAAGCGGCCGTAGCAGAAATTGTCTTTATATTTCTTCATTTGGGACATTTCTAGGGTATGGTTTTGGAGAGTTTTTGGTTCCAACTCCATCATTTTCATTCTTAGATTAGGATTAGCTTAGAAAACAACACCGGGTCATGCACTTGGAAGATCGGAGGTGGATTTCTCATCAACCGGAGCTGACAACCCGCGAGATGTTTGGTTTATCTCTTCTCTTCTTTGTGTATTTCTTTGTGTTGGGTTTGTTTGTATAGTTACTCGAATCTTATGTATATTTACCGATTATAATGTTATATTTAACTTGCTTTATAAATCTGTGTTGATATTGTTCTGGATTTTTGCTCTGTGCTGGAGATTTGAGTTGCTTTAGAGATAAACTGCTTGAATCTTTATCTAGGATGATATTCTGTTAGTTCTGAACTCTAGAGATAGATTTAGAGCTAGCATTCACTGTTTGTATCTGTTCTTAATGCTTTCGTGTTTGAGCGGCGCGCGAGAGATCGCCGACGCGAGAATACGGATGTTCTCGCGACTTCGCGTTAGAGATAACCTTAGTTGTGAGATGATCTCGTTTGTGCTCCAGAGATGGACACTTATGTGAGAGATACGTGATGACATAGATGAGTATCGTAGGTTGAGTATAACGGGTTGGTAAGTGTATGTTTGTGAAGAGTGAATATATTTACATTCCTGATAAGTTATTTC
Organism: Vicia villosa; assembly: GCF_029867415.1. Lineage (NCBI taxonomy): Eukaryota > Viridiplantae > Streptophyta > Magnoliopsida > Fabales > Fabaceae > Vicia > Vicia villosa. The sequence goes on along the minus strand of NC_081180.1, from coordinate 17,769,312 downwards.
TCTTCTAAGAATGTGCTTATTCTTTTCCTGTCTATATCTTTGTTTACTTTTTGCTCATTCAATTCCGAGCTCGAAACCATATAAACTATTGAATGGCATCTCTCCATCTCTGTGGACGATAAATCCTGGATCAATATTTCCAAATCTTGTTTGTTGCTTGCCGCTATTCCTGCTTCAACAAAATGGCGCCGTTGCCGGGGATGGTTGTGATTGCATCGCAATAGTTTTCGTGGTTTTGAGCTTTGTATATATCGTATATATTGTATAGTTTCACTTGTATATATACTTACTTGTACATGCTTACTTGTTTATGTTCACCATATAGTTTTACTTGTATATGTCACATACAAGTATACTTTTGTTGGTGAATGTTGGTGAAACATGTTGATCTCGGATGATCTCTTTAATAACAAATCTTCACTTTTCAACTTGTGAATCCAACATTCACCAACTTTACCTTTTTGTATGATAATAGTTGTTTGTGTTTCATACTTGTGCATATGTGTTTGTTTATGTATATGGTTGTATATTTTTGTTTTTATGTTCGTTTAATTGTTTTATATATTTGTACCCGTAACGTTTGTTGAGTGTTTGGTTAGGACACTTTCTTTAGGCTTGTGCGGTGAGATGTCACCATGGCATGACGAGAGGAGGCTACTTTCCAAACACCGAAACAATAAAGGCGTCGAGCTAACGACGTAAAACAAGCGCTTGTTGGGAGGCACCCCAACGGTTGTAAATTTTGTTTATTTTTATGTTTAAGAGGAATTTAGGTGAAGTGGAAGAAAATTTGAACAGCTGGTGCAGTTCTGATTTTTCTGGTTTTTCTGTCATCCGCTAAGCGAGCCTAGCTCCGCTAAGCGATGACAGTAAAATTTTGTTTTTCTTCTCTGTACCAGTGGGGTTCCCATTCCACTTGGTTCACTCCTTTTCCCACTTTCACCAAGGCTAAGTAGTTATAGATACTAGTTTTATTTTTCTAATTCTTTTGTTGGTTGTTTGTATTCAAATTTTGTTCGGTAATTCGAAGATTTTTGAGGTGATTTTCCAAAGCTTGAGTGTTTCAACTTGCGGATGTATGGTAGGATGTTGTTTTTGAAGTTGTATCATTCAAGGTACTCATTTATCGCTTTCTATAGCATAACATGTTTAGGAAACTTTTCATTTGTACAATTACCATACCATTCATTCTTTTGCATTACTTGCTCGTTGATTGAATCACTTTAGTTCCCAAACCATAAATGTGAGGAAGCTTTCCATTGTTTACATATGCTGGAGGCCACAATCTTTGTTTTAACTGGATTTTATTATGCTTAATCTTTTGTTTATGTTGATTTTATGAAAGCATGAAAAGGATCAAGGCATTTTGTTTCATTTTGAGCACAACCACCATAACCAAATAGTCAATTCACCTTGTGAGTGTGTGATCATTTGTTAACCCTTTTGAGCCTTTTTGTCAATGTCCATGTTGTTTTTCCTAAATACTTATTTTGAGTGTTTAGTTCTCATTTTTGCATGGATGATTGATTCTTTGTTTTCTTGAACCCTCAACCATGATTTTTGGTATGAATTTTTACCTTGCCTTAGAAAGTAGGGAGTATTCATATGATGGTGTGGTTGAATTCAAGTTGGGGAGAGAAATGGTTGGTACTTATGTGGTTGTTGCTATGAGGTTGAAAAGAAAAAGAAAAAAAAAGGTGAAAAGAAAAGAAAAAAAAGGAAAAAAAGTTTTGAAAAAGAAAAAGAAAATAAAAGTGAATAATTGTGCTAATAAGTATTGTGATTGGTTTGAGAAACTTGTGGTTAAGGAAGAAGTTTAATCGAGATTTTGTTGTTTGAATATTTGGTGGATTGATCAATCCCTTAGGTTTAGGCAAGTTTTTGTTTCGATTAGCCTTAGGACATATCCCTTGTTTGTTAACCAAGCCACATTACAACCTTGAAAAGCCCTTGTGATTCTTGCTTTTGTAATTTCAATGTGATTTTTAGATGAATGCATAATTTAATCTTTTGTTTGCAAGATTGTTGGATGAGTGTTAAAAGTCCCTCACCTCTGTGTGTTCTTCATCCATTGATGAAATTTTGCTAGGTGTGATTCATGAGATAGCATGTATTGTGTTAGAATGTTTTGTATGCTTTTTGTGCTTAGGATTAGTTTCATTTACATGTTGTCGTTGTAGGATAGTGGTAAGTATTTACTTTGTTTATACGTTTTTGTATTGAGCCATACATTTGTTTTTGGTTTTCAAAACTTGTTGATTCACGATTCTTTGGTTTATTACTTTTGATTCTTTGATTTATTTGACATTGTTTGAGGACAAACAAAGTTTTAAGTTGGGGAGAGTTTGATAAGTGCCAAAATGTTGTTATTTTGAGTATATAATTGTGGCACTTATCGATTCTATTCATTCCGTTTTTGTAATAAAATCCCCACTTTTGTGTATATATTCACATTATTTAGTTTTCATATGTTTTATATACCGTTTAATAGTTTTTCCTTTGTTTTTATAGGTATTCATGCTTATTGGAGCCTCGAGGAATAAAATGTCGAAGGCACGGCTCCGATTGCGCGATTTTGGATCAAATAAGCAAGTTTTGTGCAGAGAGCGCCGCTGAGCGGCGTGTAAGCGCGCTTTCCAGGGGCGAACCAAATTTCCCTGGCCGCTAAGCGGCAACTCTGGCCGCTAAGCGGAGGCCTGTTTACTGTTCTTGATATTTTTGTAATACGTGTAGTCCGCTAAGCGAGATTTGGCCGCTAAGCGGCCGTAGCAGAAATTGTCTTTATATTTCTTCATTTGGGACATTTCTAGGGTATGGTTTTGGAGAGTTTTTGGTTCCAACTCCATCATTTTCATTCTTAGATTAGGATTAGCTTAGAAAACAACACCGGGTCATGCACTTGGAAGATCGGAGGTGGATTTCTCATCAACCGGAGCTGACAACCCGCGAGATGTTTGGTTTATCTCTTCTCTTCTTTGTGTATTTCTTTGTGTTGGGTTTGTTTGTATAGTTACTCGAATCTTATGTATATTTACCGATTATAATGTTATATTTAACTTGCTTTATAAATCTGTGTTGATATTGTTCTGGATTTTTGCTCTGTGCTGGAGATTTGAGTTGCTTTAGAGATAAACTGCTTGAATCTTTATCTAGGATGATATTCTGTTAGTTCTGAACTCTAGAGATAGATTTAGAGCTAGCATTCACTGTTTGTATCTGTTCTTAATGCTTTCGTGTTTGAGCGGCGCGCGAGAGATCGCCGACGCGAGAATACGGATGTTCTCGCGACTTCGCGTTAGAGATAACCTTAGTTGTGAGATGATCTCGTTTGTGCTCCAGAGATGGACACTTATGTGAGAGATACGTGATGACATAGATGAGTATCGTAGGTTGAGTATAACGGGTTGGTAAGTGTATGTTTGTGAAGAGTGAATATATTTACATTCCTGATAAGTTATTTCTCTTCTAAGAATGTGCTTATTCTTTTCCTGTCTATATCTTTGTTTACTTTTTGCTCATTCAATTCCGAGCTCGAAACCATATAAACTATTGAATGGCATCTCTCCATCTCTGTGGACGATAAATCCTGGATCAATATTTCCAAATCTTGTTTGTTGCTTGCCGCTATTCCTGCTTCAACACAAGTGTGGAAATCGATTTCTTGGATGAGGGTAATCGATTTCCGTCGCGAGGCTAATTATTGGCATTGTGAATTGCAACAATTGGTCGATGTATCAAATGGATGTAAAATGCGTGTTTTTGAATGGTCCACATAAGGAGGAAGGTTGTGTAGAGCAGCCCCCTGGTTTCGTTCTGATAAATCAAGAGGTAAGGGTCTACAAATTGAAAAAAGTACTTTATGGTTTGAAACAAGCTCCAAGAGCTTGGAACAAACACATAGATGATTTCCTAGTTGACTCCGGCTTTAAGAAATTTGTTTCCGAGCATGGTGTCTATGTGAAAACGGATGCAAGCAAATATGTGATAATACTTTGCTTATATATGGATGATTTTTTGATCACGGGCAACAATGAGTTGAGTATTTCTAAGTTCAAGAGTGAGCTTATGAATGAATTTGAAATGAGTGACATTGGTATCATGACTTACTTTCTTGGCATAAAGTTCCACAAGTCAAAATTGGGATTGCTCATTCACCAAAGAATGTATGCACTTGAGATATTAAAGAGGTGTGATATGGAGCATTATAATGCTGCCAATACACCAGCTGAAGCAAGGTTGCACCTGTCCAAAAGTGATGATGAGCAGAATATGGATCCAATGCAATATAGGAGATTGATTGGACCGTTATGTTACTTGTGGAATACACTGCCAGATTTTGCATTTAGTGTTAGTATTACGAGTAGATTCTTGGAGAGACCGAAGGTGTCTCACTTGGCAGCAGTTAAGAGGATCATACAATACGTTAAAGGTACTTTTGGATGCAAAATTCTCTTTCCCGCAGCTATATGGGGAGAAAGTGTGAATTGCTCGGTTACACGGATTCCAATTTTCGTGGAGGTAAGGACGATCGAAATTCTATGGCTAGTTATGTATTTATGTTCGGAGGAGCTCCAATCTCTTGGTGATCTAAAAAGGAACATGTGGTGGCACTCTCTTCATGTGAGGCCGAGTATATTGTCGTGTCATTATATGGCTTTTGAATCTGTTGGAAGAGCTGGGCATCAAGGTTGAAGAAGCTGCCTCACTCTCGGTTGATAATGTTTCAGCCATTAATCTTTCTAAGAATCCCATAACACATGAGAGGAGCAAGCATATTGAGATGAGGTTTCATTACTTGAGGGATCGGTGTGTGCAGGCCAGTTGAGATTAGGATACTGTCGAAGAGAAAAACAAGTTGCATATTTGTTAACGAAAGGTGTGACAAATGTGGTGTTCAAGAAGCTTGTGATGAGTTTGGGCATGAAGAACTTGGAGCATTTGAATTAAGGTGGTGTATTGGAAGTCCTTAATAATTCAAATGCATTGTGGAAGCTTCTGGGTTCGTTTCGTGAAAAACAACTTACTTGAAAAGAACTTCTGGAAATCTGAAAAAACAAAGTTTCAAAGAGGAAATCGATTACTCATATTGCGGAAATCGATTTACTTACCAAGCGCTTGTTGGGAGGCACCCCAACGGTTGTAAGTTTTGTTTTTATATTTTTGTAAATGAGGTGTTTAGGTGAAGTGGAAGTAGGATGAAAGATCAGACTCTTTTCTAATTTCTCTGAGTTTTTATGATATCACATAGCGCGGTAAAGCCCGCTAAGCACGCACAAAAAAACTCAGCCTCTTTTCTTTGTGCCAGTGGATTCACTTGGCCCATCTTTTCCAAACTTTTACCAAGGCTATTTAGTAGTAGATAATAGTATTTATTTTTCTAATTCTTTTATAGTTGTTTGTCGTCAATTTTGTTCCGTTATCTTGAGGAATTTTTGAGGTGATTTGCCAAGGTTGAGTGTATCAACTTGTAAATGTATGGTAATGATTGTTTCTGAAGTTGTATCATTCAAGGTACTCATTTATCGCTTTCTATAACATAACATGTTTAAGAAAATTTTCATTTGTACAATTATCATATCATTCATTCTTTTGTATTATGTGCTTGTTGATTGAATCACTTTAGTTCCCAAACCCCAAATGTGAGGAAGCTTTCCATTGTTCGTAAATGCTAGAGACCACAATCTTTGTTTTAACTGTATTTTAGTATGCTTAATCTTTTATTTTTGTTGATTATATGAAAGCATGAAAAGGATCACGAAATTTTATTTCATTTTGAGCACAACCACCCTAATCAAATAGTCAATTCACCTTGTGAGCTTGTGATCATTTGTTAACCCCTTTGAGCTTTTTGTCAATCTCCATGTTGCTTTTGAACTTGATGCTCGTCTATGAGTATTTATCTCTCCATTTTGCATAGATTTTGATCTCTATTTTCTTGAACCCTCAACCATGATTTTTGGTTTGAATTTTTATCTTGCCTTAGAAAGTAGGGAGTATTCACACTTTGATGTTGGTTGAATTCAATTTGGGGAGAAAAAAATGGTTGATACTTATTTGGTTGTTGCTATGAGCTTGAAAAGAAAAAGAAAACAAATTGTGAAAAAGAAAGAAAAAAGAGAAATTGAAAAGAAAAGAAAAAGAAAAAGAAAAAAGTGTTGAATAATTGTGCAAATAAGTAATATGATTGGTGTGACAACTTGGGATGGAGAAGAAGTTTGATTGAGATTGTGTTGCTAAAAACTTTGTGGATTGATCACTTCCTTAGGTTTAGGCAAGTTTTTGTTTCGATTAGCCTTAGGAATTATCCCTTGTTTGTTAACCAAGCCACATTACAACCTTGAAAAGCCCTTGTGGTTCTTGTCTTTATATTTTAAATATGAGTTTTGGATGAATGCATAATTTAGTCTATTGTTTGCAAGATTATTGGATGAGTGTCAAAGACCTTCACTTTTGTGTGTTTTTCATCCATTGATGAATTTTTACTAGGTGTGATTCATGATGTGAGCTTGTATTGTTCTAGAATGTTTTGTATGATTTTTGTACTTAGGATTCGTTTCGTTTACATGTTGTCGTTTGTAGGATAGTGGTAAGTATTAATTTGTTTATATGTTTTTGTGTTGGGCTATACATTTGTTTTTAGTTTTCGAAACTTGTTGATTCACAATTCTTTGATTTATTACTTTTGATTCTTTGAATTGTTTGACATTGTTTGAGTACAAACAATGTTTCAAGTTGGGGAGAGTTTGATAAGTGCTAAAATATCGTTATTTTGAGTATATATTTGTGGCACTTATTGATTTTATTCTTTCCATTTTTATAATAAAATCCCAACTTTTGTGTAAATATTCATATACTTGAGTTTTGATTCGTTTTATGTACCGTTTGTTAGTTTTTCCTTCGTTTTATAGGTATTGATGCATATCGGAGCCTCGAGTAATAAAGTGTCAAAGGCACGACTTCGAATATGCAGTTTTGGAGCAATAAGGAGAAAATTTTACAGAAGCCCGCTAAACCCATCTGTAGTGCGCTTAGAGTTTTCAGAACAGAGGCAGAATTATTTTCTTGAGCCCGTTTAGCGCGGTTAGCACGCTAAACGCGGTCTCTTTTACTGTACTAGATATTTAGTAATAAGTGCAAGCGCGCTAAGCTTAAGGAGCTCGCTTAGCGTGCATACGTAAATTTTGTGTTTATATTCTCATTCTTTTCATTTCTAAGGTTATGTTTTTTGGGGGGTTTTTGTCCCAATTTCATTCTTAGGTTAGGGTTAGCTTAGAAGGCAACACTGAGTTGTGCATTTGGATGATCGGAAGTGGATTGCTCATCAATCAAAGCTGACAGCCTATGAGATGTTTAGTTTATCTCTTCTCCTCTTTTTGTGTTTACTTGGTGTTAGGTTTGTATGTATATTTACTCGAATCTTATGTATATTTATCCCTCATGGTGTTGTATAAAATCTGTTTTACAAATCATTATTGTTATCTTCCTTAATCTTTTTGCATTATATGTATGGGATTTGTGTTGCTGTAGAGATATACCTCAGAGATTCTGATTAGGGATAGATTTTTGTTAGTTTATAGACTCCATAGATGGATTTTGAGCTGACAATCACTTGTGTGTCCAACGATCGAGTTCCCACCAATCTTCCAACCTTTGACTAGAAGAACTATGATAAATGGTGCAAAATATTATATTATTCTCAAGTTTGATTCATTTTACACAGTAATTTAGGTCATATTTATAGAACAAAAATAATAGACAATAATCAATACACATTAAGGAAATTCATATACATTTAGTAGGGGAAATTTATTGAAGGACAAAAGGACAATGACATTAAACTTCTATTATTTCAAAACACTTTTTCTTAGATGTTTGTTGAGGATATGCCTTGTTAAAACCTTAATAGAAAAAATCAAGTAAAAAAAATCAAGTTTGGGTCTGACCATTTCGAAGGCCTGTTTGGCTTATTAGCCTACATAAAAGCCTATTTTATTCAAACATTTACAAATAAGCAATTCAAATAATGTTTAAATAGACTAAGAAATTAAAATATCAATGATAATAAATGCTTATTTGTCTTTACTTATTCAAGTTTACTTATTAACATAAGTTTTACGATACTATTTGTTTAAGAGAACTTATGAAAACAACTAATGACATTATTCATAAGATTTTTTAAACTTGTATTCATAAGTTCTTCAAGATAACCAAGATTTATTTTTGTATTTTATTTCAAAGTACAAATAAAATATAATAATAATAATAATAATAATAATAATAATAAATTTATTCTTATTTATTTAAATAGGTCGGCCTAATAGCTTTAAAGATTTTTGTATGGCTTGTGGCATAACCTTTTTAATTAAATAGACTTATAAAAAAATTTAGGCATTTTTTATTTTAAAAAAAGTCTAATCTGACCTAAGCTTGTGTATGTTAGGTCGTAGGTTCTTGTTAGTCAGTCTGGTCTAGGGCCCGTTTGTTTTGGCTTTTTTTAAAAATGATTTTTATAGTGTTACAAAATTTTGTGAAAAAAAATTTTACAAAGAATTTTTTTATAAAAGCTTCAAATGAAAATTTTGTTTGAATAGTTATTCTTAAAATGTGTTTTTAGGTATTTCTTCTATCTATGGCGAAAAAATTTGGATATCAAAATTTCAAAAAATCACTTAATTTTGAAGCTATTTCAAATAGATTTTCATAAAAATCATTTTTGAAATACAACTTTTTAAAAAAGTTGTGATTTTGACTAAGTTTTGGTCTTCATTAATCTATGTTTATGTTCTAGGATGTCAAAATTAGTGTTTCATTTTAGAAAAAACGAATATAAATTTTTTTGTAATATTTTAAAAAACGGTTTTAGAAAATCTATTTTCACAAATACAAAGAAAAAATCCATTTTTTTAAAGCTGAAACAAACGGACCCCTAATCTCATCCCATATGTATAATTTTATATAAAAAAAATTAAGATTCACATATAATTAATCAATGGATAAATTTCTAGAAAAACATTTTAACAAGTTTTCAAATGTACTTTTTTACTATAGTCAATTAATGTTCTATATTATCGTCTTTTTGTATTTTTTTTATCGATGGATAAATTTTCAATCAATTTACCAGACAAACCAACCAACCAATTGGTTTTTTAAAACGATCTTTTAATGTTTATTTTCTAATGTGTCAAAATGACATTGTTTTTTACGGGAGTGAAAAAATAAAATAAAAATTGAAAGAAAAAAATATTTGTAATTTGTTCCGTGCTGAAATCAAAATTATGATAGATACGTGGTAATGGACTCCTGATGTTATGATGCAGATTTTTGACACAGTGACACAAATTTCGGATGTAACTGCGCGGAAGTGAACTTGCAAGATTATCACTCTAACGTCCAAGTTAGTTAAAACTTCAAAATGAGTGAAATGAAAATGTGTGAGATCATACCTTATGACTCACATATGTCAATTATATGCGATGGATAACTTTAGTGAGTTTTGCATCGTTGGACTAATCACTTGGGCCCCGTATTAAGCCTTTAGCCGATCCAAATTAGAACTCACTTTAGTTTATATTTGTATTACATTTTGATTTCTAAAAATATTTCGAACTTGTTATATTTGAAATTTGAAATTTATGTAAGATTTTTATTCAACTTATTTATTTGTATTTTCATAAAAGGGTTAAATATGTTTGTGGTACTTCTAAATATCTCAAATTTCGTTTTTAGTCCCTCAAAATATTTCCTTCAAACATATTTAATCTTTTCATAAAATTTGTGTGTAGATTTTATAGTTATGAAATTTATTTTAAGAATTTTATTTCATGAATAATTTTTATTATTAATTTATATAAATTGGATTAGAAATCATACTGTTCGATCAGTGAGTGGCCATTCCGACTAATAACTAGTGTTTTTATTGGAGTCATCGATCTAAATTTTAAAATAGTTTTTAGGCTTAAATGCACTTTTGGTCCTCCTACTTTAGTTTTAAACCTAATCCCTCCATTTTAAAAATTATCTTTTTGATCTCTGAATTTTACTTCACTTGAGATTTAGTTGATCCCCCTCCAATTTTATAAATGTGAGAGTGATGATTAGGAAAAAAAAGTTTTTAATGAGTTGTCAATATTGACTAAGATAATTAATTTATTAATACTATTTTAATTAACAAATTAATTGATTATTAATAATTATAATTATATTTTTCAAATAAATAAGGAAATTGATATAAAAAAAAAACCCTCATGAGCAATTTGTCTTTGTGATTGAAAATGATGAGAAATTACTTTAAGATACAACTACTCCTAAATTGGATATTAGGCTATGGTCTAACGGAATGGGCTCAGGCCCAGACCTTCCAATTTGTAATTTTAGTTATTTAATATTTTAAAAAATAATTACTAATAATAATAATAAAATAAAAAATAAATTATAATTATAATACTAATAAATAATAAAATATTTTATTCACTAATGTCACGTCACTAAAAATAAATTTCTTTATCCTAATCATACCTATAAGTAAAATTAAAAAGTTAAAAATATCACATTAAAAAATCAAAAGGGCATTTAATTCTATTTAATTCTATTTATTAAAAGAGTATAAGTAAAATAACTATAGTGGTAAATTTTGAGATTTTTTAATAAATGAGTAAGTGAAAGTATGTGAGATCAGATTCAGGTGTCAATTATATATAATGAATAATTTTAATAAATTTTGTATCAGTTGGACGAATCACTTGAGTCCTTTTCTATTAGGCATTTGGCCGGCCTAAAATAAAACCCTTTTTAATTTATATTTGTGTTACATTTTAATTTCTAAAAGTATTTCAAACTTATTATATTTGAAATTTGAAATTTATGTAAAAAATGTATTCAACTTATTTGTTTGTATTTTTATAAAGGGAAAAAAGGAAATGCACTGACAGTGTAAAGTATTTTTACACTGTCAACCAATGAGAGACATGCATCAGAATAAATCCCATTTTTAATTTTAAAAAACTGAAATTATATGACAAATTAAAGCATTTTAATTGGTTGTATGTGTAAACTGTTTTACACTGACAGTGCACTATCTTTAAACTCTTTTATAAAACTTGTGGTTAGATTTTATAGTTATGAGATTTATTTTAAAAATTTTGTTTTATGAATTATTTTTATTTTTAATTTATATAAATTGGATTAGATTACCATCGCGACTAATAAATACGAAGTAGTTATTAAAAGAGTATAAGTAAAATAATTATAGTTATTATATGGTAAATTTTAAAAATTTTTAAATAAGTTTAATATGTAATTTTACATATGAAAAATTATATTTATTTACTAGTTTTTAAGTGTATGAAAAACTTAACTATAAGTTTTCCAAATAACCTTTTGTATCACAATTTTTTTGAGTAAAGCTATACAATTAAAAGAGTAAATTTTTCAATTTCTTTTTTTAATGTATTTTCGTGTACAATTTTTCATATGAAAATTTAGAATTACCTATGATTAAGTAGTTGATACATTTTTTTTAAAAAAATTAATGCATTTTAGTGTATAATTTAGATTTACATGATTAATCAATGGAAAAACATTTTAACAAAATTTTCCTATATACTTTTTTTATTATTGTCGTTTAATGTTTTCTATTATCATTTTTTTATACTTTATATAATCAATGAATAAATTTTCTGTTGATTCATTGATCAAACTAGTCAACAATGAATGGGAGTAAAAAGGACGTTGCTTTGGGTGAGAGTTAAAAAATATAAAAATTGAAAGGGAAAAATAACATTTGAAACTCACTTTAATAATTTATGTAAGATATTTAGTTTGATTTACATTTATGTTAGTTTGATTTCTAAAAATATTTAAAACATGTTATATTTGAAAATTAAAATTTATGTAAGATATTTAGTCAATTTATTCATGCAATATTTTTATAAAATTTATGTGTAGACTCTATTATTATGAAGTTTATTTTAACAAATTTATTTTATGAATAATTTTTATTTTTAATTTATATAAATTGGAATAGAAGTGATGCACTTTGATTAGTAAGTTACAATTTTGATTATTAACTCGGTACTTGATTGTATAGATGAATCGATGATTTATTAATAAAAGTATTTTTAAGTCTACCATCTTCGTTATTACTTTCATTGCTTTCCTCAATACCTCTTAAATCGATCAACCCCTTCTCTAGAAGACACGGATTATTCTCTTTGAGTCATAAATTAATATTTTGATTAAGGATGTTTGTGGCGCGGTTTAGGTGATTTTGATGCAAAAAATTATTTGCACTGCAAGAGAAAAAATGCGTGGTTCGATTTGGTTCGGTTGGCTTTTAGAAATAAAACCAAATCAAACCAAACGAAACCAATGCGATAGAGAATAACATAACTTTATATTTTGTCATTCATACATTACCAAATAACAACAAAACTCATCATATTTAGACAACACTTTTCCATTTAATATACAAAAATCAAATTAAACAAAAGTGAAATAAAAAACATAAAATAGTAGCATAAAAATATTAAAAACATTATAATAGAAGAGATGAGAGATTATAAAAGAAGAGTTGCGATAAAAACGTAATTGGAAGAGAGTACAGTAGCATAAAAATGAGAAGATGAAAAATAAGGAACATAATAGAGGAGATATTAGGAAAGAAGAAGCGAGATGTACCTAGAAAAGAAGATGAAAAGAAGGCGCGATACTTCTAGGAGAGATTTGAGAAGGATGAAACTGAAAACTTAAGCGTGAGTAAGAAAAAATCGTTCCTAATCGTAAGGTTAAGGCGTAATAGGTTTGGTTTTTGTTGGTTGTTAGTTAAGTAAAGTTTGGCTTGTAACATAATGCGGCTTGGTTTGGTTTGGATCGGTTTGCAAAATACAAACTGCAAACCAAACCAAACCGTGCGGTTTTGCTAAAAAAGCCCAAACTAATCTGAACCAAATGCGATTTTTGCGGTTTTCAGTTTGATTTGGTTCGGTTAGCGGTTTTCTATTGGGCCTGATTGGCTTTGAACACCCCTAATTTTGATGAGTTTATAATTCACAACCACAACTTAGAAACAACTATGAAAATCAGCAATCAAACTATCTTTGTGCAGCGAGTCAATTGAAAACCAACAATCAAACCATCTTTGTGCAGTTGGGACAGTTCGACAACAACATTAATGAACGTGTGATAACTAAATTTGCAACACTTACATCTCTCTTGACTCAACAATTTTCTGTTATGGTAGCATTTTCATCACATTACAGAGTTTCAATAGGTATATCTTCATCACCCTTTAAACCCTCATAACTTTGAAAATATAGTCATTAGCTCATATTTTCCTCTCCTGCATATACTCTTACCAAGGGGGAGTTAACATATTGTTAACTTAGCTACCACACCACCACCACCACCACTCAATTTCCACCACTCACCTCAACAAACTAACTTATTTCCCTTTTTTCCGCAAAATCATAACACCTCATATTCCCCTTTTAGACCCTCACAAAATTGAGTTAAGAATTTGTTATATCCATTAGGGTGATTATTTCAAGAAGAACAATTTTTTCTTACTATAATATTACCTTAGAAAATCGTTTACTCATTGTTGCTTTCCCTATGAAAGGGGTGCTCTTGAATAATATAAATGAAAGTTTCAAAACCAACAATTAACTGATTTGAATACTTTTTCTTTTGGCCTTTAAACCTATAAAAATTCCAAAGCTCAAATATTTAAATGTTGGGAAATGGAGTTTTCAGATTACGACCTTATGAAATCCTTAACTGTTTTATTTTTAGCTTTAACCTAGAAATTCAAAATTAATTTGCCATTCAATGTCTATATTATATTTCTCAAGGACTAAGATTGCCCAAGTCAATTAAAGATAAATTGACTCAAAATCTAAATTTTCTAGACCTAATAACCAATATAGATTCTCTCTACAACCCCAACTCAAACCTAAACCCATAACCTTAAAACCCTTCACCAACATCATCAACACCAACAAGACCAACCACATTCCCATCTACAATAACAATCTCAAATCTCTTGTCTATACAACATATTTCTCTTATTTATGCGACTTAATCTCTAGTCTCCCTTTCAATATTCTAGAATTATAAGTAGCTCTCTAACTAGATAGAATTATATAAAAAATTTCTCTACCATTGGTGATTTTGCTAAGGGTTTCATGCAAGTTTTCGATTTTAATTTTTTGGAATTAGATGTTTTACAATTATCAGATTTCAAGGTACATTTTCTAAGTTGATTCAATTCATCTACGATCCTTTCATTTTCATCTTCAAGATATTTAAAAGGATTCTTAAATGTTAAATATTTTTCTAACTAATCATTTTCTTTGCAAACTTTAACACATATGTCATACATTTGTTTATAGAAAAAAATGGTTACCTCATCAACATCTTCACAATTATTCATAAGAAAAAAACTTACTTTTTACTTGATTCTTCAAATGAGTTCAAAATTTTCCTTTGTTTTCTCATTTTAAAGTATTTGCACCAATTCTTCTTATTTCAGATTCTTGACAATATTTACCTCATTTGTAGTTTCCTATAATTTATTATCATAATTCGCATTTTCAGATTCTTAGAGTGTTATATTCTTGTATTCGATAACTTCATTTTGCTATGGAGTAATAGGTGTAGGGAACTAATGAGAAATCCCTTTAGAGAAGAAGAATTATGAGAAACTAAAATTCTCAAGTTCTCTTCCATTTTGAACAAATTACTATTGGACTCAAATAACCCACTTAATTTTGTCTAAATTTAAAAATAAATTACACTAACACAATTATATATGTAATATACATTCCATTTTGAATTAAAAAGTGTTAGCTAACTTAGTAGCGAGGCTAACTTTTGGGATGTAAGATTTATAGTTCGAATCTTGGTAACCTAAAATTAAATTATTATTATTGTTTTATTTCACAAAATAAAGCAAGTAGGATTCGAACCCGCTAATATATGTAAAGTTTATGAAACATTTATTATATATTTCAATAGGGAAATTTATGAACCATCGCAATCCAATGCATGTGTTATTCAAAGTGCAATGGTGGTTTGAATAACCGTCACAAATAACTTTGTAGAGAGGTTGAGAAGTAAACTACCGCAAGTTATCTTTACTTTTTTGAAAATTTAGAGGTAGATGGTCAAAACCATTGTGCAAACTATCACGATACATGAGGGGGATGATTTTAATATAATCGTCGCAAATTATGTGCCGCAAAATAACTTTTTTCTTATAGTGATGGTCACTTTGTATTTGAATGTTCTTGCTAATCTCTATCCCTTTCTCACGCTGAAAACATTGGCATAGTCTTTCAAATGTGATATAAATGTTAGATTTTTTTCAAATAAATCTAATCCTGGTGTACCTTGAGTAATCATCAATACATATAAAAACATATCTTCTTTCACCAAAGCTTTTTACTTGCATATTGGTCTATTTACGTTTTTGTCACTCTCCACTAATTTTCCTCCTCAATCTTCAGGTTAGGAATACTACTGATAGCCTTTTCAAAGATAATGTTCCTCATGCTTTTGAGATTTAGATGACCAAGTTTCTTGTACCACAACTTGGTTTCATCCTCTTTAGAGATCAAGCATGTTATAGGTTGATCCTTTGATTGAGAATTTCACATGTAATAATTGTCTGAGGATCTTGTACCCTTCATGATCTATTCCAGATGTTTGTTGGTGACAATACATTTAGAATGATTGAAGTTTAAATATAATTTTTGATCACACAACTCGCTAATGCTGCTGAGATTTTTAGTTAGACCTTTAACTATAAAGTAACTTAATATTATCACCAAAACTTATCAAATTTTCTCTCCATCTCACAATCATTTCTTTGATCACATCATCTTGAAAATATATCTTGATCCTCTTTAACTTTTCTTTATGACTTGAAAACAAATTTATGAAATCATATCTTATCTCAGTATTTTTTTCCCAAAATTTACCAAAATCTTTTTTTAATGGGCCAGCCCGAAGCCCGCTTGGCCCGGCCCAGCCCATAAAAAACATAGGCCCGATGGGCTGGCCCAAAAAGACAGGGTCGTGTTTTTTAAGGTATTTTGCGGCCCGGCCCGCGCTAAATTGTAGGGCTTATGGGCCGGCCCGATGGGCCGAGCCCATTTTGACAGCTCTATCTATGGTACACTCTTTTGTGATGGTAATGATGTTGAGTAGGATGTTGTGACATGTAGTTTGACATCAAGAATTCAGTCTTTTCCGAGGAGGAACAAACTTTTTTTCTGCATTCATGGAGCTGTAGTCAAACCCAATTCCTTTCATATCTCTTGCAGTTTTTCCTACCCTTAGGATTTCATCAAGAGTATCAGAAAAAGAGTTTAGCATGCGAATTAACTTTGTCATACCTTCAACCATGAAGTTCAAGTGCTTGACTTCTACCTTAAGTTCTGTGATTGTTGTGATAAGATTTTCCTTGCCTTGAAGTAGTGCATTTACATTTTCTTTTTGTTTCTCACCAGATATGCCTTCCTCTTTAAACTTGAGATACAAAAGTTTGTATGCTTCAACAACATCTTCATCTGAGAGATCTTCATCATTGGATTCACCATCATCTTGAACATTTGGCTTGAATCTCACACGGGTTTTGAAAGCAAACACATTGTTTGCCTTTCCCCTTCACTCTCCTCTTTTGATTCTTCATATGACAATATGGTAGTGTATCTTTTCTTTTGTTTCCTAAGGAAATTGGTACATTCCGCCTGAATGTTTCTAAATCCTTCACATTCATGATACTTGACTCCTTTGGATTTGTTTGGTTTGACTCCTTCTCTGCCTTTGCGCTGAGATCCAAAACCTTTAGAGTTGGGAGGTAGATTGTCTTTAACATATGTGGTGACATTATTTCTTGATCTTTTATCAAGTTTTCTCATAACCTTGCCATATTTTGCAATTAAAGCAATGGAATCAAACAGGTTTTCATCAGTATCTTTTTCTATATGTTCCTCATCATTTTCAATGTCAGCTTTGAAGGCAACGCCTTTGTTTCTTTTCTCTGATTTGTCATTGATGGCCGTCACAAAGGTGAGCAATGATCCTATGAGTTCATCCACCTTGATAGTGTTGATGTCATGAGCTTCTTCAATTTTTGTAATTTTCATGTCAAACCTCTTTGAAAAAGATCTGAGGAGTTTTCTGTCCAATTTCAGTTCAGAAATTTTTCACCAAGAGAAAATGAGTTGTTGGCTATGTCTAGAAGTCGAACACTAAAATAAATAATTATTTCATCTTATTTCATCCTCAAGTTTTCAAATTTGATAGTGAGAAGTTGAAGTCTTGACATGCGTACTTTTGATGTGCCTTTATGAGCAGTCTTAAGAGTCTCTCAAGCTTCTTTAGCAACTGAACAAGTATGATAAATCTAAAGACGTTTTTTTCAAATATGTTGAAAATGGAATTGAGAGCATGAAAATTTCTAAGAGATTCTTCATCTTCCTCTTTAGACGTGACATTTTCTGGCTTCAGAGATTGTTTCCCATCTTCTGCAGTAATCATTGGGGTAGTATATCCTTTTATGACTGCATTCCACATTTTTCTATCCATTTACTTAAAGAAAGAAATCATTGTAGCTTTCCAATAATCATAGTTGGCATAATCTAGAATAGGTGTCCGATTTACAGATCATCCTTCCTTAGTATGGTCCATTTTGAGCATAATGTATAAATTCCCTAGAGCTCACCCAATTAGAATAGGGTGTATGCTCTGATGCCAATTGAAGTTATATTCTCCATAGGAAAAGATGTCAAACACAATGTTGTAATAATGTGTATGACAATATTTGTATGTAAACAATAAAAAAGTAGCGATAAGAAAAATGACACAACAAATTGTTAACCTAGTTTAGTGCAAAATCACCTACGTCTGGAGGGAGTTAGCCCAAGAAAGGAAATTCATTCTAAATAGTCAAAATTACAAATTACTCTTAGTTGAACTCCCATGTTTAATTCTTATTTTCCTAGTACTACCCATGAATTCCTATTCAGGACTCCCCTTGAATATAAGACCCCTCTCATTTACTCTTAAGTACTTTCCTAAGTGTTTGAGCAGATGAAATAACATATGAATGATAGAACAAATTACAACTCAAAATACTCTATTCCTTAACTTAGGAATATGACTTACGAATAGAGTATAACAACACATAAGTACAATGAAGAAAAAAAAGACTTAACACAACTAAACACGCCTTGCTTGATTCTCAAGGTCTGAGTGTTTACAAGGGAGAACTCCTCCTTAAATAACAACAAGGTCCGTCTGTAAAGCTCATTAGGATTTGTATCTTTTCGTGCGACTAAATCAATTTCACAAGCGTAAGAAATAATTCTTCATTAAGTTAATTTGCAATTTTTTATTTTATAAATCTTCAACATATCAGATTTGTTCTTTTTAATTCTTGATGAATGATCTTTTGGGAAAATTTCTCATATTCCAAAAAGTGCATAAAATAATTAAACAAGATTGGACAATATGGAAACAAATATTCAATCAAGCGTGAGATTCACTCAGTGCAAACTAGCTACTGGGCGATAAAAAATGTCTCACAATATGTAGAATATTATGCTGCACATGTTGCTTAATGGTTTGAGCTCATAGAGACAAAATGTCTCGCACAATATCATGACATATTGCTCCACATGTTGTCTATTAAAATGACACCAATAAAATATACCAATACAAGTCAAATAGTCTCTTGTACATCTGTAACCTCACATCATTCATCTCAACACCACCAAGTGACGTCTCTGATATATCTCATTCCTCTTTTGATGAATCAACATCTCCTACCTTCTTAAAGTTATTTGGATCAATACATTGATGAATTATATAAAGAGAGATTTATAATCCTTCCTCTTCAATTATTTATGTGCATTGTTGTGATCATCAGTGGTACGATTACTAATTGGTGTAACTCCATTCTTTACAAGATTACACACATCTTGATAGCAGAATACCACCTTTATCTACTTCCACCAATTATCGCAATTCTTTCCATTTACAATGGAAAAATTTGTAAGAAAGTGACCATTTGGATGAGAAGCCATTGCTCAAGATCTTCCAAGAATCACAACCAGTAGCTCTAAATACCAGATGTTTTTTTTGTTGATAATAAACAATCTCTTTCATTAGATGAAGAAAAGAGAGTACAAACATGGACATAGATATTGTGTTAGGACATTCCCCAACCACAATTTAACATCAACATTAATAATTAAGCCAAATAAGCTATGGAAATAAAAAGCCTTTGAGAAATTCAAAACCAATAGGGAGGTACCAATCCAAATCCTCAAGCCAAGCAAACAAACAACATTCTTCCACAAGATCCGAGTGAGTTTTAGAAACACAATCTTTAAGTCTATCCAGTTACGGATCATTTGTTTAGCTTTATCACGCGCATTTCGATTATACGGGTTTAGATGATTGAATAAACTCACACTTTGTAGAGGAATCCATTGTTGATCGGAAGGAAGAGTTTGATTTGCAGTAACCCTAAAGAGAGTCTCATTCCTCAACACATCTCCTTCATCCAAGCTTCTTTGAGACATTTCTACAAACACCTTAAGGACAAGCTTACAACAAACTAATCTTAAGAACAAAACACACAATATAGCAAATCAAACAAGAAACACCAACAACCAAAACAAAACAAACATAATAATAGTATCTAATGCAGAAACACACACACATAAACTCAGGAGATCCAAATCTGTTAGTGGTGGAGGCTCTGGTGGAGGCCGGTTTTCATGACCGAACCAGCTTGACCCATCAGTTGGTGGAAATGATTTTGGGGTTTCAAACAATTGATGGTTAGTGGCAGAGAGGAGGGAAAACTTGATGGAGGATGGAGGAAGAGAACAGGGTGGATCTAATATGGATAAGTGTTTCGAAGGGATGGAAAAGGATGGACGAAAACTTACAGTGGAGAGGGGGGAACCACCATTGAGGAGGAGAATGCCACCATGCCGACGGGGAAAAGCTCCGATGACGGAGGAGAAGCCTCTACAAGAGAGGAGGCGGCGGCTCTCACCAAAAGAGGAAAACCCTACTTTTAGAGAGAAGAGAGAGCTTTTCTCTCTAAACATTGTTTTCTAAAGCACTAAATACCAGATGTTGAAACAAAATACTTAAACAAAAATACTTTATCACTCACTTCTGTTATATTGATACATTTGGATAGCTCAAGCTTTATTTTTCCTCATACACACTTTGCACATTAAGAATTGAAAGACGAAAATTGAATGAAAGAAAAGAGATGTATTCACTATCCTTAAAAGTTTACAATGCTAGGGGTATTTAAATGAGGTTATACACTCACACTCTAACTATCTTTGTCTTATTAGAACAAAAATTAGCATTATCTTTAATTTAGTTGTAAATTTATTGTCTAGTTTATGAATAACGAAAATCTTTAAAAATAAAAAAAAGGACGTGAATCTCTTAAATAAATAGTTGTTATCATAGTTAATGTAACATTAAATTAGTTATAGAAAAGAGTCTATTATATTTTTATAAATAAAATTTCTTCTTATAACACTCTTTTTATTATCATGGATGAATTTGAATATAATTTTTTTTAATTGAATTTTAAATGATCTCTTATTATTCCATTCAAGTACATTTTTAATTAAAATGAGTTATCTTTTATTTGAAAGAATAATTGGTATATTTTGATATTAAAGTTTTCTAATAGAAGAATAGATTAAAAATTATGGTCAATTGAGTTTTTGATTTCCCTTCACACTGACTTACTATAGCTATATCATAATTTATTTGCTTAGTTTCCACTCTAATAATCTTAGTTGAAAAAATTTAGATGTAACCTAATACATGGTTGGATTGACTAATTTATTAACTTGGAAACAAACAAATGACTAGCAAGTAGTAAGTATAATATCAAGAGTGGCATTTTATTATGTATTATAGAAGATTGTAATATTTTAATATTTGTAAGGCCGTTTTATGTTTTCGAAAATTCATGGTAGACAGATAGTTTAAAGAGAAAAAGGGATATGCAAAAATTTTTACACAGTCAATCAATCACAACCATGTATCTAATTAAAGCACAATTTTAATTAAAAAAAATTAATATGACATGACAAATGTAAAGATTTTGATTGGATGTATGTATAAAGTTTGTTTACACCGTCAGTGCACTACCTTTAAACTCTAGTTTAAATGTGACAAAATAAATAAATAAAATTTTAAATAAATAAATGAAACAAATGTTTTATCAAAACCTACCTATCTAACTACACTTTATTATATTAAATTTTTAATATTATTAAAGTAATAGTCTTGTATATCCTCAACGACTCCAAATATTTGTATATATAATATAGTATACTTGTTGACTCTAATTAAAGTCAATTTAAGTAAGATCAATTATATTAATTATCCGTTTAGTTTGGTGTATTAGATTTAAATAACTAAGGGAGCCATGTAAAAAAAATTATTTTAACAAAACACATAATATTATGTTTTATGTTTTGTAGTTTATTATGAGTGGATAAAGGAGAAAACAAATATAATGAATTATAGGAACTTGATTAGACTATTTCACTTCTACTTTGTAACTTTCTTAGCACCATCTTGTACGATGTCCAAGATATATTCTTCAACATCTGTTTATGGTTTCCTGCCTCCATGTTCCTCATTATTTGCACAGGTAATATGTACTTTCTTCATCTGATTTGTGTTCCCAATCACTATCATGTCACTCACGATGTCTGGCACACATGGTATGATATTTATATTTCTTTCTTTACACATTTGGTCATCCTTCAATAGCATGCTCACTTCAGGCTCAAACTGCATTCGATGGACAACATGCTCTAGAATCTTGATTGACAATCTACATAACTCAATGTCTTCTCCATAAGTGAGAGTTATCACTTTCTCTTTGTCTTTCACATTAACACTTTTCACATTATTGACATCCATGCAGGCACAAATGATATTTTCAGAACTTGATCACTTTCCTTCAATTGTCAAAGTTTCTCTTGGAGTCTCTTTTTTCTTCAGCTTATGTATGCATGGATCAGTATCTTCAATGATATCTTCAATAGCTTGTACAAACCTAACACAAACATCATTGTTCACAGGGATAGATTCTTCATGAGCACAAACATTATTGTCATTCACCTTCAACACATGATCCTTATCACGAGTTCTCTTCATTCTGTTTGCACAAGGAAGGTCTTTAATATCCACATTCAAGTTCTTATTGAGAGAGATATTTTTCTCACCCAGCACCTAATGAATTCATCACTTTCATTCATTTGGATGATCATATCATTTGAAATTAATCTATGCTCATTTCCATTTGCAGTGCAATGAATCTCATTCATACCTTCACCTTGAGTCTTCACGTCTTTAATGCATGGTCATGGTTGTTAACACCACCACCATGAGTTATATCGATATCAACCCCATCATCTTCATGAACATGATATTCATTCTACTTATGCACTTAAGGCTTTGTCATCATGGTGTACCAGATGTTTTCCACATCCTCATCATTATCAGGATTTCTCAAGTGCATAAGTAGAATGAATATCATGATGATATCTCATAGACCCAAACCTGATTTGAGCATTATTCATGTCTCCAATCTTGCAGCTAGACTTCAATCCACCACATTCATCTTTAGTAATCAGTCTTGAGTCATAACCACTCTTTTTCTTTGGCTTCTTATTCTAAACCAAAGTATGTTGTTCAAAGTTGGGAGGACCTCCATATTCACCATCAGCCTTCCCTACAATGATACCTTCTTACTTAAGTCTAAAATCATTCTTAAGAGATGATTCCGACTTCTGAGACAGATGTTGGAACATCTGTTCTTATATCTTGGTTTAACATTCCATATTAGCTTTATGAATCCCGAGGTTTTGCATGCCCATAAAGTCTTTCTTCAACGTGACTTTCTTCATAAGAGCGTCTTTGCCCATGTTGGTTACTCCTCCATTGAAATTGTTAAAGTTCATATTCCCCCTTTGATCAAAATCAATCAGTTTCTTGAAGGTCTTAATTCTTTCCTCTGCTCTCCTATCAGTTGTGATATAAGCAATCTATTCTTTAGACCTGTTCCAGGTACTCTTATCATTATAATGCCCTTCTTTACCTGATGAGCCTAATGAACCAGTAGCCTTAGCATTGTATTTCCTCTTCTTTCTGGAAAAGGTTTTCTTGCATCTTCTCATCTTCAGTAGTTCGTAACAATAATGCGTCATATGTCCATATTTGCAACAATGATGATATATTATATGTTATTTCTTGTTACTATGGTGATGAGATGACATATGTTGAGCATGGTGCTAAGACATGTGGCCTGACATCACAACCTTAGTCTTCCTTTCAGGTATAACAACCTCTTCTAATGGGGTCTTCATCTCTTTTATGCTCGTTCAAAGATTTGATCTCTTCGTATTAACATACATCTCCCTAAACTCCATTATTCCAATGAGTAAATTTGAACTATTTTTCAAATTACTTTCAATTTGTATCATGTTTTCCAGTTTGGAGTTTAGTGAAGAAACCTCTTTTTCTACTCTTGTGATGGTTCATGCAAGCTCATTTGTTTTCTTCTGAAGAACACCTATTGTTGTCTTTTGTTTGGCTATTGTTGAATGATGTATCATGTTCTTCTGTAGACATGTCTTCACCATTGAACTAATCTTCGGGTTCAAATCTACCAGAATAAGCCATCACTTTGTTGGTAGTTTCTCCCTCACCTTCACTATCAGAATCAAACCAAGTGATGGTTTAATCCCTTTTTTGTTTCTTTAGAAAGGTCTGACATTCTTCTTTAATGTATCCATATCCTTCACATTCATAGCAATGAGTACCCTTCCCACCATTGGATTCGTCCCCACCATTGTCTTTTGTTTTGGGTATTGACGTTGGACCTCTTGTATTGGACATTTGTCCTCCACTTTCTGTCCAGGTACTTCAAGGAATTATTGAACTTTTCCCTAAGAAGAGAATTAGATTCTCACATGCTCTTCTCTTTATCTTCATGACTTTCCTCCTCCTGAGTATTGGAAACAAAGGCTATACCTTTATTCTTCTTTTGAGCCCTGTCATTAATGGATATCTCAAAGGTTTGTAAGGAACCAATGAGTTCATCAAACTTGATGTTACTTAAGTCCTGAGCTTCCTCAATAGCAGTCACATTCATATAAAACCTCTTAGGAAATGATCTGAGAATTTTTCTAGCAAGCTTCTCTTCAGACATCTTTTCTCCTAAGGGAAAGGAAATGTTGTCAATATCACGCAATCTAATGTGGAATTCACTAATAGACTCGTCTTCATTCATCCTCACAATCTCAAACTTGATGGTAAGTAGATGTAGCCTAGACATACGAGCTTTGGACGTGTCTTCATGTGCAGTCTTAGGAATATCCCATGTTTCTTTGGCTTATAAACATGTGTTGATCAACCTGAACATGTGCATTCAAATCCTTGGAATTTCCAAGAGCTTCAACATCTTCCGCCTCGATCCAATAAGCTTTTAGTTTCAAATTGGTTGTACCATCTTCAAAAGTAACCATCAGATGTTTTTATCCTTTTATCACAACTTTCCATGCTTTACTATCCATGGATTTGAGAAAGACAATCTTTATTTACTTCCAATAATCATAGTTGGTGCCATCTAAAACAGGTGGTTTGTGAACTAATCCTCCATCTTTCATTATCTTCATTTAAGCAGAATTTATCTTCCTTGGAGCTCACCCAACAGGCTAGGATGCTTGCTATGATGCCAATGGAAATTATGTTCCTCAGGGGACAAATGTCAAGTAAGATGCTCCGACAACAAGTTCAACAAGATATACCATAATTAACATAGATATAAAAGATTGAGTTGCGCAAGTTGATGGAGTTGAAAAATAATAAATAACACAAAGAATTGGTCACCCAGTTAGGTGAAACTACACCTACATCTGGAGGGTTGAGTCCACAAACTAAATAAAGAAAATTCATTATTAGTAGCTTAGTATACTTAGACTTACAAGCAACAACAATCTCATGTTGTTCAATGCTTCTTCCTAACACTACCCAATGACTTTCTATTTAGAGTCTCCCCCTAAATCTAAGAATTCACCCACTTTCTTTCTCTATCACACAAGTTATAATATGAGATTACGACTACTAAACCCTAGTGATCAACTTCAATCAACTCGTTGAAAGATGTTGAATTTTACAACTCAACTAGACAAACCTTCTATGCCAAGTTACTGAAACCTAGAGGTGTACATAAAGATTCTACACTAATCCTATTAGGGCATTAGCATGCAATACATGACACAAAACCTAGCACTCTAAAAGATCTTCAATGAATACTTGAATGCTTGAATTTCAAATCCAGTTGTGTCTTCCTTATATAGAAATTTATCTGAGCCATTCTTCATGGATTTGAGATTTGATTTCGTTCATATTGTTGATTATGTTGGATATTTGATCTCTTACAAATTCAAATTTGTATCTCCTTAAATTTGATTTGATCTTCACAACTGTCCAACAAATCATATAACCATATTGTTAACTAAATAAGAATAAAAACTGATACAATCTTTGATCAGATATACTTCTAAAATGCAACAACCATGGCCTGATGCGCAAGGCCCAAATGTCGAGCAGAATGCTGGAACATCGTGTCCAGCATGTGTACCTTCTACACCTCCATACAAGTTTAGCAAGGTAGATCAACTTGAACTCTTTGAACACTTCTTCCATTGTTGTTTTGCAAAATGCATACAATCTAAAGGACCATTTCAAAAAGAACTTCATACATCCTCTCATGAAATAACCAAAAGCCCATTGAATTTAGGATCGATTACTAAACATGATATTTGCTTCATTAGGGTTAAGATTGCAAGTTGTTGCTACTAATCACTCATTATTTCATATACTCTAACACGAACACTAAAACACGATAAACACAAACACTCGACACTTATAATTTAAAATAAGATATACTAGGGGTGGACAAAATACCACCGTCCGAAACAAACCGTCTGTTCCGAACTGGATTTTGGGAAACGGGTCGGATAATTTCGGGTTGTGGATTCCAACGGTTCATTGATTTGGATAACATCGGATGATTTCGGATGGGTTCGGTTGGTAAAATTTGGCCCATCGGAATCCGAATCCGACCGAACATACACATAGAGCTAGCTGGACTTTCAGTTAATCTTGGCCCAAGCCATCCCTCAATCCATGGCCCAAAGTAAGTGTTCATAAGGTTAAATTAGGGTTGCCTACTTTCATAATTAGTCTAATCTTTTGTGATTCCTTAGGGTTGCCGTTCTCAAACTCAATGTTTACATGAAGCTTCATTTGCCGCCGCTCACCGTCGCTCCCAAACCTGCCATCCGTTGCGTATCTCTCCCTTCCTCTCTTGATCCATGATTAGGTTTCATTGAATTTCTCTTGTGAAGGTAAAATCTCTCACTCTCTCTCTCTCTCTCTCTCTCTCTCAGATTTATGATTTCATAACGTATTATTCATCTTTATGTTGCTAGACAATTCTTAGTGTGATATTTGAATATTTTTCAATTAGACTGTCATGTTTTATTTAACTGTTGTCTTTGATTAATGTTTGAAACTTTTATAAAGGAAAAAATTGTCTTACTGTCATGGTCTTTTTTATTGTACATATGGCCTTTTAGTGTAGGATGAAAACCTTTCCCCTATATTTCAGATCTATGATTTCAATGGCTATCCAAACCTTTTCCTTTTATTTGACTTGCCTTCTCTAATTTCAGATCTACGATTTCTGTGAGAAATAGCTTATACTTGATATAGTGTTTTCATTTTGCTTCGGTAAATACTAATGTTCATCTTACAAATGTTATTAGTTATTACTTCTATTG
Source organism: Vicia villosa (assembly GCF_029867415.1). Classification (NCBI taxonomy): domain Eukaryota; kingdom Viridiplantae; phylum Streptophyta; class Magnoliopsida; order Fabales; family Fabaceae; genus Vicia; species Vicia villosa. The sequence goes on along the minus strand of NC_081180.1, from coordinate 17,742,397 downwards.
CTTAAAGGTGCATGTATGTCTACTAACAGTAGTGTTCTTTGTCTGTACAGGATGAGATGTAGCACGTGTGTGCAAAACCTATGGCTATAGCAGAATATTAATATGTTGATAGCTAAATGACACTTTTGGCTAAATTTGATAACAAAATGATATCTTTGGCTGGAGAATAAAATGCATAAATATCATTTTATTTCATCTGCATTATTTTATTTAATTTTATGTATCCATTAATGTTGAGAGTTCTTTCTTGTTGGGTCTTGCAGGAAGATAAAAAGAAACTTCACTATAAATGGACTTATTGCAAAACAAGCATTAGAGTTAGTGAGTTTTCTAACTTTTTTTTGTTGGAGTCTAACTTTTGTACTGTTATTTAAGCATGGAAAGCTAAGAGCAGGAGAAAAAAAATTGAAATGTTAAAAAACCAGTTTTGTGTGTAGGAATTATATCTAATGTGAATTTCTTGTATGATTTAGGGATGCTCTTATGTTAGTTGCTAATGTTTGCTTAACATTCTTTTGGAATACTCATGTAGTATTTCATGAATCTTTTCAAGTCTAATAGGTGGATTGAATTAAGTGGATTAGGAGATAAAATGGAAGAAGAGTAAAATATTATTATACAAAAGTTGTTGATATGGATTAGGAGATAAAACTAGCTATTTGTTAGTTTATGTATGTGAAATTAGAAGCAAACAATTTTTTTCTATTTCCTTAAATTTTCTAATTTCAGTTTTTTTTTATGTAGGATCTTGGTGTAGATTACTATCAAAGTAAAAGATAAAGAATCATTTGAGAAAAGACATCTTTCATGTCTTTCTTACTTTATAAGATTAATTGTCACAATTGGAGGAGTTGAGATCCTCTCCATTTCTCAAAAGAAATGGAGAGCTCAATTACTAAAGTTTTGATGTACAATGCATATATGTTTTTGAAAAGTGTGACATGTATTTGTATAATTTGACTTTTATATCATGAAAAATTTAGTAATGGAGTTCTCCATTTCTTTTGAGAAATGGCGAGGATCTTAACTCCAACTGGAGGAGTTGAGATCCTCTTCAATTGGAAGACTGGACCAACGGTTGATATTTACTATATTTTTTTAATATTTTAATTTTAATAAATAAGAAAGATTTAGACTTAATAAACAATTTTATCCTGTCCAATTTTGAATAACAAAAAAAATTAAATAATTATGCCTTTTAATGGAAAAACGAAATATAATAGTTTGATGAGAATGAAAAAAAGGTAAAAATAATCTGATTTTTGAAATTAAAAACAGAATTAAAATCATTCAATTTCTACATTTTAAAATGGGTCCAAGAAATTAATTATTTCAATTGGGCCACAATTTAAACTGGCCCAACAATTGATTCAATCTATACAAATATCAAATTAAATAAAAATTAGCTTAAATTTAAACTTGGGCTTAAAATTTTAAATGGCCCAATAAAATCACTAACCGAAATAAATCGACCTTGCAAACCGAACCGAATTGGACCGAACCCGAATAAACCGAAAACCAGACCGGTCGGAATTAGGGTCCACATATCCCACCCGTGAGTTGGTTCGGTTTCTGGTTTTGGGCCCGAACTCGAACCGAACCGAACCGTTGTCCATCCCTAAGATATACGACACTGATACCAGTACATATATGATAATGTTTAAGTTTGATTTATTCATCTACTTTTTAAATATTTAAAAATATTTAATAAAAATAATATTTTTACTTCTTAACACTAACATTGCTGCAATACACGTCTAACCATTTTAGATGTGTGTGAGATTTGTTCAAGAAATGTACAAGGAATGTTTAAGCAAAAATATATATATTTTTTATGAAACACTTATTTGAATTGTACAATACATGTTGTATAAGTGTCATACAAGTGTTGAACATTGATTCAAACAATATCGAATCAAAGAAAAAAATTATTTTTTAAGGAACACTTATTTGATTTTTCAAACACTTACCTAACTTTTCTGGCATGTGTCTATGAATGTCATAAGTGTCGGACACCAATATGTATTGGACACCGCGACACATCTTTGAGGTGTATGTACTTTATAGATAGACATAAATTATATTTTTTTTTTTTGCTTTATACCACCGGTTTAGAACGGTTCGGGGGCGAGTCCCCCCTCCCAATCGCAGTTGCGAGGGATCGAACCGTAGTTCTCTCTACCAAATTCAGCGCCAATCACCACTGAACCAACTAACGATTGGTTAAATTAGAGTTTTAATATTGAGAGGTAAGTCAATATATTACCACATAAGCATAAGTTATTGCTATTGTTCTAAATTTAACGGAAAAGACGAAATTAATTAAGAGACTAAAATAAAACCGTAAATTAAATTAAGGTAGCAAAAGTTTAATTAAATCTATATTTATATTTTAGTATTAAAAGTAATAGTGAGAAGTAGCATAATTAGAAGTATACGGGCATCTTATGTATCGATTCTCAGCATCTTTTGTAAGATCCTATGTTCGGTCCCCACTTATGATGTTGTTCTCACTATTTTCCTCCTCTCCATAAATAAATTCTTCTTTCACCACTCTCACTTACTCACACCCCTCCTATCTCATACCTTCATCTCCATCAACAATCATAGTGAAGCATAAACAACCTCAAAGAAAAAGAAAGAGAGAGAAAGATGAACGTCTTAGAAGATTCTCCCCTACAAGCTCTAGCTTTCCACCACTTGAGCTTCGATTTCTTTAACAATTTATGGACATGGCTCGCCGTCATCTTCTGGAGGATCCGGACTCCCAACCCTGAATTACTACCTCCTTCTAGCCAAGATGACACGGTTTCGGAGCTATTGGAGCCTTGTAACGATGATGATAATGTTCTGTCTCGTGTTCATAGTACTGTGGTTTGTGACGGCGACGTTAACGATGTTGACGGGGTCACGAAGGGAAAGATGAAGTTTACCTCGTACTATAACGAGGATGATGTCATTGATGGAAAATGCAACGAGACGTTACATTTAACGGTGGAATTATGGGAAGACAGGGAAGAAAGATTGGAGTGGTGGGAGAAGTTGTTGAAGACGAGAACGGGAGAAAACGAGAATGGATGGTACACGTGTCAGGATTTAACGGCGCTTAACGGCAACGTTGTTAGGTTTTGGGAAGAATCAAGCAATAGCTTCAGCTATGTTTCTCTATGGTAGTAATCACTAATGGGGACAACTTCTCTATCCATCTCAAAAAATTGAGTAGTAGTAATATAGTGTACGGAGAAAATGTAAATAGTATTTTTTATGTAGTACTATTATGTTGTTAATTTATTACAAAATGTATATACTATATGATATGATTTTGGATAATTTCAATCCGATTCCTCATCCATGCTCTTTGTCATTGTTTTAAATTATTTCATTCAAGTTTGTTTAGTTATTCTCTTCAAAAATGAAAATTTTAGAAACACAAATCTCAATTTTTTTTAATTTGTAACAAAAATCTTAACTTTAATCATTTGTACATTTCAAATATTTTTCATAAAAATTTATGCTTCAATTTTTGTAACATCTACATACCACCCTCAACCTCAATCACAATTTAAATTACTCTCTACATCTTTTTCTTTCTTTTTTTATCATGAACACATTGGCCACACAGTGTTGTGACAAGTGAACCACAACCACCTCAATCTTTTTTAAATTAATTTTTTTATATAGATAAAATACTAAAATGTCCACCTTAACTTTAAGAACTAAGGGTCTGTATGATGCGCAGGATATAATAGGGACATGATATGATATAAAGTAGGATAAGAATAGAATATAATATTGACAAGATAAGACTTATCTTATCATGTGTTTGGTTCACTTAGGATATCAAATATATATATATATATATATATATATATATATATATATATATATATATATATATATATATATATATATATATATATATATATGACAAGTTTACCCTTTAAAACAACTATATTTTTCTAAAATATTTTGTAAAATTTTTTAAAATTTATTAATTGTCAAAAAAATTAATTAATTAAAATAATTTTAAAAAAACTCATTGGCACGATTGAGTAAATAATTTCAGTTTTTCTGGATAAATATCATGAATTTTATATATATGTAAATGATAAAACTACCTTTGCAAGAAAATATATTTAATTTGATAAAATTTTAATAATTAGTTTATTTTTAAATATTCCACTTTATTTTGTTTTAAGTGTTTTATATTATACAAAGTTACAAAATTACCCTTATGACAAAATCATACATATTTTTATAAAATTATGTATTAATATTTTTAATTTAATATCAAATTAATATTTATTTATATTTTATCATATTTAATTTTTTATTATAAATTATATTTTATAGGGATAAATTAGTAAATTAATTTCTTATCCTATCTTGTCGAATTCTAACTCAGCTCATATTCAGAATAACAATTTGAACTAGAGAGACAAGATATGATAAATTTCAGGATTAACTTATCATATCCTTATTGTGTCATTAAACGCTAAATCGAGATAGGATATGATACATATATATCTTATCTTGTCTCTTATCCTGCGAACTAAACGGGCACTAAAAATTTACAACTAAACCCTAAATTTCATTCATCTCTTTCTTTATGATACACACAACTTCTTTCTATTTCTCTTTCTTAATGAGGCCATTTTTTTCTTTCCCAATTTGATTATCGAATTCCATTTATATGTTTATTTAGGACATCGATTTGATTTGGTGAATGTTTCCAAGTAATTGAAATTTGTTTTTACCAATTTATAAAGAAGTATTTAGGACAATAGTTCGTGTTCGAGACTTGCTCATACAAGTTTGATTTCAGTTAATAACGAGAAATTTATTTATAAAAAAATTGAAATTGTTAGTAATGGATACTTTCATCAACGCATAACCGTGTCTAAAATTAACAAGTTACTTGCTTTCACAACATACCTCGTTCTTTAGAATTATTTAAAAACCCAACTATTAAATATGGTGGAGCATTTCTCAGTTGAGTCTGAGACACTTTCGTCACTCATGTTCAACTTTTCAAAATTTCTAAATCAGACATACTTTCAGCGTATAATTGATGCTCAAGTCGTTTCTACTTTCATAGTGAACATGTTTGTTTAAACCAAAAATATTGAAATAAAAAGGAACTTCTCGTTATTGTCATATAGTAACTTGTATGAGACATGTCATTTAGATAGTTTCCATGTCCCATATTCTAAAAGGTTTTGCTCAAACATGCTTCAAACTAAACTAATCAAAATAGCAAACATGAACAGAAGCATATTTATAATATAAAACTGAATTGAACCTTTAAATTACAGTGTAAATTGATACAAAATTGATGTAGGAAGGCTGATTGCGCATATCAAAAAAGAAATCGCGCGTCAGAAAGCATTTTAATAATTAAGTTATTTTCTATTTTAATTTATAAACAATTTTTAGTTTTATTTCTATTTTAGATTAAAAATCCATAGAGTCTCTTGAAGCTCATTAAGGTTTCTTTGTTTTCTATATTTAAAGACATTTGGTGTGGCCATAAGGATTATCTTTCATTATAATAAAATTCAAAGTTTTATTTTTCTTATGGATTCTAGCTTATCTTATAGGTTTTGCGCTTACAACCCTGTGTTTTGTTCTAGGTTTATCGGTTGCGATTTATTTCAAGTTTTTTACTCCGTCAAAAATTGCTCCAAAGAGACTTTGACATTAACATAGTAACAAAACTTGTATGAAATAAAAATCTAGAAAAATGACAAAAGCTTAAAAGTATACTAGCATGTAGAAGTGATTTGGTGATTTTTCTCAATGTTACATGGCTTTATATAGGCCTAAATCCATAAAGAATTTCATGAATTTGTGAAGTCTTTATGATGAAAAAGAAATAACTGAAACATTTGGAAATTGAACGCCCATCAAAATAATAACTGGAAAAAATTGGAATTTGAGGCTGGCCTCTAGTGCAATACAGGTCGTAGTGCTGGTAATGGATGGATAGTAGCACCTTGTGATCCATACTGTGGGCCATTAAAGGAAAAAATATTAGAGGCACCCATTATGGGTTGTAGTGCCACTAGGACCAAATCGTATAGTGGGATCTGGTTTTTGTACCGTAGATCTTCTCCATGTGCAATCTTCGTGTAATCTGTCGCAGTTCAACTCCAATTTATCTTGTCTCGTTGACTTTCACCTAAAATAGAGAAAAAACACATATACATCAGTAAAATGCATCAAATATGGATCAAACTACTTAAGAATTGAAGATAAAACACTCTTGAAAAATAGTTAAAATGTCAGTGGTTGACATTGCTTTTGTCAATGTGTAAGTTCTTTTTTTTTTCTTTTTTTTTTGTTTTTCTTTATTCGTACATTCTAAGGACTAATTTATATTGTGAATTTAGGTACTATGTTAATTTCATGTTCAATATCACTTGGTTAATTTCAATTTAGGGATTGTTTTGTAAACTTAAGGACGAAGTAATGTGATTTTAGGTTTAGTATTGTCCAATGGTTTTCACCTACTATATTTAGGTAAATTTCATATTTTATATTATCGATTTATTCAAATGGTTGTATAGCATATAAGTAATGAAGATTTGAAAAATTGATTCTTTATTCAATACAAAAGTTTGTGAGAATGAAAGAGATAAATAAAATATAACTCATGTGTCTGAACCTTAAAGAATTCACGAGAAACCAAAAATTGGAGTAAATGTTAGTAGAGTTTTTTCGGATGACATTGGAAAATCTTTAGAATGTGATCCTAGAAAACTTCCTTCAATTTGAAAATATTCATTTACTCCAGACTAACCAAAATGGTCACACATTGTTTAGGAATTGAGGTTAAGGGTAGATTATATACAACATACATAACGAGACTTTTTTTAAAGGATAAAGTAACAAGGGTTCTCACACTCAAATTAGACAATACCTCGTAGCTGCAATGACACAGACTTGAGGTCGATTAGAGTATTGATGTCGTCTGTGAGAACTCAGAGTTTTCACCGTGTCCCTTAGCTTAAACTAGGGGCAATTGTTCCGAGCTAGCCAAAATAATCACACGTTGTTTGCGAATCAAGGCAAATGATAGTTATTTATATCACTCATACACCTCAACCTAACGAAATACTTTTTTTAAACGACAAAGCCCTAAAGATTCTTCTACCATAAACAAACAATACACCGTAGCCGCAATGACGCAGACTTGAGATCAATAACAAAAATTATCAAGATAAAAAAAATACTAAAATTGAAGCACATTTTCTAAGAAATTACATGACAATTAATATTGAAAAAAAAATAGCCGCAAGTATTAATTCTAAGTCTATAATTGGTGATTTTAAATTACTTAAAGATCATAAACAATTAATTAAAAATATTTTTAGTCTTACTATTTTTATTTGATATTCAACTTTATGTTTATTATAATTTAAATATTTTATATACATTATAATTTGAATATTTAATATATAAGTTATAATTTATTTAAGTGGTCACTCCAAATTTTTTAGAACATGATTATACGTACCACATTTAGAACATGATTATACGTACCATATTGTATGCAAATATAAAATTTCATGGGAGTATTGGAAATAAAGCTTTATATATAAGGTGAAAAGAGATGAATGGAAGAATTAAACCATTATTTGATGTAAAAGCAGATAAATGTTCTCCAGTTATTATTAGAGCTGTCAAAATGGGCTGGTTCATATAGGCCGAATCGTCAAGCCCGAAAAATTATAGGGCTTGAGCATTAAAATTAGAGGCCATATTTTTCAGGGCCTTTTTAGCCCAGCTCTGAAAAGTCCGCTACCCATTAGGGCTAGCCTATATGGGCTGTGGGTAGCCCATTAGGCCCGCATAATTATAAATTTTTTAATAATATATTAATATTTATATTATCTTACTTCAAAATAGCATATTGATTTTTCTCACTTCACTAAATTTTATCTCTATTTTATTTAATTTTTCTCTTTTAAATATTATACATTAATATAAACAACATTTTTTCATCGTACTATATTAGTTTTTCTCTTTTAATAAATATTCAAGTATTATCTTATACAATTTAGACATATATTGTATTTTTTTTTACTAAAGATATATATTGTATTTAGAAACACATTATAGTATTTATAAGAGATAATATTTTACTTAAAAATGTATTATGCTTAAAATATCATAATTTTTAATTTTATTTATAATAAATATTATGGACTTTTTATTTTAATTTTTTTTAAAAAAATACCCATTTAAGGTCGGGTAGTCCGAAGCCCATCTAGGGCTGGGCTCGGGTAGTAAATCTCGAACCCATATTACAGGGCCCGTCAAGACCGGCCCGTTTAAGATCGGGTAGCCCATATTAACAGCTCTAGTGATTATCAAGTGGACGGTGTTAATTAAACTGTTTAATATGATTCAGACTCAATAATTTATCTATATGTTGCTGAATATTACAAACTTCTACAGTTGGTAATTAGATTCTCACACATCTGCATCACTGGTATTCGAAAACAAATTTGAGTAATATTCCCTATCACTCAGAATATGCCATTGTACATGATAATAACTCTTTGACTATTAATCTCACTTTTTTTTTTTTTTATCTTTATCAATATATAAACTAAGAAATAAAATATTTGATAAATTTAATTAAATTGACAAAAATTAATATTATTAAATTGGATATAAATAAAATAGTTCGAACTCTCAACTTCACGATTAGATTATGTGTGAATTTAGTGTTTATTATTATTTTGTCTATACTTTTTTAAAAAAAGTAAAATAAAACCTCAAAATGATTCTATTATTATTCATTAAGTAAAATGTATCTTTTATATTACACATAAATATCATTTATTTGACATAATTAGCAAACCAATTGTTAGTTGGTCCAGTGGTGATTGGCGCTGGACTTGGTAGGGATAACCACGGTTCAATTCCTCCCAACTGCGATCGGGAGAGACGGGGATGGCTGAACCGTTATTTTAAATAACGTTTTAGCTTAATTTATCACCCAATCGCTAATTTTACTAAGAAAGCCTACGGAATAACTCTAAAATTGTCCAATAGATTTGTCGTAATTGCCTTTCACGTGTAGCTATATGTATTCGGTGATTGTGATGGGATCAATTTGAAATTGTTTGTTTGCATATTATATATATTTATATCCTAATTTAATGTGTTATATTGTGCTTGTTGAAAATGACGTATAACTACATTTGTTTGTTTAAAGGAGTGTGGGCTCGTGTACTTGTTTTTGGTATTTAAAATATTCATAAGTTCTTGTAAATTTCTAGTTTCCTACATTCATTTGTTTTTAATTTTAATGTAATTATAAATTTTTTAATATAAAAATATCATAAAAAAGAGGAAAAAACTTTATTTAATAGTCAAATAATATATTAATGGGTTAATTGTACGAACCTCCTACCATTAGGGCGAGATTTGGTTTTGCCCCCTTTAAGATTTTTCTTTATTAACACACCCTTATAAAACATGTATACTATTTTGACCACACCCTTTTACCAACAATGCTGACTGTGTATTATTCCAACTAGTCCAGGTGGCAAGTGAGCTCCATGTGGCAAGTGAGTTTATAAAATACCATTGTGTAATAAAATATGACTCACATGTTTAGAAACCATTCAGTTTCACCCCCGTAAAACTTAGGTTTCAATACTCTTGCCATGGGTGAAGACAAGGCGAACGGAGAAGATGATGCGAACGCTGGGAACGGCGAAGCAACGGTTGAATCGTCTCAGGTTAGTTCAAAAACCATCTCTGCAACTTGATTATAACATGCATTGTTATTTTGTTGTCTTAAATGTTGTGAACAACATGCAGAAAAACGGAAGGTTTAACGTTGTTATTTGTCATGGTGGGGAATTCATTCAACGTAGTGCTGGTGAAACGATTTACAGGGGTGGTTCATCAACTTTGATTTCTGGGGAACAGTAGATTCTGGACCGTTCTGCACATTCAAAACCTAATTTCTGGGTGAGGTTACTTAGAAGGTTCTTACAAAGTGTGGACGAAAATCCTTGACATTGATCCTAATTTCTTTCAGATTAGGAGTGATGATGATGCGTATGACTTTGCTGCATATTGTTGTGCGATGCAAGTTGATGGGGGTATTGTGTGTGGAACATGATGCAAGTATAAGTGTAACTGGTAGCAATCAAAACTTTGTGTCTGAGTTAGATGATAGTGATGAAGAGATTGTTGAAGGGTTGAACGATAACGAGGATGAAAGGACGACTGCTATAACTGATGGTTTTGATGGTATTGATGTCACTATACCACTTAGTGAGGGTCCAGCCATAGCAGGGTTGTTAACATATCCAAATAAGAAGAAGTGTGATGATGAAGAGTATGCTAGTGAAGAATTATTGAGCTCTGATCCTGATAACTCAGAAGACGAAAAAGGGCCAAGGTTTGAGAAGTTTAAAAAAGAGGAATTGAATAAGGATTATAAGTTTAAGTGGGGTATGGAGTTCAATTCCCTAGATGACTTTAGGGAAGCTATTCGTGAGTGGACTGTTTTGAATGGGAGGGAAATAACTTTTGTAAAAAATGAGGGGTATAGAGTGAGGGTTGAATGTAAGGCCAAGTGTGGTTTTTTAATGCTTTGTTCAAAGGTGGGCCATAAACACACATTTTCTATTAAGACTATAAAGGACACCCACACATGTGCTAGGGTTTTGGATAACAAAACTGCCAATTCAAAGTGGGTGGCCAAGGCTGTGGTCAAGAAAATGCAAACATCTGATAAAGTCCGGATCTGTGACATCATTCAAGACATGAGGCAAAACTATTCAGTTGGCATAACAGTGGCAAGGGCATGGAAAGCTAAGATGATTGCAAGACAAATCATAGAAGGAGATGCAGACAAATAATATGCTGATTTGTGGAGATATGCAGTTGAGTTGCATAGGGTGAATAATGGAAATATTGTGAAGATAACCACTAACAGACCAATACCATCCATCCAGCCCAGGTTTGGTTCTTTTTATTTTTGCTTTGATGGATGTAAAAAAGGATTTATTAATGGCTGCAGACCCTTCATTGGGGTTGATGGTTGTCATTTGAAGACCAAATATGGAGGACGACTCTTGATAGCTGTTGGTAGGGACCCCAATGACCAGTACTTTCCATTAGCCTTTGGACTTGTGGAAATAGAAACAAAAGAATCATGGAGGTGGTTTTTGCAGCTCTTAATGGAAGATGTTGGAAAAGATAATAGATATGTCTTTATTTCAGATCAACAAAAGGTAACCCATGTTATTTCTGTTTGATGCCATATATGTAACTGTCTTATCTTGTATGTTTTAGGGATTGATGCCATGTTATGTAACTGTCTTATCTTTTCTGTTTTAGGGATTGGTTGCAGTATTTGAAGAAATGTTTGAAAGAGTTGAGCATAGGCTATGCCTTAGGCATTTATATGCAAATTTTAAGAAGAAATTTGGTGGGGAGCACTCATAAGAGATTTAATGATGGGAGCAGCCAAGGCAACATATCATCAGGCATGGATGCAGAAGATGGATGATTTGAAGAAGGTAGAACCAAATGCTTGGACATGGCTAATGGGAATTCCTCCTAAATGTTGGTGTAAGCATGCATTTAGTTTTTTCCCTAGGTGTGATGTATTGATGAACAACATAGCTGAATCTTTTAATGCCACAATTCTAATTGCTAGAAATACACACAAAAATATAAGGAAATACACACGGCACAAGAAGTGCCTAGTCAGAAGTCTAAAAGAAAATCAAAACAATCAACACTAAAAAAAACATATAAAAGAGAAACCACAACCAGAACAACAAGAAGGAAGAAAAAAAATAAAGAGGAGAACTCCATGATGAAACATTAACCAAACAAGGTCAAGCTAGAGCTCAGACAATATAACCTCCAAAATAAAAAACTAGGTCCTCAAGAAGCAACAACAACCACGTAAAACCAAGAAGCCCGGCCAAAAATCTTGATCCTCTATTGAGTCAAACACAAGATAGGATTTTGAAGCCAATTCTTAAAGGAGAAAGAGTTCGTCTGAGATTTATGATGGAACTAGCTCCAAGCTAAAAAATACGTTTATCATCCAACTCTTTCGTATTTGTTGCCAGATCGATGAAAATCTTATCGTTATGAGCAGATCAAATAGTCCATACCACATATAGAAGCCTTCATGGAGTAGAAAGCTTCTCAAGTATTTCACATTTGCAGAGATGGTAGATTTTTTATTAATTATACTTTATCTTGACCAAATTCCTATGTCCCAACATTATACCTTCCTTAATAATGATATGTAGCTTATCCTAACTTAGCATCAAGTTTCTCTCTTCACACTTAGTTAACACCAAATTCCAAATTATCAAGACAATCCTAAAATAGAGAACTTATTCATAAAGACTTTCATTGATATTTTAATTAAATATAATAACAGTACCGCCTTGCATCTATTAAATGTGGCAAATCTGTTGCATAATTCAAATGACATTCTTCTAATAGAAAAATTACCATAAAGGCGTGAAAAATGTTTTCTAATGATATTGAGGGGCTACGACAATTTTACTGTGTCCATAGTATTCATTAAGAAAACACTAATACTTTTCCAGTTAATTTGTCTACCATTTGATCAATACAAGAAAATGGAAATTAGTTATAGACTTATTTAATTTTCCATTAACCATACAAATCTTCTACCCTGTTACAGCTCAAGTGGGGATAAATTCATTTCTTTTATTGATAGCTATTGATGGAAATTTGTCATTGCATGTGATTTTAATATAAATTGCATTTGTTTCAAGTGTTTTTTTATTTTAATTCATTTATGTTTTGTAGGTTTTAATAAAGATTTCGAAGAATTGTACAAAAAATAAAATCGTACCAAAATGATTTTAACCAGAAAAGTTATGTACTATTTTATCAAAGAAACTAGTCAGAGACCCGTGCTGTCGCCCGGGTGCATTATTTGTGGTGTAATATTTTTTGAAAAATACGAAAAAAAATATGAAGTAAAGAAGTTTGACCGGATTGCATATGTAAAATGAAAATTAACCATTTAAAAAAATTATTAATAAAATATTAATAGTATAAAAATTAGGTTCTAATGAGATTTAATAGCTAAGTTATAATGAGAAGTTTTAAATTGTGAAATGGAGAAAGAAACTTGTGACATGGGAGAAAGAAAAAATACTTGCTTGGAGCTGGATCGGTTGGATCGGTGGCGATCGCTTTGTATTGACAAAGTTGTTTTGATCTATTGATATATCCTTATTTAAAAAAAAGTAATAATTTGATAGTGACCCGTAAGATAAAAAGTTAATTGTTTGAATGACTATGTAGTATTATTCAATTTGATAAAATACATTTTTTATGATAATAAACAAAAAATATGATAAAAATATTGAATTATTACATTTTAAAATATTGATTATAAAATATTGTTCATGTGATTATATATATAAAATAATAGAGGCCATGAAACAAATAGACATGAAACAACAAATAGAAATTAAGGAACAAAATTGCACCCAAAAGTGATAATACATACAAACTACAGCTCTCCAAAGTAATAACACAATAAAAATGATAAGACACAAATTTCTTTCAAACATCCTGATATATCTACATTTTCCAAAATAAATAACTAACATAATCTTCATAACATTGTAAACCAAAAAATTATAGTGTCATATTCTGATGCACTTTGTAATAAAAAATTAGAATAGATGTATATATAGAGTTTTAGTCTACCTCTTCCTTTATAATTCAAGACAATGTAATGTCAGATATTTTTCTAAGTTGAATTACAGCCAATTGCAAAGAAATACTAAGACAAAGGCATCACATTTAGGTCATGGAATGTGGCTCGGCCTTAAACATACCATATTGAAAAATATATCTAGCACTTCTCTGAATTCTTGTTAAGTATTAGATTAAGTGAAGACAGTAGGAGTAAAATTATATTAAACCTATGTAACCTTAAATAAGGTTTTAAATTGTGTCTTGTTTCTAGATAACACCCCTTCACCCTTGCACAGTAAACATATATTTATACTATACCAGTTCATATATATATATATCTCTCTCGTCTACACAACAATGAACAGTTTTAGTGCATATTCTCCGACCTTGGTTGCAACGGAAACAGACTGGTGGACAACTGCAGCTTTTAGCATCAGTTGATGCCTTCCACAGCAGCCGTTGCTGAGAATGCCCAACAATTTCTTGCATCAAGTTTTATACTATCATCATCCCAGCTAGTCTTTAAACACAAATTTAAAAAATGTTAAAGCATGATCTTTCGCTCCTGAAATCGTCAGCAGATAAATATTAGAAGACTTCAAATATGTTTAGTTCTTAGGCAATCCATTAAGATAAAGAATAACTTTCTTTATAGATATAACTATGAGACTAATTTATCCTGTCAAATTCTAATTGCAAACACTGAAACATTTCATATAAAGATCTTATAGATTTAACGTTTGGTCGTGTTTGGAAGTGAATTCTATACCCTTGGACAACTAACTACATGAGGCTCAATTATAACTCTGCAACTAATTAAACTATTGAGGACCATGGTTAGTGTATGTACGTATATCCTAGTGTTACTATTACTATGGAGTTTTTTTAATGGCTACAATCTTCTACCGTTGAAATTTAACTATTGAGAATCATGATTAGTGTATGTACGTATATCTTAGTGTTATATATGAGAAAACACAACCCAATAGTTTGTCACTCACCTAACATTGAGAAGAATATCATAAAGCCAACAGAAACTTGAATGACTCTTTGACTTCCGACACAGTTGCTTCCTAGAAGTCATACATTCTCTTTGTCATGATATTAAAAGAATCAATTTCTGTCTCACACAAAAAATGAAAACTATGAATGAGAATAAGTTTAATATAGCACATACACTGAAACGATTGAACCAGTCAGTGTTCGGAAAAGGCCATTCAGCAAAATTCCAATTCCCTGCCAAGCGATACCACAACTTAGTACACGAGAAGGATGTGGTGTGGCACTCGCTAGACGCGAGGCTTCCTTGAATGCTCCAACTGACAAATTGCTCTAGTATTGGAAAATGTCTTGTCTAAAAGTTTTTCAAGTACTGCAAACAACATTTTATAATACATTAAAATCAGTTTCATTAAAAACATAATTAATAAAAACATAAACACAAAATTATATAAAAGCAAATATAGAAAAACACCTGATAAAATGCATAAGAAAACACTTTAATTAATACCATCTCTTACTTAATCGGAAATGATTTCAGATCCAGAACTGAGATTGTGTTAGCTTCAATACACACTCAGACAACTAATGAAATTTGAAGCATTGCCATTAAACTTAATGTATTGAAATAGATAATGTAGAGGTCATTGATCTTGGAGTAGATAAGGTAAACTAAACTCCAAAGATAGAGTAAATTGAACATTGAACACCCTCATAGATTTACTTTGTAATATAGAAATGTACATCAAACAAATATTGAAAGTAGTAGATTTAGAATCATTAACACGCCTTCTTAGAAATAATTTATTTTCCCCTGTTTTCTGCAGCCGTAAAGAATCACTTAAACTAAAATACATGATTAGCATGGGAATTCCAATTTCAACAAAAGTCTCCACCTAAAAAAGGACAGAACAACATAATGAACAACAATATATGAGACAAAAAATTTATATAGTAAAAGTCAGGTGGTTTCTATGTTTTACTAAACCACAAGAAAGCCTTTGTCAAATAAACCAAAACCAACTAATGTAATTACTGGAACCATTCCAAGTGGGCTGAAAAATATGCATTAAATGAAAAATGGCGTAGTTAATTTCATACTTGATAATAATACATATTTTTATATAATAATTTTCACTCTTTGACTTCAAAAGAAAGGTTTACCTAGAACAAATTGCATTACTTTGACTAAATCCCAAAATAATTTTTATACTTGGTGCTTTAATTCTACTCTTTGCAAAAGCAATAGAGAAAAGAAAACTTATTCAACTAAAGCTCAAAGGAAAACCATAATAATTAATCAGAGACAAGGAAAACTACGATGCGATAAAAGAACATTTATGTCCACATAAATCTATAACGAAAAATCATAAAAACCAAAAAGAAAAAGGGAAACGAAACCCAGGAGACAAGAAAAAGTATATTCACCTGTGAAAAGCTTGAAATCAGTTTTTCTACTTCTCCTCTGTGTAACCCAAAACACATCCTGCTTCTTATTCATGTACGACCCGGGATCAACAAAGTTCTTCACTCATGAAAGCGACTGTAGTATTAAGGAATGACACTTTAGGTAGAATGGTGGATGAAAGCGGCGGCATTATTAGGGTTTGTACAGACATTTAGGATTTGAGGAGAGAGAAGTGGGAATGAGAGAATTAATTGTGAAGAGAGAATGAATCGTGAAGAGGGAAGATAGAAGAAAGAGTGACACCTTGCAAAAGCATTCATTTTCATTGGACAGTAAAAAGTGATAGGGTTATTTTGTTAAATACTAAAATGTCCAAATTGTAGTGTTAAATTTTTTTAAGAGAAGGGTAGTTTAGGTAGAATGGTCAATCTCTTAGTAATTGTTTGTATGTTTGTATATGTTTGTATAGTAGAGTAGATAGTAGAGTAGATAGATAGAAGTAGATAGTACATAAGTAGATAGATAGTAGATAGTAGATAGAAGTAGATTATGATGACAAAGGAAGAAGAGGAATTGCATACAAGAAATGTAAAAAAAAGAAAGAAGAGAAATTGCAAGTTTTAGCAAAATCACGTCACACCAGACATGAGGAGGGGCGCTATATAGAGCATAAAAAGATTAATTAACTACTATAAATATCGTGACACTCAAGACACAAGGTGCTACAAATTTTTAAGATCACAAAGAAGACATGTCACCAATATCGCGAAATTACAGTATATAACTAAGGCAGAGCAGGGAGATTTTGCAAAAAAAATATTTTTTTTCTTCTATAAATTATCAAACATTTTTTGATTGTTAGGGTTCCAAACTTTATGAGAAAAGAGCCACATTTTGAAGCATTACAATATGGGAGAAGGCAAGGAATCCTAAAGGTTCCATCCCTCATTGTTTATAAGATGTAATTGATTTCTTTACATTAAATTAAATTTATCTTGAATCTCCTAAGGATGAGTGGCTAGTTATCTTAGATTAATTCACCTTAGATTAAATTTCCCTTATTAATGAGAACCATGTGACTCATTTAGATCTTCTCTCTGTAGTGATCTAATTCTTATAGCTATTTAGATAGTGTTTGAGAACTAACTATAGATATCGCTAATAGGAACTAAATATTATTGGGAGAATTTTTTAAATCACTAGGCCTAGGGTATATACAGGCGTGGCATAGCTATTTTATTATTGATCAAACCTTTGTCGCTTGCGACTTTGCCTAATACATATGAGTGTTGTGATTAGATGAGACAGGTTGGGTGACGATGCGTCGAACACAAATATTTTGTAAAATATCCATGATATAAGAATAATTATTATAGGTTTAGTAAGGCATTAACTAGATGAAAGGGTAAGTGATTCGTGGATTTATGTGCTTGCAGGTACAACTATCTGCAACTATTAGATGATCTTGGTGGTTTTAATTATAAGAACACCCAAGGTCAAACAGCTTTTGGTGAAGTCCTAAATGAACCTCTGATGATGGTGTATGATCAAAGAAGTTATCTTTAGCCTCATTAGAAAATTTAATTTCCAAATGAAGTGTTAAATCAATGTTGAATCAAGCGAGAGAACTTGAAGCTTCAAAGTTGTGAAAGAGAGGAAGTGTGAAAGTTTGTCTGGTCCTATGCTTAGTGCATGTCTGAGTGATCAACTTAATGTAATGGTATAAGAGTTACTCTCGAGATACTAAGGTAGTCACACATACACCTAAATATGTTTTGAAACCTCTTTTATTTGATAAAAACACCTGGAAACTTTTTTATACGCATCCTGAATTAATTATTTACTTGTTTAATCAATTATGAAGACTTTTTACACTTGTTAATCAATTAGTATATTAGGGTTAATTGATTAACTTATTTGTAACACCTCCAAATCGATTAAGAAATTATTTAATCAATTAAGGACGACGTAATTCAAAAACCTTCCATATTTTTTTTGTCTAATTGATTAACAACCATGGTTAATTGATTACAACATTAAAAATATTCATGGATAATTTTCTTTTAGAGCCAATTCTTCTCCTAAATAGATGGCTTCTTCTCATTCCATTTTACACCAGTTTTCAAAATTAAAACGATACTATCTCATTTACTACTCTCTTTTTATCTACTTTCTTAGTGCCAGAGAGTGAAAAATACTTGTGAGAGTTTGGTTGTACTGGCGATATGATGCATTTGTTCTTTTTCAATTGTGTGATTCTCTTGAGCAATATCTTTGTTTGGTTCATGAGAATAGCATGTGAAAATCTTTGTTTAATTCTTGAGATCACTCGGTTAAATTCTTTGATTAGTTAGTAAGCTTGTTAAAGCTCTGATTGGTTTGGGATCAACCTGTGTAAAATCTCTCATTTGTTGTAATAAGGTTTGTGGGCATATCCTTAAAAATTCAAGACTTATTATCAGTTGAATTCTCAAGAGGAAATTGTTGGAGATATGAGTAGGACAAGTGGTAGGCCGAACATGTATAGATCTATAGTGCCATCTCTCTAACTCTATCCCTTTATTTTTTGTCATTTATTTTTCTTTCCTCTCTAGTTAATTCTCCTTCTTCTTCTCCGCTGCTTTATCTCTTTGGAACTAATATAAACTGATTTTTAATAAAAAAAATTTAAATTATTTTCTATTTCTAAATATCACAATTCATCCTTCCTCTTGTGTCTGGAGTTACTTAGTCAATATGATTCAAAGTGGGTTTTAATCTTTTTCTATTAAGATAATAGGGGGACTAAAATTACAATTAAACCTAAAAAAAATAACAAAGATGTTAGAACATAATTTTAGATCTAATGGATCACCTCAAAGAACTTCACATGGATCACCTAAAGTCGACCCACCTTGACGTACTCTAATGGGTATCAACCGGCAATCCAATATAAAAAATTATATGCCTGTCGGTTTGATCAACTCAATTAGACAGAAGTGCTATGATAGATCCTTACTACCATCTGACAAGATTAAAAAAACATGTTCATTTTGCAACCCAGCAAGAATAAGAGTCTGTTTGGTAAGACAAAAAAAAGAGCTTTTAGCTTTTAGCTTTTAGCTTTTAGCTTTTAGCTTTTCAGCTCGTATTAATAAAAAAGCTCTGTTTGGTAACTCTATTTTAACTTTTAGCTTGTAGCTTTTTTACTAGCTTTTAGCTTTTTTTTCAAAAGCTAATTGAAGTAGCTTTTGAGCTTGTAGCTTTTAGCTTGTGAGTTTTTCTTCCATTAATACCCTTATTATTTTAACTAAAATATATTATTACCCTCATTAATTAAAATGCCATTAATGTCATTTTGTATCTATCAGCTAATGAAACAGCTAATTTACCAAACACTCACATTAGCTTATCAATTATCAGCTATCAGCTAAAAGCTACCAGTTCTTGTTAGTTTCTTGCTCTTGCTCATGTCACCAAGGTTTCTTTCATTCTCAACCGCCGCAACCGCACCGCAAGATCTTCTCCGTTCATCATGTGCACAAGCAAGATATCCAGCTCTCTGCGTCCAAACACTCTCCAACCAAGTCAGTCCCATGGCAAAGCCTTTAGACCTAGCTCAGGCCGCCGTTAAAGCCAGTCTCGCTCGCACTCTCACCCTTTCCGTTTATCTCAAGAACACTCTAAAGTCAGAGTTGTCATCAGTTGGGTCCAAAACCAACAATAGAAAGCGAGTTGCATTGAGTGACTGTGTTGCTCAAATTTCCGATTCCGTTCTTGAGTTAACCCGGACGTTGAACGAGTTAAGGAAGCTTCACATGGGAACGTTCGAGTGGCAAATGAGTAACGCTCAGACATGGGCTAGTACTGCTATAACAAACGGTAACGCGTGTATCAACGGTGTGAATAGATGTGATGCAGAAGAGAAGGCGAAGAAAGAGGTGAAACGTAGGGTTACGGAAGTATCCATGTTTACAAGTAATGCCCTCTACTTTATCAGTCGTCTCAGTGATAGCAGGAATCCAAAGGCTCGCTCCAATACCAATAACTGATGCATGATGAATCCACCGACCACCGCCGAGTTTTCTGGTTTTGTTTCCCATAGCGTTGACTATGTTGACATAACTTTTATTTCGCTTATGTTTTTGCTGTGTGCAAAAGACAAGATGTAAATCTATGTTTTGATTTTGTATGCTGTTTTTAATATGTTGGCTTAGATGTGTTTAGATTAGTCAATGGAAATTTAATGACGTAAACATTCTCATGCACTTTAATTTTAATTACTCATACTTAAATTTTAAATGCAAAGTGTATAACAAAGTAAGAATGGACAAAATTTTATATAGTATAACACCTAAGAACATTTAAGAGGTAGTACGACAGTTATAAAATTCTTCAAAAACTGCACCTCAAAATTAAAAACAACACCTAATACACACACAAAAATACAAGAACGATAAACCAGAAAATAATAATAAAAATGGGATTAGAGAGTATGAGGCCAATGCCCCTGCACCTAAAAAAAGATGATAGTTCTTAGCCGGCTCAAAAAAGAACCAGAAAAAATCTCAAGTCTCAACCTGACTGCAACAACACTAATTCCACAAAATGGACACCACTAATCTATAATATAAGAAAAATTATTGTTCTGAAATTTACAAATTTATTCTTTCTTCTTTGGCTGCCACATCATTTATTTGAGGTAAATCTCATTTAATTGAACTAATTTCTAACCAAATCCTGGTTACAATATAAACACACTTTCCATTTTATCAATTGTGACTAACATTACTTTAGTTTTGTTTTATCTAATTGTTTCTTTTCATTTGAAAATAGACTGATATAAGACAAACTAGGACACAAAACTCACTTTATGCAATGTCAAGTGTTTTGCAGCAAATAATCAGCTTCAATGCAACTGCTCACCTCAATCCATTTGTCCCAATTACCAAAGAGTAACATTATTGTGTCCTTTAACTTTTTCTCTTGGGTTCCTTCAATATTTTTTAAGTTTATTTTCTCTAAAATTTCCCTCTTTACATTTATTTTGAATTCACTTTTCTCATCATTTTTTATGTAGAATTTCTTCATATTTCAATTTCTAATTTGTTCATATTTTAATTTCACATTTGAATTTTAGTTGATTCTTCAATAACTATACATTTTGAGTATTATTGGGGCATGATGTATATGACACACTGATAGATGTCGAAGAACATAGGGTGACCACTCTGGATGCAATACTTAGGCAGAAGGAACACGTGGTAAAGGCGTATAATAAAAGAGTGAACATGAAGGCGTTCGTCCTTAGGGATTTAGTGTGGAATGTAATTCTTCCAATGGATAGGAAAGATAGAATCCTTGGGAAATGGTCGCAAAATTGGGAAGGACAATTTCAAGCAATTCAGACATTCTTAAATAATGCCTATGAAATTGAAAAACTTACACCTGAAAGTCAAACGTTGTGAATAAATGGTAAATATCTAAATAGTTATAAGCCTATGTTGTAAGAAATGACAATCAAGGAAAAGTAATTCGACAAATGCATAATAAAAACGTTTTTTAATAATTTTATTTAAAATATAAACGTTTTTTAATAATTTTATTTAAATGTTTTTTTAATAATTTTTTTTAATTAACGTTTTTTTAATAATTTTATTTAGTTTTTTAATTAACTTTATTTATTTATTTATTTTATTCATTTATTTATTATTAATATTTATATATTACTTTATTTATTTATTTTATTTATTTATTTATTTATTTATTTTATTTATTATTAATAATAGTTATGTATTAATTATTTATTATTAATATTATTAATATTTATTTATTACTTAATTAATTAATTAAGTAATTAATTAATTTATTTATATATATTACGTAAATAAATAAATAAATAAATAATACATAATTAAAAGAACTGTAATAATTTTCAATAATATTTAAATTAAAAAAACTGTAATAATTTTTTAAATATCTTATAATTATATAATTATATAAATGTATCTTAAATATTTTAACGTTTTTATTTATAATTATATAATTATTAAATAATACATTTATGTATTATAAAAAAACGTTAATTAAAAAAATTATTAAAAAAACATTTAAATAATTTTATTTAAATGTTTTATTTAATAAATGTTTTTAAAATACATTTAAATATTTTATTAAAAAAAACGTTATAAAACTATACATTTATATAATTATATAATTATAAAATACATTTAAAAATGTTATAAAATAATGCATTTTATAAAAAAAAGTTATAAAATAATACATTTATATTAAAAAATACATTTAAAATACATTTATATAATTATAAAAAAAACATTAATTAAAATACATTTAAATAATTTTTAAAAAAAAGTTAATTAAAATACATTTAAATATTTTATAATTATATAATTATTTAAAATTATTTTGGAATACAACTAAAATATTAGTAATTAAAATACATTTATATATTATTTAAAAAGCTTGCAGCAATGTATTTTATAATTGTATTTTATAATTATATGTATAGTAATCAACAAGATATTTAAATGTATTAAAATATATTTTATAATTGTATTCAGCAATGTATTTAATTATTGTATTCAGCCATGTATTTTATAATTATATTTTATAATATATAGAACTCCATTACAATTTTAAGCAACTAAACATGCATGGTTTGGTGGTAAGCTTGCAGCAATCTAGCCTTGGTGACCTGGGTTCGAATCTCAGGTTTTGCAACTTATTAATTTGCAATTTTTCAAGCTTTCCAAATGCAGCAGCCATGGGGGTGTCTGAAAACAGAATCTTGTTTTCTAAGGGGCGAAGGCTAAAATTTTTTTTAATAAGGGGGAAAACTGAATCGTTCGAATCTCAGGTTTTGCAACTTATTAATTTGCAATTTTTCAAGCTTTCCAAATGCAGCAGCCATGGGGGTGTCTGAAAACAGAATCTTGTTTTCTAAGGGGCGAAGGCTAAAATTTTTTTTAATAAGGGGGAAAACTGAATCTCGCTACTTTGGCAAGGGGTAAAATGTATTTAACCCTAATAAAAAAGGCCATTTAGGACCTGATTGTCAAAGATTTACAAATGAAAAAAACTTAACAACAATACAAAATCTCAGGTTTTGCAACTTATTAATTCGCAATTTTTCAAGCTTTCCAAATGCAGCAGCCATGGGGGTGTCTGAAAACAGAATCTTGTTTTCTAAGGGGCGAAGGCTAAATTTTTTTTTAATAAGGGGGAAAACTGAATCTCGCTACTTTGGCAGGGGGTAAAATGTATTTAACCCTAATAAAAAAGGCCATTTAGGACCTGATTGTCAAAGATTTACAAATGAAAAAAACTTAACAACAATACAAAAAGAAAAAGAACAGAAGCATAAACCCTTAAAAGGCATTGAGTCTTTAAGGCGAACATAGTGATCTGCATCAGCTTTTCAGGCGTGCATCAGCCAAAGAGATGGAGAAATCAAGTTCATTCAACTCATTGTCCAGTGCAGTGACACGCCCAAAATGAGTGACCCCTACCAAGGCATCAGCATTTAGTGCTTTTTCTGCATCATCAAAACCAGCAGCCTGCAAAGTTTCAGCCTCAGTGATCCTAGCCTCCAAATCTTCAATTTGTTTGTTCAGTACCTCGAACTGTCGCCTCCAAGCAGCAACGTTGATAATCCTACTCTGAAACTCTGACTTTTCTTTGTCAAGAGCCTTCTGCAGCTTTTCCACATTGTCCAAAGAATTGTTCACCAGGGCCAACTCTTTTGTTTGAGATGTTTCCTTGGGAGCACGCTGGGCCTGAAGGTCTATCTTTAGCCTCAAACGCGCCAAGAGTTTATCTAGAAAAGTAAAAGATTCCATCATAAAAGAAACTATAGCAGGAGAAACAGAGCAAACATCAACCTTCTTTAGCAAGCCTCTGATATGGGAGCCTTCTTCGGGATGACACTACAAATGTTCGACCAGGTGGGTCCCAAATAAAGCAGTTTTGATGCGACTGAGGATTTCTTCCTGAGTCTCAAGGGTGGAAGCACTCCCAGAAGTAGTAGAAGAACTAGAGTCAGCCCCATTCGAACGACTTCTAGCACTCATCAGCATCTTCAAGTATTCAAGAGGTTTATTTTGTTTCAATTCAGTAAGTTGCTGAGGAGACATGGCACCAGTCAGTGTGGCGGTAGCGAAAGGACCTGTTATGGTGCCAAACCAAGTCGACATAGGAGGAGGAACAGATTTTGGCATTGAAGTGGGTGTTGGACACTAAAACGTTGGCAACAGCTTTTGGAGGTGGCGTTGACATAGTGGCGTCAGCAAAGTTTTCCAAAGTGTTCTTGACAAACTAAAGTGCAGGTTATTGATTAGCAATAGCTTGGCTGCTAAAGTCGACCTCATTTTCCTGCGCGGCACAGTCATCCATAAAATCTGTGGTGGTAAGGTTGGTAGGAGTATAGTGAGGCTCCTTCCCGACAGAATATGAGTTTGTAGTCGAAGGATCATTGCCTAGAGACTTACAGTCTCTCTTAGTCTCAGAGGAGTGCCCAGAGGTCTGAGTCTCTGAGAGGATGATGAGAGGTGTCACTTAGGGAGCCTTAGAAGGATTTGGGAAATGGGCTTTAGATTTCTTCACCTTCACCACATTTTTCTTAGCCTCAGGAGGTGGATGTAAAAAAACAAGAGAGCTATAAGAAAAGTCAAATTAAATTTTACAGAAGAGGTTGTAAGAAGAAGAAATACCTGTCGGCCCCCCTCTGGGCTAGAATTGGCACACTCGAGCCCATGAGAGTTAGCAGGCACAGAGGTGGCCTCAGCCTGCGGCTTCAACAGTATCCTCTTAACAACCGCTTCTGATGCAGCATGCTTAGCAGAGAGTCGAAGGGGCCTCTTTGGCAGTCATTTTGGGTTTCTTCGTTTTCTTGGAAACAACATGGGAAGAAGATTTAGGCCCCTCAGCTGATTTCCCTTCGTTCCTCAAACCCTTACGCCTCTTTAAAAGGGGCTCAGAAGAAGGAATAGCATCATCTTCAGTAACCTGAAGAAAAAAACGACTTAGTAAAGTCAGAGGTCGGCAGGTTTAAGTATTAAGAAAAGGCAGCAAAGGGTTATGGTAAGAACCTCAATGGCTGGAAGGAAAGTGGTAGCATCACTGATGGCTTCCCTAAAGTATTTTCTGTGCTCGACTACTAAAGTTAAGATAAGATGAACCACAGAGTTAGGTGACAAAGAGAAAGGGAAAGAAAAGACTATAGAAAAGAAGTTTTTTACACACCTTAAGGAATAGGTGAATCCATACCTCGCTTGAAATGTTGTTTCATCGCAACAAAGGCTTCCTCTAGTTGATTTCTAAAGTGTTTGATGGAGACATACTTCTCGTGAGAAATGAAGACCCATCAGCCGTAGAACTCCTTGACCGTGTAAAACAAAGGGTCACACCCTAGGAGATTCATGCTAGGAGCATCAGTAGCAAATTGTGCTAAGTGTTCCGCATATTCTTCCTCAGTGAGGTTTGCAAACAACATGATCATTTTATTCTTGGACTTGTAGAAGCAGTAAGGCAACCGTTAACAAAGGCCAAATTGCCTTGCCACCAGATTGGGTTGGTAGCAAAGGAACTTTACTCCGTTTTCGTGAGAGGAAGTTAGAATGAAGAACGTGGAGTTCTAATGGGCCGAAAACCACCATGAAGTAGTTATATTTCTGTATTATAAACAAGAAACTTTGTACATAGTTTAAGGGTTCACAACTTACAAACGCCAACACGCTAACACTCAAAGTACCCGAGCAACAAGCGAAATGAGTCAAGCAAGGGCTATGTGTGTTTGAATCACCTACTTTTCTGCAAATTTTAATGTTATGTCATTTACATTCAAACTCTGTT
Organism: Vicia villosa; assembly: GCF_029867415.1. NCBI lineage: Eukaryota > Viridiplantae > Streptophyta > Magnoliopsida > Fabales > Fabaceae > Vicia > Vicia villosa. The sequence continues at coordinate 17,716,398 of NC_081180.1, read as the reverse complement.
GTTTTTTTATTTGCTCGTTGTTTAAACTTTGCACAATTACTTACAAAAAAACTCCAATTTTTTTTGAAATAACACTACTCAAAATTCTTATAAAAATACTTTGAAAGCACAAGTGTTGTCGTGAGATTCCCTAGTTGATCTCGCAAGTAACCTTTAAAAAGAGACTAACGTAATTTACCAATTCCAGAGGTAAACAAGAAATTAAAACTATCTTTGTAAATCAATAATTTCACTTCAACAAATTATGATACTCTTGCAATTTTATACCAACAAAATTACTTTGTTGTCGAGGATTATTAATCACTTCAACAAGTCAATATTAAGAAATAATATTTAATATTAACTATATTTATTTATTCTTGTTTTATTTTTTATTTGTTGTCCATTTCCATTTTTATTTTATATGGTACTACTGAAGATATATGCTTGTTTAGTTTATGCACAGAGTCGGCCCTGAGCAACCAACTCTACAACACAGTTCCCCAAATTTTAGAGCGTCTCAAATTTTTGAAAAATTCAATTTTTTTGCATTAATGTTAATAAATATATAAATTGATATAAAAAAATTTAATAAATCTAAAAAATGTTATAATAAAAGTTTAATACAGTAAAAAAAATGAGATTGATCAAAGTTTAAATAATTATAATTAAATTTGTTTTATTAATACATAATTATATTTTTTATATATGTGTCATTTGTATTTATTATAATTATATATTTTTTTAAATTTAGGCTTATTTTTTAAATTATAAGGGTCTTCTGATTGGGCCAGCCCTATTTATGTATGGTGGAGGTTCAAAGATTTACAATTCTATTTATAAATAGAAACGATTGTCAAGGTCATTCAAAAAGTTTTTGTTTAGATAAACAATAAAAGGAAATAAAAAGGGAAATTTCTTTACCCACCTCCCTACTTTCTTTGTCACCTCCGGTGAAAAATCCAAAATACCCCTAACTTCGGAAATGCATTTCCGAAATGTTTTTTTTTCAAAATTTGTTTTATTTCGGAAATGCACTTCCAAAAACACGAAAAAAAGATGTTTTCGGAGATGCATTTCCGAAAACACCCTTTTTGGGTTTTCGGAAATGCATTTCCAAAAACACCCCTTTTTGGAAGAGGGGTGTATTTGGAGATGCATATCCGAAATATTCATAGACCAAATTGGTCTTGGAATGTTTCGGATATACACTTCCGAAAGAATTCAATAATTATTAAAAAATTAAAATCAAAATCAAGGTGAATCAATACAATTAATAGGTATAAAATCAAAGTGAATCAATAAAATGAAGGTGAATCAATAAAATCAAAGTGAATCAAAATTTCCTAAACAATTTTAAAGTTAAAAATTATTTTACTAACTTATATAAATCAAAAATATTTTAATTTCATAAGTAAATTTTGAATTATATATAATTAAATATAAAATTTATTCATTAAATAAAATTAAGACAAAATCTTTTTTTAATTTTTTAAACTAAGTAAAAAATTATAACTCATTTTTAATTATGAATCAGAATAGAAATATATAATAATTATTATTAATTTTGAAAGTGAAATATATAAATATATAACAATTATTATAAATTAAAACACTCATTTTTTTAATTTTTATAATTATTATATAAATATATAAATATATTTATAATTAATATATAATAATTATTATATAAATATATAATAATTTTTATAAATATATAATAATTATTATTATGTAAATATATAAATTAAAACACTCATTTTTTAAATTTTTTTTGTAAATATATAAATAAAAAATTATAACTCATTTTGTAGGTGAAATTATTTTAATTTTTTTAATTAAAATTATTTTAAATTTTAAAATATAAATCAGAATAGAAATATATAATAATTATTATTCATAAGTCATAAATTATATCAAAATATATAATTATTATTCATTACTCATAAATTATATCGAATTTATGATATGTGAATTAATTAATATCCTAAAATTTTTAATTTTTGGGATTTTAAAATTTTTTTTTCGGAGATATATCTGCAAATTAATCAAAATTTCAATTTTTGAAATTTTTTTGGAAGTGCATTTTCGAAATAGGGTAAAATGGGATTTTCGCTGGGGTGACCCCATAGATAGGTGGGTAAAGAAAAGACCATAAAAAAGATGTTAGAACATAACTTTAGATCTAATAGATAGCCTCAAAGAACTTCACATGGATCACCTAAACTCGACCCACCTTGACGTACTCTAATGGGTTTCAACCGGCAATCCAATGCTTGTTAGACATAAAAAATTATATGCTTGTCGGTTTGGGAGATACTCATTTAGACAGAAGTGCTATGATAGATCCTTACTACCATCTGATAAGGTTTAAAAAGACATGTTCATTTTGCAATCCAACAAGAATAACTGAAAACCACTAGAGGCTCGGATTGTATGCATTAATTCTCTTAAAAAGAGTATAACGATAAATAGTCACCGTCATAGCTTAACAACTTTAAAAGCAAATGTGTCAGAATTAATGTTAAAGTAAGAAGACTATATACCATTTCTGGAGACAGTTCATAGTTTTCTTTACTTGTTTATGATACCAACAACTAGTACTACATTAATCAATAATATTGTGAGAACGTGGAAGGTGGCTAAAATATCACCATTAATTTGACGTAGAGATCTTGATACATAACACTTCAAACCAAAGGCAGCAACATGATTGTCCTATAAATAAAACCCACCTCAAACCTAACATTAACATAACACACTATTACTCTTCAAACAAAAAATGAAAATACATATCTCCAATACAGTTCTTGTTAATTTCTTGCTCTTGTTCATTTCTCCTCAGTTTCTTTCATTCTCAACCGCCGCAACCGCACCGCAAGATCTTCTCCGTTCATCATGTGCACAAGCAAGATACCCAGCTCTCTGCGTCCAAACACTCTCCAACCAAGTCAGTCCCACAGCCAAGCCCTTAGACCTGGCTCAGGCCGCCGTTAAAGCCAGCATCGCTCGTACTCTCACCCTTTCCCTTTACCTCAAGAACACTCTAAAGTCAGATCTGGCAGTTGTGTCCAAAACCAAGAACAACCGAAAGAGAGTTGCATTGAGTGACTGTGTTGCTCAGGCTTCCGATTCCGTTATTGAGTTAAACCGGGCGTTGAACGAGTTACGGAAGCTTCGCATGGGAACGTTCGAGTGGCAAATGAGTAACGTTCAGACATGGGCTAGTACTGCTATAACAAACGGTAACGCGTGTATCAACGGTGTGAATAGATGTGATGCAGAAGTGAAGGTGAAGAAAGAGGTGAAACGTAGGGTTACGGAAGTATCCATGTTTACAAGTAACGCTCTCTACTTTATCAATCGTCTCAGTGATAGCAGGAATCCAAAGGCTCGCTCCAATACCAATAACTGATGCATCCACCGACCACCGTCGAGTTTTCTGGTTTTGTTTCCCATAGCGTTGACTATGTTGTAGACATAACTTAATTTGCATGAAAACCACTACTTGATAGAATTGTAAAGTACGTATGCTTTTGTTTTTGCAGTGTGTAAAAGACAAGATGTAAATCTATGCTTTTGTATGCTGTTTTTAATATGTTGGCTTAGCTGTGTTTAAATTTAAGTCAATGGAAGTTTAATGATGTAAGGATTTTCATGAACTGTACTCGTATTTGAATTTTGAATGCAAAATGTATATACCAATAGAAAATTCTACAGTAACACCAAATACGCTCACATATGTACAAGATCGAAAAACCAGAAAATAATAACAAAAATGGCCAACATAAGTAAATTCTAAAGGATAGATTCTTTCCGCCAGTCATTGTAGAAACAAAAGTAACCATACGACTTGCTAAAATACCACTTCCAAGAAATGCATTGATTGACCAATTCTTTAATATTTACCAAATTCCTTAAAAAAAATAGAATTATTTAGAGATATACATCAAACCAAAGCATGTCAAATCATAGTTAAATCAGAGCTAGTACTCTAACTAATCCCTAGAATCACTAGATAAAACAAAAAGTTGGCTAAACAACCTGAAAATTTTATACCACAACCTCACAGGAGATTGTTGGGGACAGAGCAATTTCAAAGACGAATCCAAAAATCCTATGCTAAAAACACAAGAGATACAGTGGGGGTCAAGGAAAATAGTAACGTTGCTAGAAAAAAACTAGTAAGTATGCCCTTTACCTAGGGGTCAAAGAGGGAACATTTTAACCTTTACGAGAGACAATACTTGTCCACCTAAAATTAAGATGATTGGTATATGGGTTCTCTCAATTATAAAGTGTATATTCATTTATTTTTTAATTAATGTGAGACTTCTTCCTCACACTTTAATTTTCAACACTTTTTGATTAGTGTTGCCGCAACTATGCCCTTTATCTATAGAAATGACATTGGAGGTTAAATTTAGAAACTACTAGTATGTGGCGCAATATCCTTTTTTTCAGATATGGTCGACAGTTTTTCTTATCACTCGATGGAGGTAAGGTTGTCTACTTTTAAACCGATTTATCCATGGTAGAGAGGAGTCTCATTTCTTGGCTTTTATCTATTTACTCTCTCTGATTGGTTTGTGGAGAGTGTGTCTAAAAATGTGGGGTCAAGTCTCTTTTAGGATGATCCTTGGGTTTAAATAAACCCATTGAAAATCACATTTCCTAGCCTTTCTTGAGGCTAGTTTTAGTGAGGATACCTCTTCGGTTAGTGTTGCTACAGTTATGCCTCTTATTTTGGAGTAGTTTGCACCCGATAAGGTGGTGGCTTATTTTACTTCTAACAACTCTTTTAGAGTGTATTTGGATGAGGTAATTGAAAATGAGTTTAATTGCTATGCACTGTCAGTGTAAAACTTTTTACACTATCAATGCATCACAACCACTCAATTATATTACTTTTAAAAAAAATAAAATAAAAGTCAAACACTTCCAATAAATTAACGGTTGTGATTCACTGACGTTGTAAAACTTCTTTACACCGTCAGTGTATTCCAATTAAATTCATTGAAAATTTTAAAGGAATTTAAAATTCAAAGTAATTCAAATGATTCAATTGAAATTCAATCATTCTTAAATTTTTTGTTTGGATGGAGTATTAAAATAATTCATTGTTAAATTTTTGAGGTCATTTTTTATAAAATTTAAATTTTATGGACCAAATTAAAAAATTGAAAAGTAGTGACCAATTTGCAATTTTTAAAAATTTGAAGGACTAAATTGTAAATTTTAAAAATTATTAAGGACAAGTTTGCAATTTTTTGAAAATTTTTGGTATCAATTTTGTAATTTTGGAAAATATGAGGACCAATTTGTAAAATATGAAGAAATAATAGTAACAAACACATTTTATGGAGTATGAGAGGAATTTCAAATTCTTTGGTTTTTTGTGTCATTTCAAAATGGTTAAATTTAACTTAGATAAAATACTCCATAAATTTTCATTATTTTATCAATTCTTCATTTTTGTATCCAAACAAGAAATTTTGTGCAAATCATTTTAAATTTTCTCAAAACATTACAGTACCTCATTAAAATGTTTCATCCAAACACATTCTTAAGATACAATTCATGTGAAATTTAATGTTAAACCCAAATAGAACCTCTTGTGTTTTAGCCTAGGTTTTTTGGATTTGTCTTTTCATCTTTTTGTTACTTATGAGGTTATGGTTAGCACGGGTTATAAAATTTCAAGTGGCTTGGTTGATTTTTTGTTTTACCTAGTGAATTCTCTACGATGCTAGAGGTTTTTAAATCTCTAGCATTTAATCAAAATACTAGGTTTAACTAAGATTTACCATGTTGTGGTTTGATCCATCTAAAAATCTCTGAAATGATTATATTTGTTGGTATTGGTTTAAATATATTGATTAAATTTTATATTGATTAGATTTGTAAAAGAATAAAGAGTGTAAAGCTACATAAAAGGATTCATATTTTTCTTTATAAAATGCATCAGTAATATACTTTAATCTTATATTTGACTTTTTACTTTCACTTACATACTTTTGTATTAGATAATTGTAAAATGTAATTAAACATCTATTTTAAATGGTGTGGGTCTCCTAGGGTTTGGAACTCGTTGATGATACTAGATTGCAGACCTGTGCTTCGCACAGGTATATTAGAGATAAAACTACAATTTTTTAAATTATATAATTAATATTTAATTTTATTTGCATATAAAATTATTTTTTTTGACCATTTAGACTATGTTTTAAAAAAATTAGAATTTTCAAATTAAAAATATTAAAGGATATCCAAAAAATATATATATAAATTAAATAAAATAATAATAACATTATAATGTATTTCATAGATGACTTAATACATATGTGTTCAATTACAAAAAGAAAAAGATTAACACTATATATTTTTCGGAGAATTTTACAAATTTTAAGAAGTTACAGTATGAAAACAAATTATTTAAATACAATATAGTAAAGTAACTTGAATCTTTAGCCGATATCATAAATTAAATTTTATTTCAAACTTACATGATAAATAAGAAAATGAAATAGGAATTACAATACAAAATCAAAAAGTATATACCATATAAGAGCTAATATAAAATAAAAAATATATATGTGTATCATATAAGAGGGGTTAGGAGTAAGGTCAAAGGAGAAGAAGACCTATAACAAAATTGTATATTACAACTATGTAAAATCCATGCACCAATTATGTATTTATATATGTGATTATAATTATTAATAGGACAATAATAACTCGTATTAAAAATTATAACTCTTAATTTTAGTAATTAAAAACAGTTATTAAATTGTAACTCTTAATTTTAGTAATTAAAAACGGTTATTAACTAATATTTGTATTGAGTGATAAAATAGTTAAGAAATAGAAAAAAATAGTAAATTGTACAATAAAGCATAACAAATTTTATAATTGTTATAAATTGTTTTTAAATAATGATATTAAAATATAATACAGAGATTATATATATATATATATATATATATATATATATATATATATATATATATATATATATATATATATATATATATATATATATATATATATATATATATTTAACTTGATTAGTTGGACGTAAATATTTTAAGTTATATAAGTAATTGAAGAAAATATTGATGTATGTTCATGAATTTAAAATATAGTTCATATAAAAAAATATATTTGGAGATAATGTTTTTGTAAAATAATAAGTCATGGATGTTTTTGTAAAATAATAAGTCATGACTTTTATAATAATTGTATCATTACATTTTTAGGCACTACGTATCATGAATAACAGTATTAATGCTTTTTTTTAAACATATGTTCAGTATTGGTACAAATCAACATGTATATATTTCAATTGATTTTTATAAAAGAATATAGATCTGAGTTAAAATTTAAATAAAATAAAATTATACCATATGTTTTAAAATAACTTTACTAACATAACAAAGCATGATAGGTCAAATATATATTTTTCCTCATTTTTCTCAATGGAGACAAAAATAGAACCAATATCTCTTCATACAAATTTTAAATAGTTTAAACATACCTGATTTTTTATTTAATTTTATAATATTTTGACAATTAGTTGTCATAGTAAAAAATTGACATGGTTTTCTATAAGTAAAATCACTTGTTTTAAAATAGTGAATGATTGAAATGTATAAAGTTATTTGTAACATAAATGTACTATATTACACTTGGAACGATTAATAAGTTGGACGAATCTCAAACACCAAAGTATATAAAATTACCTGCGACGTAGAAGTTTTATGTTAAACTTGGAACAACATGTTCGAGATATGAGAAAACCAACAATTATGTATAACTAAGATCTCATTACGTATGGAAATTTTATTTTTCATGACTCTATAATTCATAAATCTAAAAATAAATAAAAAATCAAAAACTTACAATTTGGGTGATAGGAGGATCTCCTAAACTCCATAATCTACGATTTATTAGATGAAATAGTGCAATTAAAAGAATCTATTTGTTGAAAGAAGGTGGATATGACCATGAAAAATAATATCTTGATGATATTTTGTGTTATAAGTACGTTATTTATGTGTAAATGAATATTTCAAAGAAAATTGGAATGGGCAAGTGAAAGAGTTTCTGTTATAAATTGTAAAATATTTAGTGTAATAATTAAGAATGAAATTATAACGTTTCATGAATAAATTTCTGTTACAAAATTGAAATGTTAAAAAGAATGAATTTATGAGCATGCCTAGTGAAAAAGATTCTGTTACAATAACTAAAAAAATAATTTAAAATACTTATATTTTATTATATACAAATAGAATAAATAGATAATATTTTATAAGGATATTTTGTATCTTACTAAATATAAATAAGAATTTTTTTACAGGAACGCAATTTTTTCTAGCTAAGATTTTTAAAGGAAATAGAATATGAAAAAGTGAGAATTAAAGGAAAGTTATTTTTAAAAATTAAATTTTTGATAAACCACATATTAAATTATTAAGTCCTTATGCTTTAAAATCAAAAAATATTTTAACTATTCATTTCTAAATATTATATACAAATATTTATTTTATATATTTAGATATTATATTATTATTGTTAGTTAAATATTATATATTACATATTCATATAATTATTATTAATATTTGTGGCTGAATATTATATTATATTATTATTATGATTATTATATTTATTTATTTTTAATATAGGATTAAATTAGTAAATGTCAAAATTAGAATTTTTGTTTAGATTTACTATCAAGGTGACATGTGGCTAAAATTTGTTTAGAGATACTACCAAGGTGACATGTGGCTAGGGTTGCCATCATGACAACCTTGGATTTATATATAAGATAAGATATATATTCTTTATTTTCAATTCAAGTACGGGGAGTTAAAATTAAATCGCAAGAAAATCCTTAGAGCATTAAATTTCCATTGACTAATCTAAAGACAGCTAAGCCAACATGTTAAAAACAGCATACAATAACATAGATTTACATCTTGTCTTTTGCATACAGCAAAAACAAAAACTAAACAAAAGATTTTCATGCACATTAAGTTATGTCAACATAGTCAACACTATGGGAAACCAAACCAGAAACTTGACAATGGATACATCAGTTATTGGAATTGGAGTGAGGCTTTGGTTTCCTGCTATCACCAAGACGACTGATTAAATAGAGAGCGTTACTCGTAAACATGGATACTTCCGTAACCCTACGTTTCACCTCCACCTTCACCTTCTCTTCTGCATCACTCCTATTGACACCGTTAATACACGCGTTACCGTTGGATAAAGCAGTACTAGTCCATGTCTGAGCGTTACTCATTTGCCACTCGAACGTTCCCATGTGAAGCTTCCTTAACTCGTTCGACGTTCGGTTTAACTCAATAACGGAATCGGAAGCCTGAGCAACACAGTCACTCAATGCAACTCGCTTTCTGCTTTTGTTTTTTGACCCAACAGGCAGCTTTGAGTTTAGAGTGTTCTTGAAGTAAACGGAAAGGGTGAGAGTGCGAGTGAGACTGGCTTTAACGGCGGCCTGAGCCAGGTCTAAGGGCTTCGCTGTGGGAGTGACTTGGTTAGAGAGTGTTTGGAAGCAGAGAGCTGGGTATCTTGCTTGTGCACATGATGAACGGAGGAGATCTTGCGGTGTGGTTGCGGCGGTTGAGAGTGAAAGAAACTGAGGAGAAATGAACAAGAGCAAGAAATTAACAAGGACAGTAATGGAGATAGGTATTTTCATGTTTTTTTATTCTGTTATAAGAGGAGAGTGTTATGTTAGTGTTAGGGTTTGAGAGTTGGAGTGAGTAGAAGAAGTTGAGGTGGGTTTTATTTATAGGACAATCATGTTGCTTCCCTTGGTTTGAAGTGATATGTATGAAGATTTCTAAGTCAAATTAATGCTGATATTTTAGCCACCTTCCATGATCTCACAATATTATTGATTAATTAACATGTACTAATAATTAATTAACTAGTAGTACTACTAGTTGTTGGTATCATAAACAAGTAAAAAAAAACTATGAACTGTCTCTAGAAATGTGAGATATTCTTCTTTTTTTTTTCCAATATTAATTCTGGCATATGCATGTTTTTACATTTGTTAAGATATGTCGGTGACTTGAAGAGCTCGTCTGGTTAAGGTCTTTTTAAAAACGATTATTTATAATATTATATATACTAATGGATTTTAAAGAGGAGTGCTTTGTTGAATTAAATTTATATTTTAAAGATATGATAAAACAACAAAACACTTAATTTGAAAAAACAAATTAAAAACTGTGATCCAGTTGCCTCTAGAATCCAACTGGCAAACAAAATCAAAACCTTAAAATTAGGGATTGCTTACTCCTTGACGATATTCATTGTGTAGTATAACCATTGCAAAAGAAGACAAAAAATAGATTAATTATGGGAGAAGAGGAAAAGTCAATGGATTAGAACCTACGGAAGAACAAGTTGCATTTGAAGTTGAAAATAGTAAAATAGAACAAATAGATAGGAACGGTGCCTCGAGTGGAAGATTAGAACGAAAAAGCACACGTTATAGTTTTGAGTTAAATAAGTTTTCGTTTTACTATTTTGTCTCATTTAGTATGATTTTGAGAATAATCTATTTTTAAATATATGATTTGGTCTTTAAGTTTTTTGAGTGTTTGATTTGAAATTAGAATTTTTTTTTCGTTTGACCGACCTTAAAATATAGTCAGTCACGTGACTTTGTATTTCTTATATTTGCTATTCAAATTCAATAAACTATTGAGAGTTATTGACTACGTTAGTTCTGATTAGATCACAATAGAATATTCAGATTTCGAACTAGAATGCCAAATTGCCATGTGCAGCAGTGAATGCTTCTGACTTATATTAGAGTTTGACCTAACTCATTCTTATAAAATCGGTCGGTAAAGTGAGGAGTATCCCTCTATATATACTCTTTCGGTAAACGGTCCATGGTCTGATCAATAGACTCTGATACCATATTAGAGTTTGACCTAACTCATCCTTACAAAACCGGTTGCTAAGGTGAGGAGTGTCCAGCTATATATACTTTTTCAATGTTCTATCTCACCCCAATATGAGACTTTAGGATCTTCCTAATAATAAATAATTTAATAAAAAATTAAATTGAAAAGTTAAATATTTTACAATAATTAATTATAATAAAATAATTATGTAACATTAAATAGTTTTGGATGCGTATCTAAAAGAAATTAAAAAATTTTGAAACGCAAATATAATATAATATATATATATATATATATATATATATATATATATATATATATATATATATATATATATATATATATATATATATATATAAAAAAAGAACAGCATGAGAATTGTCAGAAAAAAATTGATAAACAACAAAGCCAACACAAGGTTGAAAAGAAAATTCTCATGTACAAGTCCAACCACCCACTAAATTAAGGAAAAATCACACCGGAGAAAAGACATTACCCAGAATCCAGACAAAACTAGATCTCTCCAACAAAGAACACCTGCTACAATAAAAACCACAGAAATCGACAAGAATACACTCAGAGGGAGGTCGAGCCATTCACCCCGCTATTATAGACTTTCATAATATCGTGTTGCTTGAGTAATATGGTGTGTCGTGTTGTGTTTGATAACGGTCATAAAACAAATATACACGTCCACAATGTGACGCATAGGGTTTTAGGTGTGACGTGTTTAGGTTATATAAGAAGAATATAATAGAAAATAAGAGAATGGAGGAAGAAAACTGTTAACGAAAACAAGCTGATTATAGACTTCCATAATATCTTGTTGCTCTAGTAATATGGTGTGTCGTGTTGTATTTGGTAACGTTCATAAAACGAATATAAACGTCCACAATGTGACGCATAGGGTTTTAGGTGTGGCGTGTTTTAACAAAAAACTGACTTCTTGTAACGAATATAAAACGGAAAAATGCATTGTGTTTATAATAAAAGTGCAGTTCTTTTATCAGAGCGGGAAGAACACATCACTCTAGCTTGGAAGAGTGTTTTTTTTTTAGCCAAAATTTTCTAAAGATTTCCACATTTTTCAAAAAATTTCCCTAAACTTGCTAATTAATTAAATTTTTCAAAATACTTGTGATACTTTAGATCTACATCTAAAAGTATGATAAAATTGAAATAAAAATAAAATGCAAAAACCTATTTTTATGGGTTTTCTTTCATCCAACACTTGTTTAGCGTTATTAGCTTGACGTCTCACCTCCCAAGTTAAGGAGGGTATTTATTGTCTGTTCTTCCATCATTCGCTTGTGATGTTTCGATCTTAATTTCTTGTCTCACTTTGTTATTTGATGCAACTTGGTATGGAAGCTTTAGCCAATACATTGTAATCTGGTTAGACTTCATTCTTTGATTGATTGTTTTTCTAAACCATGTCCTTTCAACTCAAGTCATATCTCCCTCTTAGATTTTTTCTTCCCAACTAAAGCTATCCTCTTTTTCTTCCTTGAATGGATACATATTAGTTATTTGTTTGTCCCTCACTTTTGTCTTTGTTAGAAGTGAGAGTTCTTTATTATTGTATTATTTCTTCGTTACATCCACAATATATCATTTGGGACTTTCTCCAATATTTATAGGATATCATAAACTTTGATGTTCATGTTATGCTTTAACAATTTTAATTGAATTTTATTTGTTTCTAAATCAATGTTTGGTACGCAGGTTTACATGAGCATGTCCCAAGTTCCCAAACATTTGAGTATCTATTAGGACATCATTACTATTAAATGTATGTGTGTTTTCTATAAATGTGTGTTAAACTTGAACAAGTTCAACATGTAATGATAAAAGTTGCATGGAACTTGCTAGGCAAGCTATGTTGTGCGCTAAGCGAGTTTTACTGCATAAAATCGCTTAGCGAGAATTTCCTTGCTTAGCAAAGGCCTCTGCAAAACCAATCCTAATTCAGATGACCTGAGGGCAGGCCAAGATTTTCTGTGAAGGGTGGAATGCAAAGAAGATAAAAAAATTGAACCTACACTCCAAAACACATGTAGCATTTTAAATGCTTTGAATGATTTGCGTGAGTACTTATTTAAAAACTTGAAAAATTTGAAAAAACTTGTGAATGTTTATTTAAAGTTGTTTGCCCATAGATGGTTCAAATGATTTGAAAAGCAAAATGCAAATGAATCACAAAGCTTAAGAGAAAGACAAAATCAAGAATGATGGCATGATAAAGGTTTATTCTTTTAAAATGATTCATTCATGATTAATATTGTTTTTCTTTAAATTAATAGCATGATCATGAATTAGTTGCATATTTAAAGTTTGATATTTGTTTGGTGAAAATATGTCAATGTAAGTCAAGAATCATAAGCCTAAACCAAGTGAGATGAGTGCATACCTCGTGTTTTACATATATAAATGAGAGTAGACATGCATTCTAACCATGATAGTTTTGCATAACTCTTACTATTACTTGATGTATATTATGTCGTAGATATGATCAAGGCGGTATTTTCTTATTGATTGAAAAACTATTTGACCAAAAATCCTACCTTATGAGGGTGCGATCCTTTGAAAACACCTTTGAATCTTAACGTGAAAAATATTGTCTTGAAAAGCTATAACCCTTAGCCATTTAAAAAAAAAAATAGTGTTCATATCTTGTTTTAAAGATAAGAGCATATTAGAATTTCAAGGTTTTACAAAAATGATGAAGTTGGGGAGAAGGGAATGTTTTGAAAAAAGAACAAAATCAAGTATTAAAAGATGATTATGATCAAAAAGAAAAATATTTTACTTTGACAAATCAAAAAGAAAGAAAAGAGAAGAAAACAAAAGGCAAACATTTAAAAGCTTACACAAAAAGAAGAAGTCACTAAAAGAAGTTGTAAGGTGAAAAAGAAAATAGGTCTTTTGAAATCAAAGAAAAACATAAATATTTCTCTCTATGTGCTAGGCACGTTTCATTTCCAGTCAAACCAAGAGTATTGTAGCCTGGCCACGTTACAACCAAATATGAATATCATAGTGATCCATGACTGATTATGTATCTTGTGATATTGCTTAGATGAAATTCAAAATATTTTTATAGTGATGCATTATCTAATGAATGAGGGAAACACTAATCATTTGAGTGATACATAGTGAGATCATGATTCTGATGAATAATTGATTGTTGATATGAACATGTTTTAAAATCATAATTTGGTAACTAGATTTTTCATCTTCATGATATAGTTTATGGATGCTTATAATGTTGATCATGAACATGCATTTGAATAAAATCATGTCATACTTCAAAATCTCTTTCAAAAACTTCTTGATCAAAGTCTTGGAACCTCCCGTGAACCGTGCATTTTGAAATTTTCTAAACCATTTGTGTTAATTTTGTCTGAGGTAAAACAAAAAGATAAGTAGGGGAGAGTTGATAAGTGTCAAAAATGCGTAAAATAAGTAAGCACTGAGTAACTTACTTTTCAAGTAATCAATGAACCACCCCCCACCTTATCAGCAAAACATGATAATGAAGGATAGAAAAACACTTAGAAAGGGGGGGTTTGAATAAGTGTAGTCTTAAAAACTTGAACGATAAAAACAAATTGCACAGTTATTTTTATCCTGGTTCGTTGTTAACTAAACTACTCCAGTCCACCCCCACGGAGTGATTTACCTCACCTGAGGATTTAATCCACTAATCGTAACAGATTACAATGGTTTTCCACTTAGCCCACGACTAAGTCTTCTAGAGTATCCTGATCACAACCTGATCACTCTAGGAACAAATGCTTAGACACAAGCTAAGACTTTCTTAGAGTATCCTGACCACCACGTGATCACTCTAATTACAACTGCTTAGACACAAGCTAAGACTTCCTAGAGTATCCTGATCAACACTTGATCACTCTAGTTACTTACAAATTAATGTAATCAATTCTAAGAGTATTACAAATGCTTCTGAAAAGCTATAATCACAACAGTGATATTTCTCTTAACGTTTAAGCTTAATCTCACTAATATATTACAACAGCAATGTAGTGAGCTTTGATGAAGATGAAGTTTCTGAGCTTTGAGTTGAACAGCGTTTCAGCAAGTTTTTCAGAGTAAGTTCTTTCAGAATTGTTATTAACCTTGCTTCTCATCAGAACTTCATATTTATAGGCACTTGAGAAGATGACCGTTGGGAGCATTTAATGCTTTGCGTATTCCGTACAGCATTGCATTTAATGTTTCACGCTTTTGTCAACTACCTCGAGCCTTGTTCACGCTGTGTCTACTGACGTTGCCTTTAGTAGCTTCCAACGTTCCTTTTGTCAGTTAGCGTAGCCTGCCACCTGTACTTTCTTCTGATCTGATGTTTGTGTATACAGCGTTTGAATATCATCAGAGTCAAACAGCTTGGTGCATAGCATCTTCTTGTCTTCTGACCTTGAAGTGCTTCTGAGTGTGATACCATGAGAACTTCAGTGCTTCTACTTCTGATCTCAAGTTCTTCTGATGCTTCCATAGACCCATGTTCTGATTTTGCCTTGACCATCTTCTGATGTCTTGCCAGACCATGTTCTGATGTTGCATGCTGAACCTTCTGAGTCAAAGCTTCTGAGCGCTGATTTGTGCATACTCTTTATATATTTCCTGAAAGGGAAATTGCAATGTATTAGAGTACCACATTATCTCACACAAAATTCATATCCTTGTTATCATCAAAACTAAGAATATTGATCAGAACAAATCTTGTTCTAACAGATAAAACGTCTGTATGGACTTTTTAACTCTGTATTCATTAAGTATAGGTAAAAATAGGCAAGAAAACAAAAAATATCAAAAAGCCCAAAATCTCGCTAAGCCAAGAACATGGATTTTCTAATCTAGCTATGGCGCCAAAAGAAGACTTCAAATCCAAGTAACTTTAAGGCTAAGAAATCAATATTGCTTAGCGTGGTATCAACCTCTCTAAGCGAGGTATGATGGTTCATAACATCAAGGCTAAGTTAATTCATGGAAAGGAAGGTTTTGCTTGCAAAATGAGCTTGAAGGCACAATAAGCAAGGATAGGCAGCGAAGACAACTTATAGGATGAGCTGGAAAAACTTATGGTCATAAGGGTTCAGGCAGTTCATTGAGAGCGACTTGTGGTGATTTTTTGTGTGTACATATTGAGATAAATTCATTGTTCAAAATAGGAGAGGAAAAGAGTGGAGGATAAAGGGAAAAAGCGTTGTTCGAGGAATCACAACAAATGCTTTTCAACTTCTTTATTCTAGATTTTAATTGTAAAGCTATGAGGAGTAAATGTAGCTAATTTCTCTTTTGTTGAGGTTAGATGTAGTCATCTTAATACTTATGTATTGATCACGATCATAGTGTTCTATGTAATTCTTCTTATACTTCAATATTGATGAATTCTTTGTTCGTAATGCTTGTTTTAGATTAGCTATGGAAAACATGTTTTTGTGGTGTGACTTGATATTCGAAAGGTTCTAGTCATTACTAGATCCAAGTTTTTCATTCATTGGATATGTTAAACTCTAGACATGGACTTAGGTCTATTATGCGTATGAACTCTCGATGCTTAATGTTATTGTGTTGGTTAATAGACTGAGAGATTGTCTATTGGGCAATATGATTTATCTCACATTGTTGACTCAAACAAGAATTTTAACGAGTGATGGGTGGTACTATTAATAGCTTATTAGAATTGCATATTATTGATCAATTATAATGCATGAGGATGGGTTGATGAAATCTAACCCCAACAAATTTTCTCAATTGTTAAACACCAAAGTTCAATTTATTTTCTGTCATTTTATTTTCAGTATTATAATTTCACAAACACACAACTTTGATAAATTATTCTTACAATCATATAAACTAATGAACGGTCTTTGAAACACAACTAGTACCCGTGTGGTGGTGACGAATAAAAACATATTGGCATCCCAAGTACAACTGACACCAGATGCATAAGAAGGTCCCCTAAGGTCAACTCACTAGGAGATACAATAAGAGGAGCAAGAAAGGGAAGACTATATTGTGGGTATTGGGAGAGAGGTCATAGCTAGGAGCAAGTTTCAAGAAGCCATCTGTGAGAGGGTCACTCTACATGTCATCTTATTATAGGCACAACATGTGTTATAATACAGGAGACAGAGGAGGAACAAAGGCGTCATATATACGCAATAGTTATCTTTTACTTTGTATTTTGATTTTAACATTTTAAAATTTTGTACTATGGTTCGTTATATTTTATGACCAGTGATGTATGGTTTACCACTATTTTGTGTGAATATTTGATCTTATTATTAAATGACAAATGTGTATGATTTGTTGTGGGATTGATTTATAAATGACTTATAATGTAAGGTATAGTAAAAATGTAAAAAAAAAAAAAATCTAACTTATTGTCTAGGTGTGAAAAACGGTCCAGAGGTTTGTCCGGGTTTTAAAATTCGAGTTCACCCCACTGTAAGAAAACACATATACACACACATGCAATGTAAGATTTATCCAGAGATAAATTCTAAACTTTTTGGTAAAAATAGGAGTGTTGATAAGTGATTTGATGTATAATAGACGTGTTCGAATTTTAAAACCTAAAAGATACGAAAAGCATTTTGAAATTTCTATAGGGTGTGTGATCATTACATGGAGTAGTGTAGTGAACATCACACTTGATAGAATGTCATTTTTTTATAAACAATTTACACCTAATAGAATTCAAGTATGAGACCTTTAAAAGAGTATACTCTCAAGACCTAATATTCTACAAACATAAGCCTTTACCACTAGGTCAACTCTACAGTTAATGACATTGTAAGACCTTTAAAATAGCATACTCTCAAGATCTAATACTCTCCAGACATAATGAGATTGTAAGACCTTTAGAGTATACTATCAAGATCTAATACTCTCCAGACATCCTTTCCAGACATAATGAGACTGTAAGACCTTTAGAGTATACTATCAAGATCTAATACTCTCTAGACATCCTTTAAAAGAGTATACTCTCAAGATCTTATACTCTCCTGACATAAGCCTTCATCACTAGACATCCTTTAAAAGAGTATACTCTCAAGATCTAATACTCTCCTGACATAAGCCTTCATCACTAGGCCAACTCTACGGTTAATGAGATTGTAAAATTTGCCTAATAAACCTAGACCAATAGAGGACATCCCTTCTTGGCTCCTCAAACCTTTCAAAATCTTCCTAAATAATAAAAGTTAGAACTTGGTCTAAAACATTCCTACAAAAACAACATAAACAGATTTGTAAGGTAAAAAATATCACTTTATATAAATGTTTTTTAAACTCATCTTTTACCAATGTGAAACTTTGAAATTGTTCAAATACTAAGATATTTTTTAAGAAAATAATGATAGTACATTCTGTAGAGAAGAAAGAAATTCGTTATTTTTAACTTATTTTAATATATTTCAATATTTTAATGGGTGTGCAAGATTGAACAGGGTGTTAGGTGAGTGTTGATGTAAGACTTTATTATAGTAGAGCACTTAATGCGATGTATTGACTTATAATTAATGGTGTGGCAAGACTTGAATGCAATAAATTGACTATCAAAGTGTCCATGCAAGACTTTCATCTTATTTCATCAACCCAAACAGAACAACTTAATGCATCACAAAATGTATAAGCACAATCAATTGACAACTCCACTTTTCAAAGAGTCAAAACTGTCATCAATTTTGAATCTACGGGTATAAAATTTCTGTGAAAAATCACTGAAATTGTTTATTTTCCAATATGCAGCCAAGTTTATAACTAATATACTATATATGGAAATAAAATATAAAATATAAAAAGATTGTTTGATACTATATTCAACCAAAGTGGTTGTTAAAAGGTTACATCAAAGGAGGGGCCTATTCCTACTTTAGCCATTCATGCTAAAGATAGAGAGAAGATAACCCCACTCACTCCCACCACAAGCACCATATAACAACAATCTATGCACTTTCTCTATAAGCCACCATAAACTCATCTCAACACATTCTCTTGGTATTTGGTAACTGTGAGATAAAACAAAAATGTCTTAGAATAGTGCAGTAAAAATAGAGTAAAACAAAACTTCATTTAAATTTAACATGCATGAAACATACCTTAATATTAATAACATGAATGTAATATTATCCGAAATTTGCTTCACTTATAAGGGGCAAATACAATTGAAGAATTGTGTCCCCCAAATCCAAATGAATTAGACAATGCAGCCTTGATTTTCAGTCTCTCTTTTGTTGGGCCTACAAGCACTTTAGTATCCTGTTTTTATGTAATTTAAACAACCAAATTAGATAAATAGTATCATATACACACGAGCGCGGACACACTCGTATACGATATTATGACACAACAAAATTTCAATGTTGGAGATGGTAACATACCACGTCTTTATCTGGGTTTTCTAGGTTGATATTAGGATGAACCCACCCTGTCCTGATTGCCTATATGTCAAGGAAAATCAAAGCTCAGAAACATTTTATTGTAAACTTTGTCGTATTATTTACATTCCACTGACAATTGATTTGTGAAATTTCACCTGTACTGTTGCTACTGCTTCTACCCCACCAGATGCACCTAGTAGGTGACCGATCATAGATTTGGTAGAATTCACTTTAAGCTGTATAAACATAATATTTTCATAAGCACGACAATTTATGCAATTGCATTAAAAAACAATTAAAAAGAGAACAGATGTAATGGATGATGACAGGAAAAGGAACATTACCTCGGGGTTTTGACCGAAACAATGAATCAGAGCTTGGTACTCCTTAAGATCGCCGGCTGGTGTTGATGTGGCGTGAGCATTTATGTAATTCACATCCTCTTTTGAAACTCCAGATTGAAGTAATGCCCTTTCAATGCAAAGTATTACACCAGCCCCTATTTTCGATTGGATAAAATAAAGAAATACAAGTTCAAGCTTAAGGAGTATCTAGGATGCAAGTATCGATTCTCATCAAGCACATAATTAAAAAGTGATTACAATATTCATGAGATCTTTATTAGTCCATTACCATTAGTCAAAATGACCAGTCCTAAGCGTGAGTTTGTGCGTTAAACCCCATATCGACTAGAGATATGGCTTAGGTAGTGCTTAAATTCTTAGAGGGTTTCAGAGTAGACCATATATTTGTTATAGGGCAGAGATCTTTGTTATTCCACCCCCATTTGCACACACTTTAGATGTCTAATCATGGGCATGATGAGGTGTTTCAATCCATGTTATTCCACAACCCCCTAAGTCCATGCTTTAGGAAGATATATCTAGGTAGAGCTTATAAGGTTTGGGCAGTCATCAGTGTACAAGCCGGTTTTTTGGAATAGA
This sequence comes from Vicia villosa, assembly GCF_029867415.1. Taxonomy (NCBI): domain Eukaryota; kingdom Viridiplantae; phylum Streptophyta; class Magnoliopsida; order Fabales; family Fabaceae; genus Vicia; species Vicia villosa. The sequence continues at coordinate 17,696,112 of NC_081180.1, read as the reverse complement.
GTTAGGCTCTAAGCCCTAATTCTAAAAAATAAGACAATTCAAACCACAAAGAAAATGTGGCATGATGTAATTAATTTCTTCCAATATTTTAGAATTGAAAGTGTGGCATGATGTAGTTAATTTCTTTCAATGAAAGTGTGGCATGAAAGTGTAGTACATTCACCTATTTTCTTTCAAACATGCCAACCAGAATATAGGCATATTGGTCAGAGCAATAGTAATTGCTGACCAAATGATAGATGATGGACATTTCTAAATCAGTTATTATGCGGCATGATGTAGTTAATTTCTTTCAATATTCCAAAGTTTTTAAGATGACAGGATGTCATGAAGTAATGGACGTCAAAATATAAGTAACAAAACTAAATGCAGCAAACCCAATCTCATTAAAAGTGACCAAGAAAGCATACATAGTACATTCACCTATTTTCTTTCAAACATGCCAACCAGAATATAGACATATTGGTCAGTGCAATAGTAATTGCTGACTAAATGATATGAGGGCCATGTCTACATCAGTTATTATGAGTTTTGATCATGCATGCAAATTTACAGACTAATTGATCATGGCATCCTTAGAACCAGAGTGCTCACAAATATGTTAATACAATAGATGTTGGTATGGCTACAAACGATTTATGTTTTGAAATCCAATGAATAGAAAGGACCTTAAAGGAGTAAACATTTTTTACCATCAGGATGTGGTTCAGTCACGTGATACGCATCGCAGGTGAAACTTCCACCTAGAAATTCTGCATATATGTTTGCACCTCTTTTCTGCATATAAAAAATTTGGATGTCATTAGAAGTACTTTATACAAAAAGTGGTAGACTCGTGATATATGTATCATATAAATTTAAAAAATGAGTGTGATAAATAGAATGTCGTGATGGAGACAACTATAAAGAACAACCTAATGTAGGGTACAGAAGAAGTAACAAGTGTTTTAATAATTAATACTACTGGAACAAACTGAAGAGTGAGATGGAACACGAGGTTATGGCGTATTTTATTCTCAAATAGTCAAATCATTAGATCTTAGATGTACCTTAGCATGCTCCAATTCTTCTAAAACCAAAACACCAGCCCCTTCACCCATGACAAACCCATCACGATTCTGTAATATCATAACCACAAGCTGTTAGTTAACACAAGTGCAGGGAAAATGAAGGAAATGATGAATATACAAACAAAAACTTCAAGAACTGCAATATTTTAGTCTTTGGGACTTGGCAATTCGTATAACCACTAATTTGTCAAAATAGTTCAAGTTTAACGAGCATAAAAATGGATGCTATGTGTCAGCTTAAGGAATTGAGCAGAATTTCTCTGCCTTTTATTATACTAGATTGGATGCCTTCGCAGTTTCTTTTTGTTCTGTTTGCTTATAAATCTCAGGTGGTGCCATTGTATCCTAAATGTATACAAATGATATGCAACTTTTGGTTTTTCTGAAACATAATTTAAATTTATAAAATGACAACAGCAACCAGAATCTATTTCTACTAGGTCGGGATAAATACCACAAAAATGCCAAAATATAAAACTAAAGGCACACTCATCAAACTATGGTACAGGGATAAAAGAGCAACAGGATTTGAATAAGTATTACAGTATCCCAAGGGCGTGACGCTTTAGAAGGATCGGTATTCTGTTGCGAGAGTGCCCTGCATGCCACAAAGCCTCCCAAACCTGCACCAAATATTAGTGGATTAATCTCAGAGTTAAGAAAAGATAAGTCCACACAAGTATTTCCATTTGATCTAAAAACAAAATCCACACCAGGCAAAAAAATGAAAAATAAAAAATACCTATTGGTATAATAGCAGAGTCTGAACCACCACAAAGCATCACATCCTGCAGAAAATTTCATATTTAAAAAAACATTAGTATTATTTTATGAAAAGGAAATATCATAAACTGCGCTAAACGTCACACAGAAGAATGAAAAAGATAAAGAGAAGATTGGGAAAATTTGAGAAATCCTATTTATTTCCTAAGAGCAGATATAACAAAGTAAATCACTTACTGCTTCACCTCTGATGATATGGTTTGCTGCATTCAATATACAATGGTTACTTGTTGCACAAGCTGTAGAGATAGAATAATTGGGGCCCATCCATCCCTGCAATCCATATAAGAAATCATTTATTTAACATGGTCCGACAAAAACAAAATTGAAACTATTGATAAAATCCACAATAAGTCCTGAAATCTGCTTAAAAATACCAGATCCATTGCAAGCATGGCAGAACCCATATTTGTTGTTGCAAAAGGAATACAGAAAGGATTCATCTTCCTATATGATATCCGTAATGCTTCAATGGAATCACTAATAACCTGTTCAATTCACAACACGGACAACAAAACATTCACACAAATCAATCCACAAGACCAACATGTGTTGCTAGTTCGAAAAAAGTTATGGTGCTGTTATTATATATAAAATCAAACTATCGAATGTGAAAAGTTTTATTTTTAAGTGTTGAATCTCAACATGTTTGAGAGTAAAGGAAGGTCACCTTCATGCCACCTAATGCTGAGCCAATTAAAACTCCACATTTGGTTTTCTCTAACTCGTCCATTACATCTCCAGTAATTCCAGCATTAATCAATGCTTTTTTTCCAGCCGCTAGCAGATAGAGCATAAATTTATCCATTCTCTTTGAAAACTTTGGTGCTACCCAGCCGTCGGTTGAAAAAGACTTAATTTCACCAGCAATCCTCTGAAGATAGAAAATATTGAGAACAAAAATCTGCAGCAGGCATAAACTGGAAAATGCAAATTGAATTAAATATAACTTACTGTTGGAAATTCTGCACAATCAAAATTCTCAATCTCACTTATACCACTAACACCATTGAGTAGATTATTGTAGAAGACATCTGGATCATGACCAAGTGGTGTAACCACACCCAAACCTGTCACAACTACTCGTCTTTGCTTTGTAGGAAGTTTTTTCTTTGTTGTGACCTCTTGGGCAGGTTCCAAAGCTACTGCCATTGTTTTACCTTGAAATTTGACAATTCCAAGGCATAGGTCAGCATACAGCAATTATAAGATGCAATAATGAAATATAATTAATGGAAAATAAAACATATTCTTAACCATAAAAACGCATGAAAAACAAACTATTCAAGAAAGGTATACCATAGGTCTTGTGGGAAAGTACATTCTTATTTTTAACATTGGTCTTGATATGATAACTTGTCATATGGAAGTGCATTTGGCTCATCTGAAGTGAACTGAGGGTAAAGCAAGTAATCTCCACAGTTGATTTTCTTATCAGCAGTTGATGTTCCGTAATGTCATGTACACGTGCATAACAAACCATGGACGTGTTGAAATATCAACCGTCTATTTTCTCATCAAGAGTTGATATTACTTACTCTACCCTCTAAAGTGAAGAGTTGATACTACTAAACTTTACCCTCTAAACCGAATTATTTTCTTTAGAGAGCTAAATCATTCAGAAGCTGCTAAGGACCGGGTTTCGGACTAAGCCCAACGAATGTGCTACCTATATATGGGAGTTGGTAACATTAGCTAAGGTGGCTAGTTTATCAGAGGGGAACAGTGAGAATAGTCTCATCTCCAAGGAGCTTCGCTTTGGGGTTGCTTTGGGATTACAGAGAATCGAATCTCTTCATATAGTTGAAGATACAAGAGAAAAAGGAAACAAACCACTTATGATGCAGCTTCTACATAAATTCATCGATAATAACGAGGAATCCCACCTCACGAGTTATAACATACATCAAAATTCTACACACATAAGAATGAAAAGAATCCTCCCCGAGGGTTTGCCATGCCGATACACACGTCAACATTTTAAATTCTACACTTCAACTGAACCATTAATTGAAACGAAGAAAAACCACAAAACACCTTTCTATCTTATTTAAACCAACTTCATGTGCATGTGATGAACAATAACAACAATCTAAACAAAATCACAAGAATAGCACCTAAAAGTGACAATTAGAATAACAATAATAATAACAACAACAATAACAACAACTACATGTAGAGTCTAAAATTGTTGTATACGATATGTACGAGGTATTCAAAATTATGGAGAGTTAAATAAATAGCACATGGGTACACCTTACCAACCAACCATTCCATTTTTCTTTCACGCAATGAAATGACAATACAGCACAGCAGGTAAACAAACACAAGCACGAAAAAATTGAATCATACAAACAACCCCACATAAAGCAAAACCAACCAAAGAATCAAAGATCCAAATCATAATCATTAGCATTTAATAAACAACAACAACAACAACACTAATCTAATTAAATTAAAAATAATTAGAAGAAATAAAAATAAAACCCAGATTTGAAGATTAGTGAAAAACGATACAAGATTAAGCTGAGATTAGTGAAGAAAAACAAGATTACCATAACGAATAGGTTTTCGTTTGTGCGAAATGGATCGAAAGAGAGTGTTAGTGTTGTTGCTGTTGTTGAGATGGAAAGACGAAATCGAAAAGTTCTTGATTCTGCGAGAGTGATGAAAAGAGGTTCTGATACGGTCAGGCTCGCTGCACGTGACTGACATGCAAGAAGCAGGTTCAAGCCAAGAACTGGTGGTGGTGGTGGCGGCGGCGGCCATTGAAAACGGCGGAGGTTGATGAGAGTAGTGGTGAAAAAATAATGAAGTTGGTGGGTTTATGAAAGAGAGAAGAAGAATGAATGATTCAATGGATCTTGGTGGTGATAATTGTTGTTCTTCTTCTCTCTTTTATTTTATATAGTAGTGTGGAAAATTTAGTTATTCATTCACTCTTTTAGTGACTCTCACAAAAAATTGTTGTTGGTTTCCAAGAGTAATAAGAGAGGATGAAATGTTAGTGCTCTTCCATGCTTTCTTTTCTACTAGTTCTCTCTAACAAAGATATAGTACATAAAATTAAACGTTTTTAAAATGAGGGTTGTTTTCATTTATTTATCTTTTAATTCCAATGTCTAGTTTTGCGGTTTATGGTTTTTTGTTTAACTAGTCAAAATAGGTTAGTATTAAAAAAAACAAAATGACATTGACATAGTAATAGACTAATAGTAATTCTATATAATTTTAAAAAGAGAAAATTATTTTTAATTTATTTGATTTTGTTTGTTTTGAATTGGGAAAGTGTGAAGTTTTATTAATTGATAAAATGATGTTTACCTTTTTATTTCAAGTCATTTGATAGTTTGACATTCGATTAGGATGAGTGTCAGATTTGAATTTGCGATTTTTTATTTAGTTACTTTTAAAAGATAAAGTAGATTAATATTATTAAGGTTTTTATTGAAATTCAAATTTACTATTTAAAATTATGAACCTAAGATTCAATGAGTTTGAAACATAATAATTTAATCCATATAAAAAATTTTACTTTTAATTGATCATAATATTATATATCCGTATAAATTTGACTTTTAAGTTAATTATTTAAAAAATAAATCATGATTATATATTCATATAAATTTGACTTTTAAGTTAATTATTTAAAAAATATATCATACATGATTGTGATGATATTGTAATGTTTATATATAAGTCTCGTATAAAGAAATAAAGAGATAAGGAGATAAAAAAGAATGGGGGCCAAGACCAAAACCTTCAAAAGTCCAAAGAAATACTAGACAAATATATAGTTAGATAAACTTAACATATTCTTGAGTATCTCACTTCTAATAGTTACTAGGCATACATATGTTGAAGCCCACAGATGCAGCAATTTGAGATAATTTGTTATAAGATATGGAGCCACCATAAATGTTTGGTTTTTTAAGGTTGATGATTTGGCTAGAGGTTTCAGCATATCTAGCAAAATAAAGTGTCAAGCAAGTGAATGTTTGAAGATATTCCAAAGCATTAGTGCATGACGTCATCAACATAAAGGGAATGGGAGCGAATGTGATTGTTTCTGGATCCTTTAGTGAGATACAACTGATTGGTTTTAACCAGGTTAGTAATACCTCTGTTAAGCACTTCTTCAGCAAGACAAAAATTAAGAGGGGAGAAAGCATCTTCTTGCCTAACACCTCTATAGCAAGGGAAGAAATCTTCAAGTTTACCATTAATTGAAATGGAGAGATTGGTAGAATTTAAGTTAGTATGAATCTAGTTTTAGAATTTCTGGAAAAAACCAAATTTACTCAGGACTTGAAGCAAGAAAGTTCAGTCAATAGTGTCAAAAGTCTTGGCTATATCAAGCTAGATAGAAAGGTTTTCATGAGGGGACTTATGGTGCAGCATTTTGATTGCCTTTGAGGTAAAACAAATGCAATCTTTGATGTTTCTATTATTGACAAAATCTATTTGCTCTTTTGAAATCAAAGAAGGAAGGATTTGGTTTAGCCTATCATTAAAGACTTTGAAAATGATTTTGAATTTGAAATTGGCCATGGCTATAGGTCCATAATGGCTTAAGGTGTCTGCAATGTTAGACTTTGGAATGAGCACCACATTGTTGGAGTTCATGTTGGGAAGAATCCAGGTTGTATTGAAAAATTCTATGGCAACATTGTAGAAATTCAATTTGACAATTTCCCAAAATTCCTGGAAGAAAAAGTCACTAAAACCATCAGGCCCAAGAGAGTTATTATTGTTGAGGTTGAAGACAACAAGTTTGGTTTCTTTAAGGCAAAGGGGTTAAAGTGAGCATGTTGTTGATGTTTTCATTGATGAAGTAAGGGACCACTTCATCGATGATTGGTTATAGGTGATTTGGTGAAGATAGTAGTTGATAATGTATGTTAATATTCTATCAGGGTTAGTTTCAATGAGTCCGTCAATTCTAAGAGAATCCATCTTCTAGTAGGATTGTTCCATGCTATCCAATTTGTGAAAGAAAGCAGTATTCATGCCCCATTTCTTATGCCACTTGATTTTGGCATTTTCTTGCCAAAAGAGTTCCTCCAAGGAAAGAGTCTGCTCAAGATCAATTTTGGCGTTTTTCCTTATTCCAACTGGCTTTCGAGGGGCCATAATCATTGATATAAACTTGAATCTTGTCAAGCTTAGCATTTGTCATCTTAACATCATCAAGAAATTTTCCAAAAATAGTCTTATTCCAAATTTTTAGTTATTCTTTTAAAATTTTAAGTTATGTGCTTAGAATGTGCATAGAAGATTCAAAAGTTTGGGTGTTCCAGATGTTTTGAATTAAATTGGAACAGTCATTGTGGGTGGCCACATTTTTAAAAAATTTGAAGTTAGAATGATACCCGAGGTCTTGATATTGAAAGTCCAGAAGCAAAGGATGATGGTCTGATCTATATTTGGTGAGAGTTGAACAAGATAGAGTGTAATAAGATGTAATTCACTCCTGGCTACAAATTGTTATGACTAGTCTTTTTTTAGTGTATTGAGAGTGATGTCTACCATTTTTCCAAGTTAACCAGGAGCCTTTAGTTGGTAAGTGGATGGAGTTTAAGGAATTAGACCAATGGTTGAAATCTTCCATTGGGACTCTGGCTGGTGTGTGAGTGTGAGTCTCTATGCTCATGTGATCCAATTATGCAATTGAAATCACCAATACAACTCCAAGTAAGAGCATACTTGATATGAGTGATGTTAGACCAAAACTCCCTTCTTTTTATGTAATCACTTAAAGCATAAACACAACTAACAATAAAAATCTTGTTATTATCTTTAAAAAAAAAAAAAAGTGACTTGTTGTCATATTAAGGGCTTATTAGATTTATATACAAAATTAAATGATTTTTGAAAATTTAAATAAATAAAAAATATCCTAAATAACATTTTAAGAATAACTATTCGAATAAAAAATTTATGAAAAATTTCTTCGTCAATTTTTTATACAAAAATATATAACATTATAAAAGTCACTTAAAAAATTTGAAGAGACTCTTAATAGACTCAATTTTAATAAATAAATAAATTTAAAAAAATCGAAAGAGACTATTAACTATTGAGATTTGGTGTCAAATTAAAGTTTGACACCTTGGTGTCATTTGATAATTTTGGAGGATCTCAAAATCTTAAAAAGTTCCATTCTATTTTACATTAATATTAATAAACATAAAAAATATTATAAAAAATCCAATAAATAACAAAAATTACTATGATAAAAATTCCATATATTAAAATAATTAGATTGATCAAAGTTAAAATTACTATAATCAAATATTTTTAATTATTATAATTGTATTTTTTTAAAAATTTGAGTCATTTTTTAAGTTAGAATGAAACCTCCAATTTAAGTGGGGTTTAACTTATTCTAAGAGTAAGTTATTTTTTAACTTATTTTAAATCACAACCTTTAACTTAAATCTAATTTAATGGTTAATATTTTAAAAGGGTTAAATATGTTTTTGGTCCCTATAAATATCTCAAATTTCATTTTTAATCCCTATTAAAAAATAACATATTTTGGTCCCTATAAAATTATTATGCACGTAGTTTTAGTCCCTACTGTTAAACCGATGTGTGTTTTTGAATGATTATTTTATAAACATTTTTAGAACGTTATAAAAAGTTCCTCGAAAAAAAAGGAAACTCAAAATTTGATTTCTAAGTCGAGATTTGCATTACTTTTAGCATTATCTTTTAAAATTTTAAAAATTCATATTTAATTCTTCTTATTATAAAAAATTCTATAATTTGAGAAAGAAATATTTTATAATATTCTAAACACGTATGAAAATAAATTATTCAAAAATTTAAAATTTTAAAGGTAATTAAACATATTTCAAAATTTTAAAAAATACTAGGGACTAAAACTGCATACGTAAAATTTTTATAGGGACTAAAATATGTCATTTTTTTATTAAGGACTAAAAATAAAATTTAAGATATTTATAGGGACAAAAAACATACTTAACCCTATTTTAAAATGATTATTTTTAATTAATTAACCATTTGATTAAATTTAATTTAAAACTATAATTTAGAGTAAGTTAAAAAAAGAAGTAAGTTTGACTCCAATATATATAAAAACACACCCACTTATTTTATGAAGGTGTGTTTTAGCAAGTTTTAACTAAAAAATAGTTAAATATACTCTAAGTGTATGTTGCTAAAATAGACTTTCATAAAATTAAAATTAAGTGAGTCTACGTTATATATATAATCATTGGAGTTAATTTTAAATCAAAACTTTATCAAATTTAATTTAACATTATTGTTATTGGAGTTAAATTTCAAGCTATTGAATGAACGAAATTATGATTTTAGTATATTTAATTTAAAATTCTAAAGAATGCAAGAAGAGATGTTCAAAATAAAATTACGCTTTTTATACTTTTTTACACTTTCGGGGACCAACAATTCTCACAATTTCAATCTTCTATTTATAATTCATCTATAAATAGGACATTTTTTTTACACTTTTGGGGACCAACAATTCTCACAATTTCAATCTTCTACTTTGTCATTCTCACACAAATCTTTTCAAAAACGTTTTAAGACTTTTAAATTTTTTATCAACAAATTCCAACATTTTCCTTCAAACACTATAAGCCACTTTTTCAAAACTATTTTGGTCAATGATTTCCATATGAGGCCTCCCTTTTATCGTCAATTTTATTTTTCTTAATTTTAATTTGTTTTTGTTATTTACACCAGATGATGATAATTCTGATGGTTCCTTTTTTCATTAAATATTTTGTTATGAAAAACGATGTCAAGAATAAAATATAATAGGAATTAGGGAAGATAAGAAGAACACAAGAATTGGTTATGATTGTTATTCTTTTACTTTCTCTTAAAACAAGACTACAAGTTTACAAGAATAACAAATAACCTCTCTCACCCTAAATTAGGATTTGTAGCTTCAATGATGAGAGACTAGTATGCTATTTATAATAAAATCTAACATTCTAACTAATGGGCTTTTTTCACAAGGCCCATTACACAAGCCAACTTAATAAACATGCTAACTTAACAAATTAGAGTTTAAACACTAAACCTAATTTAACATGCTAACAACCCTAGCATCTTCCACACCAGCATGTGAACAACCTTCGACTTCATGCTTAATCCTGTCAAACCAAGAAGCTACCCTTCGATCATACTAGAGTTCGATCCAATATCTCACAAATCTCCACCTAAGACCTAACTCTACAACATCAAGGGAACAAACTAGCTCTCTTCATGCAGCTTTATCAACTGCATACAGTGGAAAAACTTGCAACTCGATAATGTCTTTGTGATCATATCAGCAGCATTGTCCTCAGTCGAAACCTTCAGCATTTGGACTTCTTAACGCTCGATTACTCCTCTGACAAAATGCAGCCTCACATCAATGATAGACTGAGTTCTTCGACAGATGTATTACACTTTGACTATCACATTTAACAGTGATACATTTACCTTGAAGTTTCAGCTCCTTAGCAAAACCTTCAAGCCACAATGCTTCTTTCATAGCTTCAGTTAGGGCAATATACTCTGTTTCAGTGGTTGATAGAGCAACAACCTTCTGAAGTGTTGCTTTCCAACTAATTGCAGTGCCAAACATAGTGAAGACATATCCAGAAATAGACTTTCTAGAATCCATACAACCTGCATAATCAGAGTCGACATGTCCTTCGATTACTGCTTTACTATCTTCATCCAAGGCTCCACCATAAATTAGGACCCTGTTCAGAGACCCATTTATGTACCTTAAAATCCACTTCAATGCTTGCCAGTGAGCCTTTCCAGGATTCGCCATGTACCTACTTACAAGACTTACTGCATATGCTATGTCGGGTCTAGTACAGACCATAGCATACATCAAGGAACCAACTATATTAGCATATGGGATGCTGTTCATATAGGCTCTTTCGACATCAGTACTGGGACACTGATCAATACTCAGCTTGAATTGAGGGTTTGTCGGAGTCACAACTAGCTTCGAATTCGACATACCAAACCTTTCGAGAATCTTTCGTAGATATGCCTCTTGAGATAAGCATAACTTCGACTTATTTATATCTCTCTGAATGTCAATACCAAGAATCCTGGAAGCAGCTCCCAGATCCTTCATATCGAACTCCTTATTGAGTTCAGCCTTCACCCTCGTCACATCTTCAACATTGTTGCTTGCTATGAGAATATCATCCACATAAAGCAACAAAATAACAAATGAATTACCAGGTTGAAATCTGAAGTAAACACAGTGGTCGAACTGACTTCTAATGAAACTTATGCGTGCCATGAACTTGTCGAATCTCTTATTCCACTGTCGAGGAGATTGTTTCAGTCCATACAAAAATTTCTTTAGCTTACACACATAATCTTATTTCCCCTTTTTGACATACCCTTCAGGTTGTCTCATCAGGATTGTTTCATCTAGATCACCATACAAGAATGCAGTCTTTACATCCATCTGTTCCAGTTCAAGGTCGAACTGTGCCACCATGGCAAGCAACATCCGAAGGGACCTATGCTTCACAACAGGAGAAAACACATCATTAAAATCGACACCTTCTTTCTGAGTGAAACCCCTTGCAACTAACCTTGCATGGTATCTTTTCGACGTCACTCCGTCAATTCCTTCATTAACTTTGAAAATCCATTTACAGCTGACTAACCTTGCCCCAGCAGGTTTCTTGATCAGTTCCCAAGTATGATTATCATGAAGAGATTTCATCTCATCATCCATGGCCTTCAGCCATTCAGTCTTATTTCGACTCCTCATAACTTCCTTACAATCTCTAGGTTCTTCATCTAGAACCTCACTTGCAGAGATTAAGGCATAAGCTATAAGATCTGCATACCCAAGTCTTTGAGGTGGCTTGATGACTCTTCTCGACCTATCTCTCGATAATAGGTAGTCATCGACAGTTTCCTCAACTTCCTCAGCATCTTCTGCTTCTTCTTCGACTTCATCTGGAATATGCAATTCAGTATCAACTTGCTCCACCTCAACAGGAATCTCTACCTGTTCCAGCTCTTCGTCAGATGTTTCTGTACTTCGACCAACATCATCAGTTTTCTTAAAAACCATTTCAGCTTCATTGAAAACTACATCTCGACTGGTGATACACCTCCTGTGACTTGGTTCTAGGCACCATATCCTATAAGCTTTGACTCCTTCAGGATATCCCATGAACATGCATTTCAGAGCTCTAGGTTCGACCTTGTCTTGCCTAATATGAGCATAGGCTACGCAGCCAAAGACTCTCAGTTTGTCGAGATCTGGTGGATGTCCCGACCAAACTTCTTCAGGTGTCTTCATATCTAACGTTGTCAAAGGATATCTGTTTATCAGATATGTTGCTATCGAAACAGCCTCGGCCCAAAACACCTTCTTCAATCCAGCACTAGTCAACATGCATCTGACTCTCTCCAAAATAGTTCGATTAAAACTTTCAGCCAAACCATTTTGCTGTGGAGTACCTGCAGTAGTTCTATGCCTTGCAATACCATAAGCAGCACAAAAACTGTCGAACGCCTCATTGCAAAATTCAAGGCCATTATCGGTTCTCAACCTCTTGACCTTTCTGCCAGTCTGATTTTCGACCAGAGTCTTCCAACTTTTGAAATTCTCAAAAGTTTCATCCTTAGTCTTCTGGATGAATACACATAACTTCCTGGAATAATCATCAACTATGAATAGAAAATACCTTGCTCCTGAATGTGATGACCTTGCAGGCCCCCAAAGATCAGCATGGATGTAATCAAGGGATCCATGTGTTCTTTGTTTGCCTTTGTTGAACTTCACTCTGCAAGATTTTCCAAGTACACAGGGTTCACAAAACTTCAGCTTTTCGACTTTGTCTCCACCAAGAAGATTTTGTTTCCCTAATTCGACCAAACCCCTTTCACTGACATGGCCCAATCTCATGTGTCAGATTTCTGTCTTCAACAAAAGTTTCGTGGATGCAACATTTGTCGAACCACTAATAACTTCAACCTCAAGGGTATACAAGCCTTGTTTCTTCACGCCTCTCAATACTTCCTTCGACCCCTTCATGACTCTTAGGACATTTTTCTCTCCTTGGAAAACATATCCTTTCTTGTTGAATTCACCAAGAGAAAGTAGATTTCTCTTCAAATCAGGAATATACCTGGCTTCAGTCAACAACCTTATTGACTCATCATGGAGCTTGAATCTCACAGATCCAACACCTGCAATTTTGCAAGCTTTATTGTTTCCCAGCAGTACTGATCCACCATCTTGATCACATAATTCCTCGAACAAGTCTTTGTTTGGAGTCATGTGTCAAGTGCAACCTGAATCCATAATCTACTCCTTCTTAGAGTCACTGCTCGAAACCACAAGGACATCAGATGATTCGAAATCATCTTGAACAATGGCTGCATTACCATTATTCTTTCCTCCATGATCTTTCAGGCGTTCAGGACACACCTTTCTTGTGTGACCCTCCTTCTTACAATGATAGCATCGAATACTAGATGCTTCTCCACTATAAGACTTCGACTGGCTTTTTCCCTTCTTCTTGTCGAACTTACCATCCTTTCGCAAGAATTTTCCTTTAATAGCCAAACCTTCACCAACTGTCGAAGGTTTATGCTCCTTTCGTTCATTCAAGTCCTTAGAATACAAGGCTGATTAAACTTCTTCAAATGCCAGGGACTCCCTTCCATACAAGAGAGTTTCTTTGAAGTGAGCATGTGATCGAGGCAAAGCGCACAATAGTAACAGCGCTTGATCTTCATCATCGATCTTCACATCAATATTTTCAAGATCAAGAATCAGATTGTTAAACATATCCAACTGCTCAACCAACACTTTGTCTTCAATCATCTTGAATGAATACAAAGCTTGCTTCAGGTGGAGTCGATTTACCAACGATTTGGTCATGTACAAACTTTCAAGTTTCACCCATAACCCTGATGTCGTCGTCTCCTTTGATACCTTCCGGAGAACCTTATGACCAAGGGTCAACAAAATTGCGCTGTGTGCTTTCTCGATCATAGTCGTCTTCTCCGCTGTCGTTAATTTAGCATTCATCGTTGCCTCTCCCTTCAACGGTTCCAAGCAGTCCTGCTGAACCAGTAGGGCTTTCATCTTCAAGCGCCACAGACCGAAATCATTCACTTCGGTGAACTTTTCAATCTCATACTTTGTTGAAGGCATCTTCTCCACGCTCACCGCACCAATTTGTTGTGAAAAACGATGTCAAGAACAAAATATAATAGGAATTAGGGAAGATAAGAAGAACACAAGAATTGGTTATAACTGCTATTCTTTTACTTTCTCTTAAAACAAGATTACAAGTTTACAAGAATAACGAATAACCTCTCTCACCCTAAATTAGGATTTGTAGCTTCAATAATGAGAGACTAGTATGCTATTTATAATAAAATCCAACATACTAACTAATGGGCTTTTTCCACAAGGCCCATTACACAAGCCAACTTAATAAACATGCTAACTTAACAAATTAGGGTTTAAACACTAAACCTAATTTAACATGCTAACAACCATAGCATCTTCGACACCAGCATGTGAACAACCTTCGACTTCATGCTTAATCCTGTCGAACCAAGAAGCTACCCTTCGACCATACTAGAGTTCGATCCAATATCTCACATATTTAAATCAACCATTCTTTTTATTTTGAAACACTTTTTTACACAATTTTTTTATTTGTTTATTTTTACCACATGATGATCTATCTGATATTTTTTCTACTTTTAATTATATTTTTACACTAATCCTTTTTTTTCCATTTAAAAAAAAGGCCAATTCCATACACTGTTTCTCACACACACACAAAACCAACTCCTTTTTACTTTTCTCGTTTTTTTATTCTACTTTTAACCATATGATGATTATCTGATGGTATTATTTTCATCCAACAATTTATATTATTATTTTTACTAATTATTTTTCATCTAACAATTTATATTATTATTGTAACTAATTATTTTTCATCTAATAATTTATGTTGTTATTGTTATCTAACAATTTCTATTGTTATTGTTATCTTACAATTATATTGTTATTGTCACTATTTTTTTCTAACAATTTATGTTGTTGGTGTTACTAATTCTTTTTTTACATCTAACGATTTATATTGTTACTGTTACTATTATTATCCAACCTCTTTTCAATAATCTGCATAATTTTCCAAGTCAAACACAACAATCCAACATTGAAACTCTAATGCCTCCATCATCAGCCTGATAAAAAATACTGAAAAAAAGAGAAACGCGAAGAAAGGAAGGGAGAAACAGTTTAATGTGGTAACTACATTCCAGGTTGGTAAATCCGAATTTTTGGAGTGTATGATTTATTTATTTATTTTGTATGAATTATTTGCTTATCGTTAATGTATGTTCGACTGATTTGTTTGATTTAACGTTTATCGTGAGATTTATTTAAACTTTTCTTACATAATTAGCAATTATAAATTTTTTGTATAACAATCAATAATATATTTTTTATGTAAATAATTATAATTTTTTTATATATAATACTCAATTAGAATTTTTTATCATTAATCAAATGTTTTATATATTTGCAATCAAATTAGAAATTTCTTCATACAAATCATCAATTATTATCTTTATTACTTAATTTTAATACCGTTTATTTCAATTATAATCAAAGAGAAATGTTCACCCTCTATTTATTTCGACTGCAATATATTTCTTTTATTTTTGTAATTATTTGTTACTACTTATTTATTTAGAGATAGAATTAGGTCTTTCTTTTTTAGAAATTTTTTGGCCCTTTTAGATTTTTATTCCTTACACCCTCCTTTATCTGATCTGAACGGATCAAGGTGTTTTATCTTTGGGCTTAGGCCCTTCTTATCCGCACCTCCCCTTTTTACTACCCCATTTTCAAATAACACCCCCTGCCTATTGGTCCAGATCCACATTTGGGCTTAATACCTTTTACAATTTACACCTCCCTCTTATATTGGGTCCAGATTCACATATGGGCCTAAATGATTTCCTAATTAACCCAATTTTGAATTAAACCCTCCCCATAAAATTATTAATTAAATTAATTTTAAATTAATTATTTCATCATTTTATTTCTGATTTAATATTTTTAATAATAATTATATCATTAATATTATGGAAAATAATTATTTTTGCACACTATTAAATTATTTCCTCGCTAATTTGTAAATTTCTATCAATCATTTTCTGCATGCATCTTCGAACCGAATAATAAAAAATAGCTAACCAACCAAGCGTGACATTTTTTTTACTAACATGATCAAACTAATATATTTTAAAAAAAAAGGAGATTGTGGACTTTCTTTCCAATTGAATTACGAACTTCGCCCACGACTAAGCAATTATCAAACCCGGACGAATTTCTAAGGATCGTTCGAAGGCATTTACACATTCTCATAAAAACAACCAACTAAACAACTTCGAACTACGATGACTCTGAATTTCTCATTAGACTAAGAGAATACGCAAGCACACGATTGTGAAACCAAGGCGAGCCCCTTAACTAAAAAAAGCTAAAACCCTTCTTGTAAATATGGAAATAATTAAATAGAAATCTCATTAAACCTTAAACCTAAAGGGGCCCCATTGAGTACAAGGGAAATAAAGGGTGCCTAACACCTTCCCTTTATTTAATCGACTTACGAACTTAGAATCTCTAACTATTAGGGTTATCCATATATTCCCTTCTCATAAGATAAAAATTAATGATGGCAACTCTTCAAAATTTTAAGCCGGTTGCTACAAATTGTTCAACTAGCAATTATCATCTATACCACATTTTGGGTTTCTAGTTGTGAGCAGTTTTTCACGTTAATAGTGCAATGTTGATTACAATTTTTGGAATTAAACATTTGTTCAATATGAATCTCTAATTTAACTTGAAGGAGTTGTTTAACTTAAGTTGTTTTGCATTTGGTTTTCATCACTTTTTAAATGTGTGTAGATAAAATATCTTGGTGAGAATATTCCTGTAGTTGAAGTTGTAGTAGTTTGTTTTTCTTGGGACCTTTAGGTCTGTATTTTGATTTCAAAGTATAACTTTTAAATATCGGTTTGCATTTATTAATTATAAAAATTTATTGAAATCTTGAAACTATATATTATTTGTGAAATTTATTGTGTTTTAGGACTTAGTTTGGATATGGATTTTTTAGCTCTAATTGATGAGAGTGATGATGTGGATTTGGACCTAAGTGTTGAACAAGAATATAAGTCGGTGGAACTTAATAGTAGTATTTTAGGGGAACCTAGTAAAATGAAGAACACTAAGAGAAAGCCGAAATCCTAGGTCTGGAAGTATTTTACTATTATAGAAGGGTTGGATAGTGAGGGGAGGCAAAGAGAAAAATGCAATGAATGAGGTTCATCATATGCATCGAGAGGAAAACAATATGGGATAACTTGTCTAAACGTCATCTTGAAGTTTGTAAGAAAGATAACTTTAGAGATGTTGGTCAGATGATGTTATACATGCAAGGAAAGCTAAAAGCCTCAAAGGTTGATAATTTGATATCACGTGAAATGTGTGCTCGACTAATTATCAAGCAGGGTCTTCCTTTTATATTTTTTGAATTTGATGAGCTTACAGAATGACTTCAGTACTTGAATCTAGATTACATTCCTATCACTAGAAATACCGCCAAGGCTGATGTTAGGAGAATATACAAAAGGGGAAAAGGAAAAGATTAAGATAGAAATGACCAACACTCCCTGTAGGATTTCTTTAACTTCTGATTTATGGACATCAATTGATATTGACGGCTATATTACTTTAATTGCTCATTATGTTGATAAAAATTGGAAGTTAAATAGTAAAATGCTCCACTTTTGTCACATGCCGCCTCCTCACACTGGTTTTAAGTTGTGTAAAAAACAACCGAGTTTTTTACTAACTGGGGAATAAAGAAGAATTTTTTAGCATTACTTTGGATAATGCTTCTGCAAATTATGTCATGCAGCAAACTTTGAAGATTCAACTAGCCTTGCAAAATTGGTTGTTATGTAAATGGGAGTTCTTTCATGTTCGTTGTTTTGCACATATCTTAAATCTAATTGTGCAAGAGGGACTTAAAGTAGCTTCCAGTTCTTTGCAAAAGATTAGAGAAAGCATCCAACATGTGAATGGTTCAGAGAGTAGGTTAGAGAAAGCATCCAACATGTGAATGGTTCAGAGAGTAGGATGGTAAAATTCAAGCAATTCATTGATATGGTTGACAATATTGATGTATATAGTGGGTTGGTTATAGATGTGCCTACAAAATGAAATTTCACATATTTGATGCTTAAAAGTGCTCTTAAATATCAACGTGCATTTGAAAATCTTCATTGTTATAATGCAAATTATATATCCTTCATAGGAGGAGCGGGTGAGACCTGAAAAATGAGTAGGTTCTTGTTGCCATTTTTATAAATTTACCAATTTGATATCCAAAACAAGCTATCCCACTTTCAATTTGTACTTCTTTTGAATTTGGAAAATGGAACGTCTTTTGATAGACAACCAAAAAGATGTAGATGGAGTTATAAGAAAATGGTTGAAAGCATGATTTTGAAATTTGCAATTAATAAAATAAATTTTATTTTTATTTAAATCTAGATATTTTGTCTCTTTTATAAATATTTATTTAATTTTATGTTATATTATTAAATTTAATGTAATTTGATAAAATTAATAAAAATGTTTTAATACAAGTTTATATTTGTCGGATGATGTTAGACATGCAAAGAAAGCTAAAATCAACAAAGGTTGATAATTTGATATCTCGTGAAATGTGTGCTCAGCTAATTAACAAGCGGGATTTTCCTTTTAAATTTTCCGAGTTTTTGATGAGTTTATAGAATGGCTTCAGTACTTGAATCTTGATTACATTCCTATCACTAGAAATACCGCCAAGGTTGATGTTGTGAGAATATACAAAAGGGGAAAGGAAAAGATTAAGATAGAAATGGATAACACTCCTTCTAGGATTACTTTAATTTCTTATTAATGGATATCAATTAATAGTAAAATTCTCAAATTTTGTTACATACCATCTTCTCACACCGGTTTTAAGTAGTGTAAAAAAGTAACTGAGTTTTTAACTGATTGAGAATAGAGAATGAAGTTTTTAGAATTACTTTGGATAATGCTTCTGCAAATGATGTCATGCATCAAACGTTGAAGATTCAACTAGCCTTACAAAATTGGTTGTTATGTAAAAGGGAGTTCTTTCATGTCTGTTGTTCTACTCATATCTTAAATATAATTATGCAAGAGGGTCTTAAAGTAGATTTCGGTGCTTTGCAAAAGATTAAGGAAAACATCAAACATGTGACGGGTTCAGAGAGTAGGATGGTAAATTTTAAGTAATGCATAGATATGATTGGTAACATTGATGTATCTAGTGGGTTGGTTACAGATGTGCCTTTCACATATTTGATTCTTAAAAGTGCTCTTAAATATCAACGTGCATTTGAAAACCTTCATTGTTATGATGCAAATTATATATATATAATCCTTCAAAGGGGGAGTGGGTGAGACTTAACAAAGTTAGTAGGTTCTTGTTGCCATTTTATGAAACTACTAATTAGATGTCCAAAATAATCTATCCCACTTCCAATTTGTACTTCTTTCCAATTTGGAAAATTCAACGTTTTTTCATAGACAATCAAAAAAATTTAGATGGAGTTATAAAAAAATGAATGAAAGCATGATTTTGAAATTTGAGAAGTATTGGGCTGAATATAGTGTTGTTCTTGCATTTGGGGTTGTCTTAGATCCAGGAATGAAGTTGGACTCATTGGGCTATTGTTATAAAGTGATTGATCCACTAAATTGGTAATTGAATTTAAACAACATAAAGCAGAAATGGTATAATTTTTTTGCAAAATATTCAATTTCTTCTTCCATTACTTCAAGGACTCCTATCTTTTCGTCTATGTTAACTGAGCCTTGCCTATTTGATGTAAATTTTGTGTTCATATTTTTTTCTCCAAAAGGAAGGTTTCTTCCAAATAATATGAAAGCATGATTTAATAATTAGTTTCATTTAACTTTATGTTATTATTCAAATGTCATAATTTTAGAAAATTATTATGGGTAGATAACAATAGAACGACTAAAAGAAATGGTCAAAGTTAGCTTGACATGTATTTGGAAGAGCTGGCGTTGGATCTTGATTACATAATTATTTGGATGAACTACAATGGTGGAAGAACACTAGATGAATTTTTCCCGAGATTTCAATAATGACTCGAGACTTATTAAACATTCATATTACCATTGTTATATCAGAGTCTTCCTTTAGTATTGGTTCTAGAGTGGTTAACAAGTATAGATATCACCCATTGTCTGAAAATGTTGAAGCATTGCTTTGTTCTCGCAATTGGTTGCATGTATTTGATGATGGTAATTATTTTAGTATGAATATGGTTATCTACTATTTTAATTATTTTTTTACTAATAATGGAATTTATTTTATTGTTTTGTAATGTAGATGGAAGTGATGATGACAATAACGATAAAAAAGAGGGTCCAACTTGTTCTAAGAGTGCATTTAATATTATCGACCTTGATGATTAGGATTTAAATTTTAGAATGCTTCACTCTTGTTTTGTTAGACAATGTTATGTAATTTGAATCACTAAACTTTGTGTTGTACTTGATATTTATAATGGTTTTAGTTTGTTGAACTTAAACTTTGGTGTTGTACTTAATACTTATTATGGTTTAGGTTAGTTGAACATAAACTTTGGTTGCTTGATGGTTAATCATAGTTATCAAGCACTATATATTTATTTTGGTTGGTTGAAGGTTAATATTTGAACTATAGTTTTGGAACTCTAATTGATGGTTCAATTTTAGGTGAATTTTTTTTGATGGTTTTAGACTTTTTAGTTGCCATTTTATGTTTTCTAACTGTGGGATTGATGCAGTCTAATTGAAATGTAAAAAAAATCCTTTTAATCTATTAAAAAAATGAAGAAATTGTTTTAAAAAAATAGGCGGGTGTTGCACCCCAAAATTTGTCATCCTAATTTTACTTTTATTTGGCTTAAGCATTGCATCCAGTTTCATCAATTCATTTGCATGTCATGCATTTTGGAAATGGATTCCCTCATGTGTTTTCTATGCTGCCATCTCTCTTCTGCAAAATGCAAAATCTAATCTGGCCATTGAATTTAAATCTAATGGCTAAGTTTTCTTATCCCTTTTTCTCTCCCTTCTTATTAGATTAATTTAAGGGTGTAGATTGCAGCAGAATGGGGGAAGGAGACATCAAACAGGAGAGGATCAAGATCCATGCATTTCATTCATTTTTGACGTGTCGCATTCGTATTTCGTGTGCATTCAATCGTCGCATTTTGACATATATTTTTAAAAAAATTAAATTTTTATTAAAATCAACAAAAATAGCTTGCCTTTCGCATCTTTGCATTTTTTATTCGGGTTACCATTTTGTTTGAATTTTTTATTTTAGACAGCTAATAGATTTTTATTTTTATTATTATCTTTTAAAAATATATACAAAAGAAAAAAAAAATGAATTTTTGATTTTATTTAGGGGTGTGTTTTTGGCCCATTTTGCATTGTTGATGAAAAGCCCAATGGACCTAAAAACACCCTGTTACCTGATACAGACCAATCACGCCGCTGCATCCACCAAGTTCCTTTACTCTATCTTCAATTTGAACCAATGAAAAACCAGTAGGAAATAGAAGAAAAAAGCAATGGAATAAAATGAGTTTTTTTTTTTCTTCACGTACAGAGACTTCATCATCTTCATTTTTCTCAACATAACTTCACTCACTCTTCCATTGTTTGCGACGTACAGGGCCGGCCCAATACATGTTGAGGCCTAAGGCAATTTTTAAAATAAAATTTAATGTAAAATATTTAAAATTATTTATTGAATTCAAAATTATTTTAATTATTTTTACTTAATATTTAATAATTGATAATAAATTCAATTATAGTGTTTATTTTAAATATTTATAAATTTTTATATTAACTATTATTATTATTATTATTATTATGTGAGTTCATGTCATAAAATAGTAAAATATTTTTTTTTTTAATATCTTACAATCAAAATATATATATATATATATATATATATATATATATATATATATATATATATATATATATATATATATATATATATATATATATATATATATATATATATATCAACACCCATCTTGACTATTAATTTTTCTCAATCTAATGGTTAAAATTAATGAGTATTAGTTTTCTTTCTCCACATTTAATTACTCATTAATTTAAACCATTAGATTGTGAAGAATATAGTGTTGATAAATGTTTCTGATGTGTGCAGTGCTATATTTATTCCATGCCCTCTCCAAAATAAATTCAAATTGGAAATAAAAACATCACTGAAGACACGTTTTCAACTATGGCCAATAAAATAAATATATAATATAATGTTAACATATCAAACTACAAAGTGCTAAAAAGAAAAAATAATTTGAAGGCCCAAGGCAGTAGCCTAGTTGGCCTACCCTTTGGGTCGGGCCTGGCGACGTACAACCTACAACTTCATGCACTGTTCTGCAACTCGGTAACTTCAAACCGGTTTACCTCCGATCTTGCAAATACCACTTCCACCATTCGTACGCAATGTCATTTTCCTTAAGCCGTATAAATGAAAATCAAATTGGTCTTCGGTAATATCTGCATAATGCTTCTCCACTGCTAAAAAAATTTTGAGAGACAGTCCAAAAAGCTCTGTTCAACTTTATTCAACCTTAAAACCACTGTTTAAGCTTAAAAAGCTCAGAAACTTGGCGCATTCATTGCACGACATCAAAGTGGTTCTATGATATATTAGATATATTTGACAAAAACAGAATCTAATAGCTTTCTTGCAAATTAAGTTGTTGGATAAGATAAGACATGGTATTTTTTTCATATGTGTGTTTGATATTTTTAGTAAAATGCTAACTTGTCTAAAAGGTTTAGCCCAAAGAAAAGAAAATAAAAGAAATGCATATCAAAATGCAATATTTCACAGTAACTGCACTTCCTAGTGTAGCCGAGTCTCTATAAATTACTTATGCTATTTACACCTGCCAAAGTTAATTAAGAAAACCATAGTCATAGATAAAAGTATCCTTGAATTACATATAAAGATATACATACATATACACACAGACAATTATAGAAGGAGGATATTTAGGAAGAAAATATTTCTGAAACAATTAGAAAGCTAATTATAAATAAACGTTGGCAGAGTATAGATCAATTACGGTAGGTGTATGTTCTATAGCCTCGTTGATTTTAGAAAGTGCGATTTCACAGGATATTATGCTAGTTGATTCAGTTGAACCTTCTCAGTTTAAATGCTAGTTTTGGCTTTATATATTTGGCTGAAAACATGTGTCAGAGTACTTCAATTGCCATGCATTTGCAAGAACAATGTGTACAGCAAGTAGTTGAACAGTATGTCCAAGCTTTTGTGCTTGTGTTTGTCTGCAATATTAGTCCCACATTGATTTGTAAGCCAAAAATATTAGTGTTTATAAAATTGAAAGCAAGCTTAGAGTAATTTGAAGCACTTATATGGCTATAAGCGGCACTTCCACACGAGATTCGACTCTCTTGACTGTTTCGATTAAAATCAACTTCTTAAGTTATCAAGTTTAGATTCCAAATGCGCAAAATCAACTTCTTAAGTTAGATTCCAAATGCGGCTCTAAAAATATGCTGAAACTTGATATACCACATACTTACATTAGCCCTTGTTAGACTTTCAAATTCATCCTATCACAATGCTAAAATTGGTACATCTTAAAATGATAAGTATTAGATAAAGTTCAGAATGTACAGATAAATATTGGATCATATGCGCCCACATCAATTTTCTAAGTGTAGAGGCAAGTGTACTTGGCTCATGTTCGATAGATTACTCATAGCAAATATTATAGTTTAGATTACACATATAAGTATCATAGTTCTTTCATTGTTAATGTGTGAAGGAGGTAGAAAGGCCACGTGCTTGTCTTTTGACGTCATTAGGGATTCTGATGGTGTTGAACTGTTGAGTGCAATACAACATACATGGAATGATTTTAACTTGAATACGGTACTCCATGTTTAAGATTTTATCCATGCAACTTCAATATCATTAATATATTTTTGACTTTTTAAAATACTATAACAAAAATTATATTTAAATATTTTGTTTAAACCCTCCAAAATTCTCATTTAATATAAATTTTGAGTTCCTCAAATTAGGAGAGTTTTTGATGTTATCAAGAAAACCAATCCCTCCAAATTAAAATTTTTTCATTCTTTTTCTTCAATTCTTCTTATTTTTCAAAGTCCTCCCTCTCTTCCTCTTCAAACTCTCAAACACAGTCTAAGATATTATAAAATCATGTGAGATGCAAGTAAATGAATTATCATAAATATTATAGCTTGGACCCATTCAACATGATCTAACTCGATCACTTACAATCGCGTGAAGAATATGAGTAACCTCAACTTTAGGTTAAATAATATAAATTATGAGTTCAGAATGTGAGCGTAGTTGTCTCAGAGGTGAGTCGTCCACCACATTGCCTTTTAAAGCAAGTTGACATTGGTCATAATTGAGAAAATAGATTTAATATTCGACACTTCTTAAATTATAACCGTTTGTGGTTGATAAGAAATTGATGTGATTAAGTCTAATTCAATCATATAAAATCAGTTTGTAAGGTGAAGATTGTCCTCATTTATAAGCACATGTTTAGTTTCTATATTGTTCGATGTAGGACTCTTAACATACTTCCTCACACTCAGGACTAGACAACTAAAACATGAAAATAAATGATAGGTGTTCTAATAGCAGGTGAATTAATGTTAACAAATACGATTGAGTCTAATTCAATCTTATAAAACTGACTTATAGGAAGAAAATGTCTCTCACTTATAAGGACATATTTAAACCTTATATTATGCGATGTGAAATTCTTAACCATGAAAAATATAACTTGTACAAAAGTGACTTGTGGGAAGAAGATGTCTCCCACCTATTTGTGAAGGTCATACCGTCCATATCAGATCACTGATCGATAATTACATAAATATTTGGATGTAAATTTTATTGTTTTCTTTGATTATAACTATAGCCAAATTAACAAGATAATCACATTAAAAGAAGATTGAGACTTGGGAATATTATGGTATAGTATAATACTATTGTGCTCTTTAATTTGGCATGCAAGATATAACTGTTGAAACAACAAAGGAATAGGATTCAATTCAGAAAACGACATGTTGCAGCATCGTGTCAAATCGCAACACGTGCCAGTTCCCTATGATCTTCCATTGCTTGGACAAACGTACACGAAAACGAAACCACGTTATTCTTGTTTCTCTTTTTGATATTCCTTCAACAATTCAACTTTTGAATAGTAATATTGCTATGCTGTTCCTGTTATTGCTGTCCTTCAAAAGTTAGAATCTTACTCAATTCTAGACTCTTCATTATTTGGCACAAGACATTATTGTACCACATTATCTTAGCTAAACCAAATTCATTGTCGACTCGACTCTCCATAGCACATGCTTTTGTTGTCAATTAATTGAATGGATTAATAATGTCTCATATTATTAAACCATTCACATTCTTCACAATCTACTCCCTTGCTTTTTTTTAGTTTGCAATCAAACTTGAGTGAAAAGTAAGTTTGTGGAGAAACTTCAAGTTGGTCTTTGATATTGATTAATATTAAACAATTTTTTTTGGGTAGGCTCACTTCTAGGTAGGACTCACTAAATATTTAAATTTTTGTGTGGGTGTGTATTGTTTTAATGGGCCAAGCACATGTATGAAAAAGAAAGGACTTATAATTCATAATATGTCAAAAGA
Organism: Vicia villosa; assembly: GCF_029867415.1. Lineage (NCBI taxonomy): Eukaryota > Viridiplantae > Streptophyta > Magnoliopsida > Fabales > Fabaceae > Vicia > Vicia villosa. The sequence continues at coordinate 17,670,362 of NC_081180.1, read as the reverse complement.
CAATTTCTTTTCCCACCCACCTCTAAAAATCCAAAATTCTCCCTAAAAAAATTCGGAGATATATCTTCGAATGCACCTCATCTTATTTTTGTCAAAAACTGATTCAAAAATGCATCTTTGAAATTTTTTTAAATGAATTCGAAAATAAATCTCTAAAAACACCTCTGACCCAATTTATTACTTTTTTTTATTAAAATTGGCGCCGCTGCCGGAGAATCTATGTCGATTTTAATCAATATTAGAGTCATAGGAATTGTATCCCCGTGTCCTGGCCTTTGCGTTCGCCTTTACGTGATCCAGCGTAAAAAAACTCGATTTTTTTAAAATTGACTTGGAATCAAAATTTTACTTTGCCTAAAAATCATAAATTCCTTGTTTTTTATTTTATTTGATTTATTTTCTGTTTTTATATTTTCAAGAAAATTGTAGACTCTTAATTTGATTTTATTTGATTTTTAGTTGTATATTCAAATTTTTATAATTTTATTTTATTTTTTTTCAATTTTCCAAGTGTTTGTCTCAATAGAGATTGGTTTATACATATTTGTTGTATTGTTGATGCATGAATACTAGGTCCGCATCTGAATATACCCAATATTATTAAAAAAAACACAACATGACACTTTACAGATACGCATATCCGAAAACACCATTTTTTCGTTAAAAAATAGGGTTTATCCGGAGACGCATCTCCAAAATTAATTTTGATAGAGTGACTCTCTCGTTTGCGTTCAATTTTATGAAAAATAGACGCGTCCGGAGATGCATCTCCAAAAATTGAAAGTACTTTTGAATTTTCACTAAGAATTTGTAAATAAGTATAAGAGTAGAGAAAGAAATTATCAAAAGAAAAAAAAAGCAGTTATGAGAAAAAGAGGAAAAATTAATTATAAGTAATATATATGAGTAGCAAAAAATTTATGTTTTTGGTATAAAAACATAAAAATAAATTAAGCATCAAGTAAAAAAACTAGAAAATAAATTACTTTCTACAATTGTGGTAAGGTAAGACACATAAAAGTAAATGGAAGGTTGCTCAAAAGAGAATATTTCTACATCATAAAATTTAAAATTTTCTTGTATAGTAACGATCTTTAATGGAAGCCAACAATTTTAGATTTTGTTCACATTGATATTTGCATAATGGATGGTAAAATCCTTAAGTGGTGCATCATATTGTTTTTACTTTTATTGACGACCACTCTTTAAAAGTCTAACTTTTATTTTGAAATATAAAGACCGTACTCGATATTTTCAATAATTTTAACGCAAGTCTTGAAAGAGAAAAAAGCAGGAAGATGAAACTTGTCAAAGCAGATAATGGAGGTGAATATTGAGGTCCATTTAAACTGTACTGCAAAGAGCATGGAAACAAACTTGAGAAGACTGTTCTAAAGCCGCCTCAACATAATGGATTTGCAGAGACAATGAAGCGTATGATTATTGAAAAAAACAGGTGTATGTTCCCTCATAAAAAGTTATTGAATTTTGGGATGAAGCATTGACAACCACATTGAATTTGATCAATCTTTCTCATTCTTATCTACTTGATGGTGATGTTCCATTTATAGTATGAACATTAAAAGATATCTCTTATGGCTACCTTTGAGTGTTTGATTGCAGGGATTTTATTCACATTATAAGAGATGAGAGGTCTAAGCTTGATAAAATATTGAAACAATATGCGTTTATGGGTTATGATCATGAAGATTTGGGTAGTAGATTAAGAGATCCAGTTGACAAGAAAATTATCATAAGTAGTTATGTGATATTTCTTAAAGACCAAACTATTTAAGATTTTGATAACGCTATGAATCCAAATGCTTGAGAGACCAAACTTGTGTCATCATGGTATGCTCTAGACGAATCTCTATCCTAAAAGAAATCGGGACGTTGAGACGACTCTACACTGCTTGAGAGACTACGAATTGACTACTTTTTTTTAGAAATCTATTGACTTCTTAGACCCATTATTCTTCCAAGGGGATAGTCTAATCTGTTAGCTAAATGTTTTCTCAAGCATAATACGCATCATCCAACAAGAACGACCACGTGGATTGCACACGAAAAGAGTAATATGATTTTGAATATTGATGGCAGTAGCCTCGGTAATCCCAACATCTCGGATTTTGGTGGATTGATTCAAAATGCTAATGGTGCTTGGGTTCACAGTTTCGCGGATAATATTGATTATTCTGACATTCTTCATGCTGAGCTGATGGCGCTTTATCATGGTTTGTGTACGATCTGGAAACTTAGCATCATATATGTGATGTGTTATTCTGAGTCCAAATCCGCCATCAAGCTTATCTCAGTGTCTGTTAATGCTTGGAATCACTAAGTCGCAATTCTTCACAATATTAAAGAAATTCTTTCTAGGGAATGACAGGTTCAAATATTTCAACTCTTAGGAAAGGAAATGCTTGTACTGACTAGCTAGCAAAACATGAAGCTAATAATGATGCGGTGTACCGTCTTTTGTTGAGCCTCCCATTAGAATTATCACTCTCCAACTAGCAAATGCTAGTGGGACTTTATTTTCTAGATAATTTCCTGCTTTCTTTTTTCTTTTTCTTTTGCCAATGTACCAAAAAAAAGAAGCAAAAATCGAGCAACAACCTAAAACTGATGTTGCTGGCTTTTGTTAACCTGACCATCGTCGTGGCACCTCTAAAATATCTTTTACTTTTAGTCTTAGTATATGTGGTTATAGGAGAGGTGGATTAAACCTTCCATCTCTGCTTAAATAACAACAACGAGAATAAACATTTTACTTAACACGACATCAACACTTTCTAAGAGCACTTCATAAGTATAGCCTCATAATTATTATACCTTACACAACATTATCAAAAAAACCTAAGAATTGCATCAACAACAACACCTAATATTAAATTCATTGTACATATGGTATATATTACTTAACACATTCCTAACAACACTTCATTAGAATAGCATCATATATATATTTTACTTAAAACAACAACAACAAAATCAACACTAAGAAGGAAAAACCTATTTTACTTAACTTATGGTAGATGTGAACTTTGCTTAATTCATGGTACATATGGACTTTTGTCAACATCAACACAAACAAGAAAAAACTTATTTTCATTTTTATCAACATAATTAGAATAATATAATATATAAGCAATGAACACTTTACGCAACAAAAAATTAACATTTTTAAATTACGTGCATGAATAAAGTGAGTGAGTTACGTACTGAATACGTGATGAACAAGTTAAACAATGATGGAGGAAACTTTGTTGATGTTTGGTTGTTTTTCCTTCGTTTCAAGCTACGTTTGAACTTGAATGACGTTATGGCGTTCGAAGGGAGGAAAGATATGTGTGCTGGAAATTAAAGTTGATGCTCAAACACTTAAGTGTGTTGGAAAGAATGAATTTTTGAAAATGATTATGAAAACTGAGTTTAGATGTTCAGGCATTTAGATGAAAAAGATGAAGATGCAAATCACCTAGGGAATACTTTTGTAAAAAAAATAGTTTGGTTTATAAGGCTATGTAAAAAAACAAATTCAATAGTTGAATCCTTGCAATGAGGGTGTTGAATAGGGTGTTTAAAGTGAGGTGTATTAATTGGTGTTGAAAGTTTTTAACATGTTGAATGTGGAAAAAGTGGGGTCCATAAATTACTTTATAAAATTTTATTGGTTGTTTTGAATGTTTAAATTTTTTAGTGTGTTGTGAATGGTGGTGGAATATGATGTTGAATTTTATTAAACAAAATTATTGTAGTGAGTATAAATTGAATATGTGTTGAATTATTAGGTGGAAGAAAGAGAATATGATGTTTAGTATAAAAAATGAAAAAGAAGAGTGTTGAATAATAAAACCATTGTACATAACCTAAGGAGAATGAAGATGAAATGAGTATTGAATAGTTGGAGTAAAATTTTGAAAAATACATGCAAAAATTGTTTTCTCAGGGTTGAACAATCCAATCGAAAAAATAGATACATTTAAACTAAAATAGAAAATGTTTTTTTAAATAGATCATTTATATTTTCTTGTTGGACAATCCAATTGAGAGAATAAATATATTTAAAGAAAAGACATTAATTTAAAAAAAATTAATAGATTTAATATAAAAAAAGCGTCTTGAGAAAGTAAAATATACACATTATAAAAAGTAAAAGTAAAACCTGCAAAAGTTAAGATTCAAAGTGTGATTCCTAAATCACATTTTTCTTTGGTTTTATGTCTAGTAGAAATAATTGTATCTCGGTTGATCAGTTCACAAAAATAAACTTTCGTTAGAAAATATAATATTTATTATAATTGACTTTTAGTTGTATTTATATTCTAATTAATCCATTGGAAAATACTTACTAGTTTATATCGAAGATTGTTGTGGACATACCCATTAATGAAGTTGGCAAGATAACACTTGTAATTTCATTTTTTGTTTCTCACAATTACTAATGATTAAGGTTCCTTACCATTAATTAGAAGTAGCAAGAATATAAGCATTACCAAAGGGACAAGAATGTAAGTTTACAGTTTATATGTCTACAGCAAAACAATTACCAAAGGGACAAGATGTGTTATCACTGTCAACCGGAGTCATAATGCAAGAGGGTGGACTCCTCTCAATAGATAAGTATATTTCTTTTTCATTCAATTCTTAGCCACTGGTTTCTTGATACTGAAGACTTAAAGCAACATTTGAACAACCGTGAATTAATAGTACTAGCTAAAAGATAGAGAAAAGGAAAAAAGTTGGCTTTCAAAACAATGATGTATATATATAAGATTTTTTCTTTACCCACCTCCCTATGGGGGTCACCCCAGCGAAAACCCCATTTTACCCTGCTTCGGAAATGCATTTCCGAAATATTTTTTTTTTAAATTTTTCCAGACTTCGGAAGTGCATTTCCGAAAAAATCCCAAAAATTGAGATTTTGACTAATTCGGAGATGCATCTCCGAAACAACAAAAAAAAAATCTAAAAAAATCCCAAAAATTAATTTTAGGATATTAATTAATTCAATTATCATAAATTTGATATAATTTATGAGTAATGAATAATAATAATTATATATTTTGATATAATTTATGAGTTATGAATAATAATTATTATATATTTCTATTTTGATTCATATTTTAAAATTTAAAATAATTTTAATTAAAATAATTAAAATAATTTCACTTACAAAATGAGTTATAATTTTTTATTTATATATTTATATATTTATAATAATTATTATATATTTATATATTTACAAAAATAATTAAAAAAAATGAGTGTTTTAATTTATATATTTATATATTTATATAATAATTATAATAATTATTATATATTTATAAAAATTATTATATATTTATATAATAATTATTATATATTAATTATAAATATATTTATATATTTATATAATAATTATAAAAATTAAAACAATGAGTGTTTTAATTTATAATATATATATATATATATATATATATATATATATATATATATATATATATATATATATATATATATATATATATATATATTTATATTTATATATTATATTTAATTTTAAATAATTCAAAATTTACTTATGAAATTAAGATGTTTTTGATTTATATAAGTTAGTAAAATAATTTTTAACTTTAAAATTGTTTAGGAAATTTTATACCTATTAATTGTATTGATTCACCTTGATTTTATACCTATTAATTGTATTGATTCACCTTGATTTTAATTTTTTAATAATTATTAAATTCTTTCGGAAGTGTATATCCGAAACATTCCAGTACCAATTTGGTCTTGGAATATTTCGGAAGTGTATATCCGAAGACACCCCCTCCCAAAAAAAATTCGGAAGTGTATATCCGAAGACACCCCCTCCCAAAAAAAAGGTGTTTTCGGAAATGCATTTCCGAAAACCTCAAAAAGGGGGTGTTTTCGGAAATGCATCTCCGAAAACACCTTTTTTTCGTATTTTCGGAAGTGTATTTCCGAAATAAGACAAATTTTGAAAAAAAAATAAGCGTTTCGGAAATGCATTTCCGAAGTGAGGGTATTTTGGGTTTTTCACCAGAGGTGACCAAGAAAAGAGGGAGGTGGGTAAAGAAATTTCCATATATAATTCTCAACAGCAGCCACACCTTTAATGAGTATGATTACATTTCAGCTTCAATATAAGTACAGTAGGGACCAATGCTCTTTAGAAAGGGAAGTTCTGCATAGGATTATCGTTGTGGATGTGTAATAATTATTACATATGGTTGGATTTTTTAATTGACGTATATTCGTGACAGCGGATGTATGCATTCACATTACTATTGGTTTACGCAGCTATATCATTTAACAACTTAATGTGAGCGTATGGAACTATGGTGAGATCAATTTATGATGAGTTTGTATTAAAGTTTGCTAACTCATCTTTATAAAAAGAGTTTGTAAAATGAAGAGTATCATGGGAGGTCCATTCACTTTAAGTATATAGAGTTTGACTTAATTTATTCTTATGAAACTAACTTGCAAGATAATGAGTGTCACTCTATATAAAACCTTTAGAGGTTCTATGTTTATTCAATGTGGAGCTTGAGATCTTCTTATCACATTGAGCACTCTTTTAGACTTGGCGCTTGAATATAAATGGTGGGCTGCCCATGGTCTAATCGACGGACTCTAATACCATATTAGAGTTTGATCTAACTCATCTGTACAAAATCGGATTGTAAGGTGAGAAGTGTCATCCTACATAAACTCTTAGAGGCTCTATGTCTAACCAATGTGTAACGTGAGATCTTCCAAATACTTTATTTAATGCTTTAAATTGGAGTTTTATCATTTTCATGTTTTTTTTAATACAATTTAATGTTGTTTGTTAGAAAAGAAGAGGAGCTCACAAAATAAATTTTTTTCCATATTATAATCACTTGAAAAATAAGAATAAGCAGTTAACGTTGATCATTCAATCAGTTGTCGATCAAACTATCAGCATAAGCGGTTTAAGTTGCATTTTTGCATTTTTTGAGCTAGTGGAGAATATTTTTCATTTTCACCTCTAGCAACATTTTGAGCTTGTGGACTTTTAAAGGGTCATGTTATCCACCGTTTCTTGCATCATAAACAAAATTCATCCTTGAAAGTCAACACCAAAGTCAATATAATAGACATTTCATTTTTTTTTCATTGCTTTAATAACCATCATTACTATGCATCACCATTTTTCTTATTCATCAAGTTTCTTATATTTACACTAAAAACATATTAACAAAAAATATCCCTATAGATCATAAGCATACCATATATGCCATGTCATACATCATTACATTTTTGTTTTTCTGACTAGGTCAAACAAAACATAAAAGAGCATAAAAGACAAAATCACAAAAATATTCCTTTTATTCATTATCATCATCACACAATCACAATTTTATCACTCATTCTTACAATTTTAACGAACTCTCCACCCACATTCCACTCACTCTCATCACACAATCACAATTTTATCACTCATTCTTATCCTAACCAATTCTTGCATGTATCACTCACACACTTGCACAATTTAACCTTAATTCTACACTATAAAGGCTAAGAGAATTCACACTAATCAGCAACCTCAACTTGACCAAAAATCTCAGAGGAAAAGTCACCATCGAATTAGAGAATTGATAGAAAAATCTCAAATAATATAGTTCTATCTCAAATAATATAACTATACTAAAATCCTTTATTGAACCTCCACTTTTGTTTCATCTCCACCCCTTTTATTATCCTTGAAGCTCTTACTATCACTTTTATTTACCTCCAAAAACACCTCAAACCAACCAAATAAAAATTCAAATTCAGAGAAATTTTTAGAGATTATTGTTAGGGGAAACACGAAAGAAGGTCAACGAGGGAGCATGTTACACTTGAGACACACTTTGTGAGAAACACACCACTTATCCACCTAAAACCTTAAGGTAATAGGTGTGTGAGTTCTCTCACTTATAAAGTGTTCTATCTTTCCTTTTCTAACCAATGTGGGACTTCTTCCTCACACTTGATTCTCAACACTCCCCCTCAAATATGAGTCTTACACAATGCTCTCCCTCATGTGAAAGCTCTCTCTTCCACATACACTCGTACTTGACACTCTTCAACGAAACACCTTCTACCCACTACCTGCGGGAAGTATTTCGATACAAGTGAGTCGGTTCCTATCTCGAAAACAGGCTCTGAAATCGTTGTTAGGGGAAACACGGGGGAGGGTTAACAAGAGAGCATGTTACATTTGGGACACACTTTGTGAGAGATACACCACTTATGCACCTAAAACCTTAAGGTGATAGGTGTGGGGTTCTCTCACTTATAAAGTGTTCTATCTTCCCTTTTCTATCAATGTGAGATTTCTTCCTCACACTTGATTCTCAACAATTATGGAGTGAAAAAGAAGCCGTAGAAGAGAGAAGAAGGAAAAGCAAGTAGGTCGATTGGCTTTCGTTCGACGTCTACCTGGTGAAAAGATGTTGCCATTCTTGATTCTAAGTTTGTTATTCTTGCTTTCCATTTATTCTGTTATTACTTTATATATATATATATATATATATATATATATATATATATATATATATATATATATATATATATATATATATATATATATATATATATATATATATATATATATATATATAATGTATGTAAAATATTAATTCAAAAATATTATTAAACTTAATAATAAATAATAATATTTTTATAGAGAATAAATCATCATGCATATATTAATATTAATTAATATAATTTTTAATTTTTTTTTTTAGAAAGCAAGATAACATTAATGGAAGAACTTGGGGTTCTTTAACCCTCTTACAAAAGACAGTAATATTCGAACAAAGAAAAGATTACCGACCAAATTACATTTACGAGATAAAGAACAAAGGATCCATACTAAACTCGTAAAAAGAATAATTGGGATGGGTAATATTCTCACAAAAATACCACTTCCAAATAAGCGTTTTAATATTTCAAACGACATTGTTGACGCTCCAATTTTCTTTCATAAAGCACACCCCATTCCTTAAAAGTCACATATACCACAAAATGAATAACAACGCAGTTTATTTTACTATTTACTACTATCATGCATATTAATATTAATATTAATGTTATGTCTCTGCGAACAATTAATATAATTTTTAAAATAATTTGTTTTGTTATCCAAAATGAATAATCAGGCCCGACTCAAGTGGTAGGCTACCTAGGTCATTGCCTTGGGCCTCCGGTTTTCTTTTCATTAGTATTAGGTTATGTATTATTAGTATTAAATCATTTGGTAATTAATTTATTATTTTAATTTAATTTAAAAAGAGAATCAATAAAACAAAAGTCCCTGCAAAAAAAAATTAACAGACACCATAATAAATTAGGTCAATATTTAACAATTTAACGATAATAAATGGCTCAATCAAGCACCATAAAATTTATAATATATACTCTATTTATACAACATTTATATAGTTTAATTGTTAAACTATTTAAGTATTTTTTATTTTACTATTTTATACCATAAACTCACATTATTATTAATGTTAATAATAATAATAATTAATATTAAAATTAATAAATTTTATTTAAGATCAATATTGTATGAATAAATATTTAAGTTCCTTCATAACATATAATTCAGAAAAACATATGAAATAAAATCAATTAAAGGAATTTCATAAATAATTTTAATTTTTAAAAATAAAAATACATATTTTTATTAAATTTTATTCAAAATTCGCCTTAGGCCTCCAAGTGTCTTGGGCCGGCCCTGTGAATAACACCACAGTTTATTTTACTATTTACTACTATATGATAATTATAATTTATTATAAGAAAAATAATATATTAAAAACTAAAAAGAATCATTTAATTTGAGACAAATTATTTTTTCTTCACACATTTGGAAGGAAATAATAGAGAAATTCTTTGGCCACCTCCCTATCTTCTAGTCCACCTCCGGTGAAAACCCCATTATACCCCTGACTTCGGAAATGAACTTCCGAAATGCATGAAAAATGTGTTTTCGGAAGTTCATCTCCGAAAGCGCCTTTTTTTTTGAAAAAAATGTCTTATTTCGGAAGTTCATTTCCGAAACTACAATTTCGGAAATGAACTTCCGAAATAAGACGCGTTCTGCAGATTAAGCAGAACTCCCCCCCTCCCCCAAATCATTTACCCTAATCATCATCAAACACTTCCATAGGCGAAATTTCTGCAGAAGCAAGTGTGAAGTAGCCAAACTCTTCTTCCAAACTCAACCAAACTCATCATTAAACACTAATTGGTAAGTTTATCATTGTTTTTTCAAGTTTTAGATCTATTTGATTAAACTATATTAGGGTGTTTAGAATCTGAAAAAATGACATTAAGATAGCTTAGTACTGATATTAGGATGTTTAGTAGGCAAAAAAAATGGATTTGGTTTAGGTTTTTGGGTCTGCCATTGGAGGTTGCAGAGAAGCTCTGCGTGGGGGTGTTTCGGAAGTTCATTTCCGAAAACACCTCCATCCCAGTTTTCGGAAATGAACTTCCGAACTGTACCAGAAGTTCATTTTTTTTTTGTTTTTTCATTTGTCTCGCATATTAATCGATTTCGATTGTTTACAGGATCATGTCAGACCAGCCAGCACGCATCAGACAGGGGAGAGAGTCCCAGACTGCGTCGGCTAGACGCGAGCGGGCGGCGGCGCATCTGGTGTCGACCCAGGGACGGGGGCAGGGACGGGGACGCCGTGTCCGCGTTCCACAGGACTTGGTGGAGAGTTCATCTGCTTCAGGCTCTAGGAGTAGGCTGGCTCGGGTATCTTCTTCCCGCCAGCGAGAGGAGGAGGATGAGGATGAGGAGGAGGAGGAGGTCATACCGGATGTTGACCCTCCAGTCGGGGAGGAGGAGGAGCAGGAGGAGCAGGAGGTGGATAGCTTTCCGGGAGGGCCTTTTGACACTTCCCTGCTGATTCACTACCAGGATCACGTCGCTCGGCGGATCTGGGAGGGAGAGGTATTTTTTTTAACTTAGCCGTTTATTTGTCACCATTTTTTATAATTTTACCGTTTATTTCTCGCTTATTTGTTTTTTTTTGTAACAGGAGAGAGAGCCATTGAAAATGGTGAACCACTCCAGGAAGATTTTCGGTCTGTTTAAACCAGCAGCTCAGTGGTTTAACGACCATGTGCGAGGTTCAGGGCTTAGCGGGCTCTGCATGACCGGGTACACCACCATCAGCACCGGCATGCAGGGGGCATTTGTGGAGCGCTGGCACAAGGAGACGTCTTCTTTCCACTTGCCGGTGGGGGAGTTGACGATCACCTTGCATGACGTCCAGTGTCTTCTCCACCTGCCTATTAGGGGGCCGCTGTTGGACCACTCCCGGATCCAGACGGTCGAGGCCATCGAGTGGATGACGCTTTATCTGGGCATGGAAGAGGAGGTTGCTCACTATGAGTGCGTCACGACATCTGGGCCTCACATCCGGTTCACCACACTGAGCGCTTATTTTGAGCACCACTTGGACGCGGCGGCCGATGCCGGGCAGGAGGGTGACGAGCTATTCACACAGTACCACCGCGGCTGCGCTCTCCGGTGCTGGTACATGCATGTGGTAGGCGTTGCATGCTTTGTGGACAAGAGTGCCAGGTACGTCGACGTGGCCTACCTCCGCTATTTCATGGACCTGGATACCGTTCACCAGTGGAACTGGGGGTCAGCTACTCTGGCATATCTCTACCAGAAGCTGAATGAGGCCTCCAACTGGAGGACGAGGCAGTTGGTCGGATCCTGCACACTGCTTACGGTACGTTTTATTTTAATACATTATCGTATTTATTTATTTATATATGTTTCGTATTTAATTTTAATACATTATCTTGTTTCTGTTTCAGAGCTGGATCATCTCCTACTTCTCCCGCATCCACGGCTTTCACATCGATCCTGCGTACGTGGACGCCATGCCCAGGGCCGCCAGATACGCTCTCCAGAGGGGGAATGATGCGGTGGGACCATACCGTCTGTACTTGGACCGCACGATGCACGACGACGTCACCTGGAGGCCGTTCGTCGACTACGCTCAGATTGTCCCCTTTGACGGCATTGCTCTATATTCAGGCTGGTTGGCATGGGCATCATGGTTCGATATCTCCCTGAGCGGTGCATGCGTCAGTTCGGATTCGTGCAGCGGATACCCAGGTCACCCTTTGAGGCTGCTCCCGACACTGTGACCCGAGTGCAGCTCACTGCCATATGGGCGGAGTGGCAGCAGCATGTGGTACCGCAGGAGTACTGTCTCACTCGGGTCACACAGGACTGGCACAGTGAGGAGGGGTACGTCACATGGTTCTACCGGGTGTCACATCCTCTTCTGAGACCCGACATTCCCGGCGCTCCTAGGCCAGCACACGAGGAGATCCTGGAGAACCAGCAGGCCGAGGATGATCACGCCATTGATCTCATGCCGATCTGCCAGCGGATATCGATGCTTGGGCGGGACGCGTTGGATCGAGGTATCGTGGAGCGGGGCGGTCCAGAGGCAGTCGCCGTGATGGAGATGATCGTCACTGATGCGGACCGTGCGGCGACATACAGGCGGCAGAGGAGATCTCAGGGGGAGAGGTTTAGGCACACCCAGTAGTGGTCGGGTTTATATATTTTTTGTTATCGGATTGTATCTTTAGCACACTATTTTTATTTTTTTCGGTTTGTATATATTATTTTCATCGGATTAATATTTTTTTTTGTTTATTTATCATATTAGTGTTTTCAGTCTATCTATTGTTTATTTTATTTGTCGGTAACGTTTAATTAAAATGCGGTTGCGTTTAAGAAAAAACATAAAAAAAACACAGTTTCTGCATAATTCGGAAATGAACTTCCGAATTCACCCCCCATGAGGTGTTTTCGGATGTTCATCTCCGAACGCACCCCCCATGAGGTGTTTTCGGAGATGAACTTCCGAATCAAGGAAATTTTTTTAAAAAAAAAGCGCTTCGGAAGTTCATTTCCGAAGCAGGGGTAGTTTGGGAATTTCGCTGGGGGTGACCCCCCATAGGGAGGTGGGTAAAGAAATTTTCAAATAATATCCAATCTTATGATGTTCTCCAACTACCCGTTTGCCTTCGGAGATATATGATGATAAGGTGAGAAAAATAAACGCATGAAATCATCACAAATGCATGTGAAAGTCAATAATAAGTAGCTAAGTTGCACTAATCATTTACTGCAGAGTGGAGTTAATTATTAGGAAAACAAATTGGAGCATTATTCTTCTTCTCATAACAAATTGGAGTAGTATTTTAGATGAAAAACAAGTATGCATTGAGTGTGTAGTTTATAGAATTTTTTAAAGAAAACAAGCGTGGGGTGTTTCAAATAAAGGGGACAAAAACAGAAGATATACAAAGGCTTCCAAAGTTTCATGTATAAATATGTTTATTTATTTATTAAAATTAATTACAAAGAACATGTAGAAAGGTAGGAAGGTTCCCTTCAACATTTTTCTTTGACAAAACCTTCGACACATTTCTATTATATTTCACTATTATATATTATTATTTCTTTTATTTTACTTATAATATTAGTTTTTATTTAAAAAGTATGTTATATTTTTAATCGTTAGTATATAATACTACATGTCTACATCTATCTTTTAATATTATATATATATATATATATATATATATATATATATATATATATATATATATATATATATATATATATATATATATATATATATATATATATATATATATATATATATATATATTAGTAAATCACAAAAATTAAGAAGATTAGTTGAAATATTAAATTTATATTATTTTTTAGAGAAAAAACTATTTAGTATTTATGTAAGTGTATTTAGATTAGAAGTGTAGTCTTAGGTCTAAAGTGGATGAGATGGGATTTGAAACGATAACATTTGGGTCTAAAAGGTTGGAGTAGAAGTATGCAATGTGTTAAAAATTGAAGGTAGTCAACTGGAGGAGCTATTGGATGGATTGGAGAGTGTCCATCCTATATTCGACAAGGAGGACAGGTTTGTTGGTTGAAAAAGGGTAATGATTTTTATGTGAAGAACAACTATATTAGACTCTTTGGAACTAGTGATGTAGGTAATTTGGTGAAAGGAAAAATTCTAATAGAGTTGAATAAATTATGGAGAGCAAATTTGTCAAGCAAAGCTTATCCGAACTTTAAAGAAGAAGAGTGCTTACAAGGGTCACAGCGTCATTTGTGTTGGACATATGACTACATACATAAGAGATGAGAGGGGGAGAGAATTGTGGAAGTTTAAAAAACGATAATTTAAAACAAATTTATTTGAGAAATCAGAGTGTAAAACCATTTTACAAAACAGTTGAAAGTTAAAAATATGTAGCGGAAATTTAAAGTAATTAAAAATAATTGAAAAATTAAATTGATAAGAAAAGAGAAATAACACTGAAGAATTATACAGGTTCGACCAAAAAGATTTAATCATATCCCTAAGAATTTTTCTTGAAGATAGGATTGCCCCTCAATAGGCTGCATACAAGAACTAAACTTCTAAAAAGAAGAGTGCTTATGGGGGAGTCATAATGTGGTTTGTGTTGGACATATAACTCCATACACAAGAGGGTGGTGAATTATAGAGGTTTGAAAAATGATGATTTAAAACAAATTTATTTGAGAAATAAGAGTTTAAAACCATTTGACAAATTAATCGAAAATATGTAGCGGAAATTTAATGTAATGAAAATTAGTTGGAAAATTAATTGGAGAACTATACATGTTCGGCTAAGAAGACCTAATCATATTCTCAAAAATTGTTCTTGAGAGTATCCACTGTGCTTGAGAACTTTTAGAAGGTTATGCCTATGAACCCCCTTATAAATGGAAATGAAGTTTTAGACTAACTTCTAACCAAACAACGAACAAGACTTGAAGTGGTTAGTCTCCAAATCAAATAGAGGTTTTGTACATGCTAATCTCGAGCCAAGACGGAGTTTTGAGTTGGCTATCCTCTGAATCCAACATGGGTTTTTTTCACATGATGACCAAGAATCGAATCGAGATTTTTACTTATCTGATCTCGAATCTATTGAGTTTTTACACCATAATGAAATTAGAAACCAAGTGAGATTTTAATCGAGTTGATCTCGAATCGATAGAGCTTTTAACTGAGCTGAGATCAAGAACCGTTATGGGAATTTTTATAGGTTGATCTACACGAACCAAAAGAGAGTTTTTTCTTCAATGTCAGAGCTCACGAACCATACAGAGACTAAGATAAATCTCTAAATACAAACTATAGCTTTTTTAAATGGTTTTTCTCCTAACTAAAACAAAAACTTCATAATGTAGAAATATTTACTCACGAGAAAAATCTACTCCTAGTAAATTTATAACTTTGCCCTCATCCAGAACAACATTTCTCACTAGACTCAAGAACACGGTCGAAGCGCCATGGCTAAAATATGTGAGAAAATATGAGAGATTTAGAGAGGTTATGAGATAAATGAAAAAAGTAAGCTTTTCACATTTTTTAGATGTGAAACAAGTGATAGATAAGCTCTCTATTTATAGGCTAGGCTACGGTATAAATTTGAAAACAATTAATGGGCATTTTAACCTCCTAATTGATTAGGCATGGAATTTTGTTCAGGCATATTGGGTCAGATGCCTGGAACAACGTGTATAACTGATTTATGACAGATAACATATTCAGGGGACAAATATCAGACACGATGTCTGTGAGATTGTAAACCACAAAAAACCAGCTTGTAAGATAGATACCAATTAACAACTAAAGAAATTATGAACACAAAGAATTTGTATTCTAGTTTGATGAAACCACGCCTATATCTTGAGAGCACTCTACACAAGAAAAGAAATCCAGTACTTTTAATTAGTGAAATTAGTCTTATGAGAACAACACCCCCATGTTGTTCAATGTCTCTTCTTAATCATAGTGACTTTATATTTAGGACTTTCTATAGAACTATTTCACTTCCAATAGCCAGAAGGACAAATGGGCTTACTCTTAGGGGTGGGAATAGGCCAGGCCGACTAACAGGGGCCTACGGCCCAGCCTACATAGGCCTAGGCCAGGCCAGGCTTTTTAGATAAATAGAAAAGGCCTAGGCTTTTTTATAAGCCTATTTAGCTAAAAAGGCTAGGCCACAGGCCACATAAAAAGCCTTTTAAGCCTAAGAGGCCGGCCTATTTAAATACATATGAATAATTTTAGTATTATTATATTATATTTTTTACTTTGAATTAAAAATATAAAAATAAATTTTAGTTATCTTGAAGAAATTATGAAAATAAGATGAAAAGAATCTTATGAACAATGTCATAAGTTGTTTCGATAAGTTCTCTCAAATAAATAATATCACAAAATTTATGCTACTAGGTAAACTCAAATAAACTAATGCAAATAAACATTTAACCTCATTGATCTTTTAATTTGTTAGTCTATATAAAGACGAGTTGAATGACCTATTTACATATGTTCAAATGAAATAGGCTTTTAAGTAGGCTAATAGGCCAATCAGGCCTTCAAAAAGGCCAGGCCCAGGCCAAAAAAATAAGCCTATGATAGGCTACAGGCCAGGCTTAGGCTTTAAATATTATAGCAGGCCAGGCTCAGGCTTGGCAAAGCCTAGCTCGGCCCAGCCTATTCCCACCCCTACAGTTACTCTACACTCTCCTAGTTCAAGGTCTCTTTCCTAATACTATCTGTGAAACTTTGTTATACACTCCCCATAAATATGAGAACTTTATCACTTTCACTCAAACACTCTCCCAAGTGTTTAGACAATTGAAAAGATGAAACAATTGTATCACACAATTACTTTGTTCCCAAGATTATAGAATAAATATCTAGGAACAAAGCTTACAACTCAACTAAAATCCCAAACTCTATGCCTTAAGATATGAATGGTGGCGCCAGAGTGGTGCACAAAAATAATTCAAACAAAGTCTCAAAAGATAAACCCTAACACTAGGAATCTTCAATACTTGCACACCCTCAAACGTGAAGTTTGAGTCTCCTTAAATAACAATATAATTTTGGACTTTTCTCCTTTGGATATTTAATTTGATTTCGTTCAGAATAATAGCTGAATCTGTTGGATTTGATTTGATCCACAAAATTCTTCAACAAAAGATATTATTTGTTTTTAATTCTAATTCAAATTTAAATCTCCATTTAAATTGATTTGATCTTCAACAATTGTCAAACAAATCACGCAAACTCGTTGTTAAACAATATCAACAAATCTGATTGAATCCCAACTAGATTTTGCTCTAAAAACGCAATAATGTTTGCTTGCTGAACCAGGGTTATATGTTGTACACACGTTGGAACATCGTATTCCACATGTGTCCCTTCTTTGCCAAACGGGTAGTATTAGGAAAAGAGTCGTTGAATATGAAAAGTTCAACTAAGACTAATTCGTAATTTTGACTATTAAGATTGGATTTCCTTTCTAGGATTAACGCCCTCCAAACATATGTGACTTTGCACCAAACTGAGTTAAAAATTCCTTGAGTAATTTATCGCTATTATTTTCTAGTTTACATAAAAATCTTGTCATATACATTGTTACAACATTGTGTTTGACATTCTACATATGAAAAACATAATTTTAACCTACTCTACTTTTTGTTAATCACTCATTAATTTAAACGTTCGAATACTAACTATACATATTTACCATCTTCCGTTGTAGCAAAAGCTTGTTTAGCCATACCAAGATTCTATTCCATCATTTTACCATATATTTTTATTCTCTAAGAGAACAATATCCAACAACCAAACTAAAATCTTAAATAAGAATTTCTAGATATTTTAATAATTATTATACTATTAGTTTATTTTAATGATTCAGACAATACGAAAAATAAATAAACAGTCACATAATTGTCACTTGAATTTAATAAATAAATAAAAATATCAACATATCATTGTTATAACATTAAAGTGTTGATTGGTTTAAATGAAAAGATAAAAGAAGAATCTACATATATATTCTTCTTTTTTAGGATTTAAGATGCCACAACAATTATACCCGCCACCTTTCATTTTTTCTTAATACTCAAATTGTCTATGAATAAATTTAGAAGTGCTGTAAAAAAAATTCTTTTTATCAAGAATAAACTATTGAATTTTTCAAAAAATCTAATATTTTTTTTTGAAAATTTAGGAAAATTCCTATATTTACTTGAAATCTTTAATAAACACAAAAATAATTTTCTAAAATAATTTTTAAGAACATAAAAATAATAGTACCATCTTTAAACGGTGCTAAAAATAATTTTGGAGTAACATCTTTAATCCTCATATTTACCTATCTATTTTCAGTCTTGACCCAAATTACAAAAGTGAGTTAAGTACTAATCATTTATTTTATTTATAAAAAAAATACTTGACTGTGATATGCTAAAAAGGTACATGAATCTATAGTGTGAGTTTTTATAATCTATAATCGGTGGATATTTTTTTCTTCAATTATTCTTCATGGTTTATTTATTTATTTATAAATATTGAATTGATATGAGTTTGGTTGTCATGTTTATAATCGACAGGTAGGCTGTCAAATTTCAAAACCTTGAGCTTTTCTCAAACACACATATCTAAATGAATGAATTGGCTAAGTTATAGATTCATCCGATCCAAATCTATTCTAGTCTTAATCTAAAGTTGTTGGAGAGAGAAAAGTGAAATTGATTGATTGAAATTGAATGAACCCCACTTTTTAATGGTGTAATTAAAGTGTTTGCTGAAATTGGACCCCATGCATGAGAGAGGAAGTGGATTGTACCTGCGTGGTGGTGGCCACCTTATTAATGTCAACTCCCACTCGTGTGTGGTGGACTGGTGGTGACCATCTGCACGGACACCAAAGCTGCCATGAGACTTCAAATAATAAGATACAAATAAATACAACTAACCTCTTGCTTTCTTTTCTAATAAAACGTAACCTTTAGATTGTTTATAAAAGATTGTGGAAAAATCATATGTAAGTTTTTTATTAATTTTTTAAATATTATAAGGTGGCATAGTTAATGGAATACTCATGTCTGATTTTAATTAGTTATAGATAATTTATCTACAATTTTTAAAAAACAATATAAATTCCAATTTTTTAAAAATTTTAATTATTAATTTATTCTTAGATTTGATGGTACTATAAAATAAATTTACAGAGTCATATACGTCCAAACATAAATGTTGACTCATTTTTGTATTTCTTTTCTAAATAAAAAAAGTGAATTGCATATTTAGACATGCACAAAAAATAAATAAATAATATAAAAGAAGAAATAAATATTTTATATATGTGTTTAAATAATTTTTATTTTAATTATCTAGTTTAAGATTTTTAAAAATGGTTCGCCGCAAAGTATACAAATATATCAATATCATTGTTGTTTACCGATTTTGATATAAAAAAATAGATAAAAAAAAACTATTACGACTGCAACAAAACGTCATTATGGTGCAAAAATAGGAAAATACTTAGATGGACACAGCCATACCACCTGGATTTACACACAACCAATCACATTTTTTTATTAATTAAATAATAAAATTAAAATTATCTCTCTCCTCCATTATCATAACCACCCTCCATGTTAGCAATTAAAAACGAAATTAAATTTTAAACAAATTTAAATTCTCTCTCTTCTTATTGGTTGTTCTTAAATATGAGAATTTAGGGTCGTGTCCATGCAAGAATTGCTCGCAAAAATATTGTTTTGGCCGCGAAATATTATGTCACTTTTACGGACACAATTTTCAATATTAGAATCTGAAAGTACTAATCACATAAAGTATTTTATATATCATTAATTCTAAGCTAAAATTTTGGTTTTCAATGAAAATAAAATAGTTGAAATAAGATGATATATAATTGTAAATTTAGTAAAAGAAAAAGTGATTCTAACTTAGAGATGAAAGTTGAATATATCATATCATTTTATATGTTACACAATTTAAATATTTTAGATCCGCAATATAAAATGATAGAGAAATAAAAGGAGATGTAAAGAAAAAGTGATTCTAATTTAGAGGTGAAAGTCGAATATTATCATTCTATCAGTCACGCAGTTTAAATATCTTAGATCTGCAATACAAAATGATGGAGAAATAAAAGGAGATGTAAATCACAAATTCAAATTGGGTGAATGGAATGGTGGAGGGCCTCATAGATTTTATGTGAAACAAAAGTATCACTTAAGCGGAAGGGGATATTTTATCAAACACTGATAAAACATGCAATGTTGTGCCAGATAGAATGTTTGGTGCTTAAGAATCAGTACGGGAATAAAGTAAATGTAGCAGAGATGAGGATGTTGTAATGAATGTGTAGTAAGACTAGACGAAATAAGATTAGAAATGACAATATTATAGAGTGTTGCGATAACATATATAGTAGAAAACATGGTGAAAATAGGTTTATGTGATTTGGACATGTAGAGAGAAAACATGTATATTTTGTTTTTATGAGAGTATATCAGATGAAGATGAATCAAACAACTAGAGGTAGAGGAAGACCACAAAAAACTATAAGAGATACTATTAAAAAAGATCTCGATATTACTGAATTGGATAAATATATATTTTTCGATAAAAAAATTATGGCGGAATTTGATCCATGTAACCGACTTTTTTTAGTGGGATAAAATTAAATTACTTTGACTTACTTTGAATTTTGAAGATAAATTAAATTGTTTTGAATCTGAGTTACGTTTAAGTGTCTTAAAGACATTATACAAAACTTTGTCACTCATCTTATTTTCCTTTTTTATACTCTCTCTTTCATAAAAAATAATTATAAAAGTATTTTAAAATAGCGAAATTCAAAGCAATTTAATATATCCTCAAGATTTTTCTAATTGTTCAAAAGCCCCATTTTACTCATTCATGACTAGGAATTGGTACAGAGAGGTTGCCATACCACAACCTCTTCAAGATTTTGGACGTGCTCTAAGAAGTGCGGAGTGGTTTTGGTTTTGCTAGCGATTTTGCTATTTTTTGTTGGCGAATCTAGTCGTCTCAACTCTAGTTGGGTTTTTTGCTTGGTGGTGCTTCAATGAGTAGATTAGTTGGTATTATTTCTGGAGATTTCTTTTTTGGTTGTTGTTCACAGGCTGCTGTTATATTTTTCTATTTTTGTCTTTGACTGTTGGTGTTCTTTTTCTTAGCACCTCTTGTACCTTTTGTTCTTTTCTCCTAATTGTAGGGTTAACTCCTGACTCTTATTTTATCTATATATGTTAAATATATTATTTTGTCTTTCTTAAAAAAATCACAACCTCTTTCCATTCAACATATATATTACTAGGGGTGTTCGTTGGTCGGATTGATTCGAGTTTGAGAGAATTCGATATCCAAATCGATTAAAAATATACTGATAGGTTTGGATTAGATTTGTAATTTTTTTAGATAAAGCTCAAACTGAACTGAATCGAGAAACAACTGGTTGGTTTGATTAGAATTGATCGAGTACATTAAAAAGTACAAAAATATTTAGATAAAATAATTTACGACAATTAATTTTTCATAGTATTATAAACACTAGACTAACAGTTTTTTCATAATAGATTCAAAAATTTCTAATAGGAAAAATATCTAACACAAATGATTTTGAATATGCAATTAGTTACTTCAGTTAGTATAGTAATAAAGGTGGTTCTCTGCTCTATGCTTGATTAGCATAATACATTAATAATTTTCTAATAATGAATTAAAATCAAATTAAATAGCATAACATATCCACAAACGACGCTTCACTTTTTTCTTTTTGAAGTTGAATGGTTGATACTAGTTTCTATGATGATGATATGAGTCATGAGAATTAATTATGGTTGGTTCAGGTAGACGGGTTTGCAGGTAGAATATTAGAAATCTGATGTTCGGACCAATTATCATAAGGTTTTATAGGTTTCGTTCGGTCTTTGCTTAAACTAAAAAATTTATTAACCCAAACACTATCATTTAGTTAGGATTTCGGTTCAGTTCGAATTTTTCCAAACCACTATACAAGAAATCTCATGCAGAATATGCATAGTGGATGATCTATATCTGCTGTAGAACATGTCAAAAAAATGGTTAGTAATTCTCATTAATGCAATGTTGGTTTTCAAATATACTAGTGTCTTACCCGTGCGTTCGCACGGGTACCCGTCGTTTTCGCGCATTGTGATGGAGAAAAATAAAAGATATTAGTAAAAGATTAAGTTTTGGGTAAAATTGAAAAAGTTATAAAAATAGTAATATTTTATTTAACAAATTATAATGAAGGAAAAGTTTTAAAATCGCAAATTCACGAATTATAATGAAGAAATATTCAATCAAATTATATAATTCAATTAGTGATGACTATTAGCCCAATCTCAAACTATCAGCTAAGGAGAATCGATTATTTTTTGCTAGCTAAGGAGAAAATTAATTATTTTGGCTCAATTATAACTACAAACTATCAGCCCAATCTCAAACTATCAGCTCTGTCTTGTAGGCCAATGAGAAACCACTACAAACTCCATTTATAATAATGATTCATTCAAAATGCATAATTAATAGAAAAATACTTTGACCAGTTACTTCATGTTCCCGTTAATATTCATTATTTTGATAAGTAACTTCGTATTCCCGTTAATATTTCAAATTTCTTCCCGTTAATTTTCAAAATTTTGATCAGTAACTTCATGTTCTTGTTAATATTCATTATTTTGATCAGTAACTCCTTGTTCCCGTTAATATTCATTATTTTGATCAATAAGTTCGTGTTCCCGTTAATATTCCAAATTCGTTTCCGATAATATTCAAAAAAATTATCAGTAACTTAATGTTCCTATTAATATTCAATATTTTGTCAATAACTCCGTGTTCCCGTCAACATTTATTATTTTGATTAGTAACTTTGTGTTCCCGTTAATATTCAAAATTTGTTCCTATTAATTTTTAAAATTTGGATAGTAACTTAATATTTTCGATAATATTCAAAATTTTGATCATTAACTTTGTGCTCCCGTTAATATTTAATATTTTAATCAATAACTTCGTGCTCCCGTTAATATTCAATATTTTGATCAGTAACTCCGTGTTCCCACTAATATTCAATATTTTGATCAATAAACTTCATTTCCCATTAATATTCAATATTTTGACCAGTAACTTCATGTTCCCCTTAATATTTAATATTTTGATCAGTAACGTGTTCTCGTTGATATTCAATATTTTGTTCAGTAACTTCATGTTCCCGTTAAAATTCAATATTTTGATCAATAACTTCAAGTTCCCATTAATATTCATTATTTTGATCACTAACTTCGTGTTTCTGTTAATGTTTCAAATTTGTTCCTGTTAATATTCAATAGTTTGATTAATAACGCCATGTTTCCATTATTATTCAATATTTTTAGCAGTAACTCCATGTTCCCGTTAATATTATATACATTGCTCTGTAATTTAATACTCACGTTAATATTCAATATTTTGATTACTAACTTCATGTTCTCGTTAATATTCAATATTTTGATTAATAACTTCATGTTCCCGTTAATATTCAATATAGTTTGATCAATAACTTTGTTTTTCCGTTAATATTCAATAGTTTGATCAATAACTTCGTGTTCTCGTTAATATTCAATATTTTGATCAGTAACTTTATGCTCTCGTTAACATGCCATTTTTTATCAGAAACTTCATGTTTCCGTTAATATTCAATACATTTAATATTTTGATCAGTAATTTAATATTATCTTTAATATTCAATATTTTGATTAGTAACTTCATGTACCCATTAATATTAAAAAAAATTCTATTAATATTCAATATTTTGATTAATAACTACATGTTCCCGTTAATATTCAATTTTTTTATCAGTAACTTCATGTTTCTATTAATATTCAATATTTTGATGATATCTTTGAAACAAAAATAAATTAATTTTAACATTGTTTAAAAATATTTGATGATAATTAAATTTTTTTATAATAACAAAAATCTTAAATTGACAAATTATAATGAAGAAATATTCTATCAAATTATATAATACAATTAATAATAAATATTTAATATAATTGATTAAACTCAATTTACAAATCAAATATATTATTCCATATATAAAATATTTGAATCAATAGTTAATTATTCATATATATAAATATTTTTGTTTTGGAATTATTTATAAAACTATTTATGCTTAATTGCAACTTTAATCCTCCTATTTTGTCTTTTTCTTGATTTTGATCCCTCTATTTTAAAAATCACTATTTTAGTCCCTTTTTTAAGTTTTTTGTGCAATTTTCGTCCCTCTATTTTGTTTTTTTCTGCAAAATTAGTCCCTATTCCTGTCTCTTTTTCATTAGAAAACTCAAAAAGGGGACCAAAATCGTGGTTTTAAAAATGGGGGGACTAAAATTGAGAAAAAGACAAAATAGGGGGACCAATGTTGCAATTAAGCCAACTATTTAAATCAATTGTAAACTTATTCTCGTTATTACATTTAATTAAATGTGTTAATATCAGTACCATATGTGCGTACCATATAATTACCCGTGTGTATCCGTAATATATTATTTTGTATTTGGATAGAATTGACCCATTAAAGTTTTAATGGTAATATTTCAATTATATTATATTATATATAGATAAATATATATATTGATTATTGATGAACTTGTTCAATTAAATTTTAAATTTTATAAATGACAAACAAATTGTATGATTAATAAAAAATATAATACATTTTTGATATTATTTATTCATATATAACTTATGTTTCATTCTATTACTACTTATTCATACATTATTTATGTTTCATTCTATTACTATTTATTCATACAATACTTATGTTTCATTCGATTACTTATGCTTATTAACACCCATAGTTATTTTTAAATATTTTTTTTAAAAAAAGTCAATAGATCTAATATATTTATTTTATTTAATAATCTCTAAAAAATTTCATTTATATATATATATATATATATATATATATATATATATATATATATATATATATAACTTTCATATTTTATATTTTAAATAATTTAGTAGTATTAGTAAGATATCTTATTAAAGTGAAAATAGAAAATAGTAGTTAGTTTTTCTATACAGAGAATGACGATGGCACATGTTGTATTTTAAATATTTTGAAAATATACTTTATTTTTATAATAATATCTATGAATTTTTTATCAAAAAACTCCATACAATATATAAAAGCAATGATATGCCTAAAACATTTTATTAAAATATGTATCTAATAATATTTATCCTTTTGTTAAATGAGAGGTTAAAAATCTTCTAACCATATGAAATTTGGTTTCAAAATTATGTTGATAAATTCATTATTTTGGAAAGTTTCTATTAAATAATTTTGAAGGAAATCAAGTGAGATAAATTATATTTATTAATTTTTAATGATAATATGATTCACTCAATTTTTGGGATACAACATCAATATAATTGGAGTACTAAATATATTTGTAACGTATTTATTTTATACCAATTAAGATATTGGTAAGTAATTGATATGATTTTAATGTATTGATTCTATATCAATTAAATTATTTCCAACGTACCCATTTTAAGGTATGGGTCGTTAAAAAGGCTTTTATATCTTACAAAGTTAGATAATTTTAGGTAAATCATACAAAAGTACAATATTTACTCAAAATTATATTATTTTTAGGTAAATCATACAATATTGTAAAAACAATATAATTTTGTAAGATATAAAAGTACAATATTTTCTCAAATCTAATAATTTAAATATACATATGGTAAGTACTAAAAGAATAAGAAATCAAAAGTTGCAATCACATGCATTAAATCATAAATTAAAAGTTGCAATCAATCGATCAATGTTTACTAAAGATAATTATGATATTTAACTTTTTTAAGTAAATGATTTATGTCTTTTCATTCTAAACTCTTTACTTGCCTAAAAAAATATACTGTTTTTTTCTTTATTCTTTGATTCTATTTTCTTATACATTTCAAAATTATGTATATGTTTTGAATTTGTAATATTTTATCATATTCTATATTTTTTTTTTGTTCGACATTAGAATAAATAAATATCAATAATATTTTATAAAGCTAACTTTATAAATTATATATATATATATATATATATATATATATATATATATATATATATATATATTGATAAACTTAATTTTTTTAATTTGACCTAACTAAAATATTCTTTAGTTATATGAATTAATATACAATATTATGTTATTTATATATTATAATATCTATAATTTTTATAGCTACTAAGATTTAATATAAATATCACTCAAAGATAAAATCAATGAATCAATGAAATTTATTTATTAAAATTTGCAATAATATACCAATTATTTCCATATCAAGAAAATAGGTGTGTTGCTTCATTATTTCAACAAACCATTCTTTAAAATCACGTTCAAATCGACCATAATGCTTGGATTATTATGGATAAGAAGTTAAAAATTGTAATCACATTAAATCAAAAAATTAAAAATAATAAATCAAAAGTTGCAATCAGATTAAATCAAAAATTAAAGTTGCAATCAAGTAAAATGATTATGATATTTAATTTTTTTATAGGTAAATGATTTATGTCTTTTCATTTCAAAACTCTTTATTTACCTAAACAAATATAATGTTTTTTTCTTTACTCTTTGATTCTATTTTCTTATAAATTTCAAAATTATGTATACATTTTTAATTTGTAATATTTTATCTTTATTTTTTGTTTTGTTCGACCTTATAATAAATAAATATCAATAATATTTTATAAAACTAACTTTGTATATATTGATAACCTTAATTTCTTAATTTGACCTAACTAAAATATTATTTAGTTCTATGAATTAATATAAAATATTATCTTATTTACATATTATAATATCTATAATTTCTATAATTACTAAGATTTAATATAAATATCACTCAAACATAAAATCAATCAATTAAGATTTATTTATTAATATTTGCACTTAAAATATAAAAAATTAAAGTTCATTCTATGAATTAATATAAAATATCATGTTATTTATAGTATAATATCTACATTTTTGACAAAACTTGCGCAAGCATAACCCAGTAATTTCAAGCAGATTCTCCATTGTATATTGACACTATTTCTACTTCTACAGCTCAAACTTTCGGGACAGTCAAAGAAGAATATTTATTTCAAACGAATCGTATAGACGATGTTTTCTACTGTCTGCACCAGAAAAAAATCCAAAACACATATTAGGACAATATTTAAATTGTTACTAAAAAATAGAAAATAGGGATTGAAAACAACTCATCTAAAAAACGAACCATATACTATGGAGTGATGCCAATTGGTACTTCAGAATGATACATTACAAATTCAACCTGCAAATAACATGAAACGCCAATTAGTACTTCAGAATGATACACTACAAATTCAACCTGCAAATAACATGAAAGATATTTTCTATCAAGAAAAGAAAGAAAAAAATGTTAAATTCCGGTATTTTCCACGATTAGGTATTTTCCACGATTAGGTTTGATGAACATGATAGATACTGTGAAAGTATGATGATTATATATAGTAATGATAAAAGTGTTTTGGAACGTGGAAGGTGGAGGGCTTGGAAGGCAGAAGCATTATATGAGGTCATTAGTGCTGTAAGCAGTTGTGAATGTGAATGGCCAGAGAAAGTAAATAGGTGGGAGGTTTAAAGTTCAATCCTACAATGGGAAAGGAATGATGTGGAATTTTGTGAGAAGAGAGGCTGATGTGGCATAGCTAAGAGATGAGGAAATGGTAGACTTTTCTTATATGATAGATTTATAATATGTTTTTGTTATTTTTAGGACCGTCTCAAACGATTTGGAGGTATGATTTATCAATAAAAACAGTTAAGAGAAAATCTTAAGCATGTCCTACTTGAAGACTCTTCAAAACTGTTTTTTTGTCTTAATGTCATGTCAAACTTTATTTTCATGTCCTAAATACTTTAAAACATTCAAAAATATAAACTATCAATTCATATATATAGAAAAAATATAAATATTAAAAAATTTATATTTAAAAAATATTATTAAATTTATGATACCCTTAGATTTTTGAAAAATTGTGAAAAGGGTCTTCAAATTTTATTAAAGTTAAAAATAAGAAGGTTCAGTTAGTTAAAAAATTATAAAATTTTATAAATATTACCTTATACTGTGCTAACCCAAGTCATGTTATTTAAAAATATTTTAAATCTAGTAATTTAATTTATTTTTATTTAAATATAACGACTTAAATTTAAAGTGATATTAATTTTACTAATTTTTTAATATACTATTATAAATAAATTTGAAAAATATATCTTTTTCTAATAAAAAATAATAGATGAAATTATAAATAATAATATATTATATTTCATTTTAAAAATTTGATAATAAATGAGTTGATCATATAATGAACTTTTAAAGATTTAATTATGTCTTATAAATAGTATTTAAAATGTGTAATAAAAAATAAAATAAAATTGCAAAGATTAAAAAAAAATATTTAAGATTTGGGTATTAAAATGATATTATATCAATTAGTTCTAAAAGAAAATAAATTTAATTAATAAAATAAAATTATATGAATTGGTTTCAAAAGAAAATAAATATTTGATTAATCAATTAATTAATAAATATTAATTAAAATGATATGATAAAATTCATCTAAAAATTGACAACAGCTCTCGAACGCGGAACTTTTCTTTCATTCAAATGGAATGATAAAAATTAGAGAAATACTTGCATGGATACGAACCTAAACCTATATTTTTAGGAACAACCAATGAAAAGAGAGAGAATATAAATTTTTTAAAATTTTAATTTCGTTTTTAATTGGCATCATGGGGGTGGTTGAGATAAAAGAGGAGAGAGACAATTTTATTTTTAATTTTTAATTAATAAAAAAAATGTGATTGATTGTGTGTAAGTACAGGTGTTGGGGTTGTGTCTATGTAAGTATTTTCCTAAAAATTAATCCTGAAACTGACATTAGGTAGTCTCAAACTCGAGATTTCTCCTTCATAGGCGCATGGCTTAACTGCTACCCTACTTCAAACATCTATGATATATTTTCAAACAGCGTATATTCAAGAGCATTTTAATTATACATTTATAAAGTCTAGCGGCTAAATTTGAGGCCCCGGTTATTTGAAGGCCCTGTGCAACGGGCTAGGTTGCACAGGCCCAAATCCGACCCTAGTTATTTTAGAGGATGAAATTATATAGAAAACCAACATGTTTTGAGATTTACCAACGTCTTTATAAAGGGTAAACCAAATGAGTGGTTATATGAAGAACAAGCTAAGATTGTTGTAAGTATTCATTCATTTTACTTTTATATATATATATATATATATATATATATATATATATATATATATATATATATATATATATATATATATATATATATATATATATATATATATATATATATATATATATACACACACTAATAGCAACTATTTTTTAAGAAAAATACCAAATTCGGATGTTTGAGAAAAACTCACAAAGTGGAGAGGGTAGTAGTAAACAATCAGCCCAACAATTTGATAATAGTTTAATTTGTACATTGAAGTTGTTGGATGCATTAACAAGAAATGACAGATATTTTAATTAGGATATCAAGCTTCTACTATCAAAGCATCTTTAAAATTACCGTATTTTATATCTTGTGATGTTTCGTCAAATAAATTTGTTGACATAGAGGCTAAGATTGAAGCATTATTAACACCCGAATTTGAGCCGAAGAATCTTGAACAAGAAATGATAAAGTAAAAAATGGAGTATTAGGAGAGAATGTTTGAAAATTTTATGCCAAATATTAATCAAAACTCTCGACTTCTACCTGAAGAAAATGATAATGATGAAAATGTTGAGATGAGTGAAGATGAACTTTAGTTTTAGTTACTTTGATTATTTTTAGACCATATACATGATCTTCTTAAATTTTGGACAATTTTTAAGTTTAATGTCGTGTAATGGTTTATTTAATGATTTGTAAGCATGAAATGTAATTTTTACGTTGCAAAACTAATGTATGTTGTATGAAATTTGTTCATCAAGAGAGAGAAATTAATAGCTTCATTAATGTATTAACATTATCTCTATTGATGAATCCAATGGTTGATATTTCTTCCTCTCATCTCTCATTTAAAAAATGCTCTATATATATATATATATATATATATATATATATATATATATATATATATATATATATATATATATATATATATATATATATATGGACGACTCAAGTGAGAACACTTGGTATATATATATATATATATATATATATATATATATATATATATATATATATATATATATATATATATATATATATATATATATATATATATATATATATATATATATATATATGGGGACGACTCAAGTGAGAACACTTGGTTATTATGAGAAATGAGAACAATGAATCACGACCATTAAATTTTGATTTTGTTGATTTTAATGGACTGAATTGTGATATATATATACACAATATTATATATTTTAAATTTTTATTTTGTTATAATAAAATTATTTATTATTTAACAATATTCTTAGAACCGTTAAGTCTCAAGATCCGGTCTTTTATAATCGTATCTTTACGCGTCCAATTTGCTTATAAATAATAATAAACTGAAATATATTAGATATTGACGAACAAGGAATAAATTAATTTCTTCCATTCTTTTTATTGTTCTAAAAGCATGTATACCTACAAAATCTTAATGAATCAAGCAAATACATGATGTAACAAGTGAGTCTTATGACTAATGTTTCTTTCTGGCTGATGAACGTCCAGAGCTATCCAAAAGCATCTTTGTGTGCTGTCACCTTAATGATCCGAAGAATACTACAAAAAACTATTAAGACCTTTAACCCTACCAAATCCCTCTCTTTCTCATCACTCGGCAATGAACTGTGTATGTGGACGATAACTATACGAGTTAACAGTGATTTAGTGGGTGGATCCATCCAAAAGATATGCTTAAGTCATTTATTGTCTACACAATCTCACCATGCACACAAATTTACGTCAGGATTAAAAAAAAATGTTACACGAACATGACAACGTATATATATATATATGTATATATTTAGTTTGATCAATAAGACATACTACAAGATTAAAAGGAATTAAATATATTCAACTCGAACAATTTAAATTAAATTTGCCGTCACTCATGATTGTTTTGATGGGCAAATATATAGACAGGGCCATGTGCATGTAACATCTATCATATGCTCAAAGAATATTGCATCATTCCATTGGCAACGGCAACGGCATTTAAATAAAAAAAATTGATTGTCTTTGATATGCTAACCTCTTAGATTGAAATCCTTGATATAATTGTAAGGGTTTAAATTCATGTATAGCTAAGCACATCAATATGGATGTATCATTGATTAAGGATGTTTGTATTTGTCAATCGAAGAGTGTCATTGATTGAAATCCTTCGAATATTTGGTTTTAATAGGAATCGAAGAGTGTCTTGAAATTAAAAATATTGCGTTTGGCTATTTCTTTATTATTAATACAAAGTATATATATATATATATATATATATATATATATATATATATATATATATATATATATATATATATATATATATATATATATATATATATATATATATATATATATATATATATATATATATATATACACACACACTCACACAAGGGGTTACTTGTATCTCAAGTAACAAACTATCAAAATTGAAATAACTAATATAACTATAAAATAGTTAAAAACTGAATAATTTAAAGTAATTTGATACCCCTCAAGTTGGAGTGTAATTATTTGAAATTCCTAGCTCGAACAAGATGAGAGAAAAAAGTTGAAAATCAAGAGGTTTTGTCACAATATCGACAAGTTAGGTAGAGCTTGGAATTGGTAGTAACTGAAACAACTTGGCATTGAGTTTCTCTCTCACAATAAGACAATTGATTTTTATGTGTTTGGTCCTTTCATGAAATGACGCATTTGCTGCATTATGTCGTGTGAATTGGTTGTCACAATAAAGAAGCCCATGAGTGATGAAATCAACATTGAAATTAGTTAACAAGTAAGTTAATCATTGCAACTCACAAATTGTGGGTGCAAGGGCCTAGTGTTCAGCCTTAGATGAAGATCAAGAGACTTTTATATGCTTTTTTGGACTTCCAATATATTAGTGAGTAACCCAATAAGATGAAAAAGTCAGTGACGGATCGTCTAGTGTCAATGCAAGATGCCTCATCTGAATTACTTAAGGCTTTGAGTTGAAGATTGGAAGTGGAAAAAGAATAAGCCTTGAGAAGGATATTGCTTGATGTATTTGAGTATCCTATAAGTATCTTGCAAATGAACAATTGTATGTGACGACATGAATTGGTGCACAAGTAGATCAACATACCAACGAGTCTCCTATAAACAATAGGGTCACTAGGGGAAGAGTCATCAAAGGTAGATTACTTGTGTGATTTTGTCATTAGAGTAGGAGTGGGTTTGGCAGCAAGAAGGCTCGTGTCATGGAGCAATTCTAGAACATATTCTCTTTGACAAATGGAAATGCCTAGAGAGGAACATGATACCTCAATGCCTAGGAAGAATTTGAGGTTTCCAAGGTCCTTAATCTTGAAGTTGGTGTCAAGGTTGGTTTTCAAATTTTGCATTTCAGCAAGGTCATTCCCAGAGATAATTAAGTCATTAACATAGATGAGTAAAATGGTGAGCTTTTGACCATCGAACTTGATGAAAAGTTAGTGATATGAAGAGGATTGCTTGTAGTGAAAAGAAAGAAGTAATGTGCATAATTTTGAAAACCATTGTCTATTGGCATGTTTTAATCCATACAATGATTTTTGTAGCTTGCAAACTTGGTTAGGAGCAGATGAAATCAATTCTAAAAGGGGTGTCATGTAAACTTCCTCATAAAGATCACCATGGAGGATGGCATTGTTTACATCTAGCTTAATCAAATTCCATTCTTTCGAGGCATTAGTTTCCAAGAGGAATCTGACTATTGTCACTTTAGCAACAGGTGAGAAGGTGCTTATATAGTCAATGTCTTTAGTTTGTGCGTACCCTTTAGCCACTAATTGAGCTTTATATCTCTATATGGACCCATCAATATATCTCTTTATTTTGTACACCCATTTGCACCCTTTAGCTTTATTTTTGGGAGGTAAAAAGGTCACGATCCAAGTAATATTTTGTTGCAATGCTTGTAATTCAATGAGTAAGGATTGATTCCAACACTTATGTTGAGAGGCTTGCTTGGAGAAACTGGGTTCAATTTGAGATGTAATGGAAAAATGTAGTGGTTTCAGGTGGAAGATAAATGTGAATGGTTGATATAATATTGGATAAGATATATTGTGCTGTTTCTCGGATTGTGTTCAGAAAAGATGATGTTATTCCAGACAAAATTATCAAAGTTTTTGGGTTTGTGAATGATTCTATTTGAAATCTTGGAAATGATAGGGGAAGGATTAGTATGAACAAGTGGTAAGGATTGAGGTTTGGTTTATGGAATACTTGTAGGAGGTTCCTGGGCATCAGAGTTGGAGGATGAAAGTTGAGGAATAGATGGATATGATTGAGGATTATTGGATGAAGGTTCCTAAATGTTACGTGTGGATTGGTGAATGTGATCTTCTTGTGTGTTAAGGAAAGTTAGGTCATAATCAATAATTTTGGTGGGATTAGATGGAGTAGTTCCAGAATTAAAACTGAAAGGAAATGTGTTGGGTGAGAATATGGACACCAACAAGTCTAGATGGGAGGTTGAATAGACCTATCCCCTAAAAGACAATTTTAAAGAATATTTTAGGTCCCATAAACAAAATTAGAGATTTTAAGAGATACTAAAGTAAAACACAACAGTAAGATAGCTTCGAAGCATCTCAATAAATTAAACCAATTACAATATTGAAAGAATGCGATTTAAAACTCTTTACATAGATGTTCATTCAAAAAATAATTGGATTTATGATGATCCAATAAGAGTGATGCATCACATATCCAAGCTTACAAATTAAATCTTTATAAGAACAATCTAACCTAAATGACGTACAAATGATGCAATAATGCACTGTTAGATGCTATACTTAAGATCTAGAGGGGGTGAATAGATCCCACTAAAAATTTATTCATTTTTAAAATTGTTTTCAAATATGGCTTGCGGAAGCGCTTCGGGATCAACTCGCGTCTATTCCGAACTGCTATTGATAGAATCAGATATGCGACTAAACCTTTAATTAATGTAAAGGATACTTAAAATGAGAAGCAGTTTGAATCAATTAATTTTGAAATATAGTCGTTTGAACAATTTAAATACTCGAGCACCTACTTCCAATGAAATATAATTGACAAATTGCCTTAGTCAATTTATCAAACACTTGTTGTGCAAAATTTGTTATGCACAAACAATTTCACAAACAGTTTGTGTGCAATTGTTAGCAAGTCAATAAGTTCTAAGTGTGGTTGATTGTGAAATCCACTTGGAATCAACAATTGCAATTCTCTACACAAAAACAAATTTGTCTCACAATTTAACACTTAGAATTATTATCAAGTTAAAAATTGTAAACCAATATCAATAGTAAGTAATAGAGAAATAGAAAGAGAAACACAACGATTTGTTTAGGCAGTTCACCGTTCGTTCTTGCTACGGCTACGTCTGCCCCCAACTCCAAACGGGAGTTGAGATAGTTTTTATTACTTTGCAAATTGTTCTTACAAGACAAGTTAAAGCAATAAACAAACAAACTCAGTTTTGAAGTTGACTCTTTATCTTCTTTCCCCTGTATCTTAAGCAAGATCAAGTCGCCCAATAATGTCGAATCAATCCCCCAGTTACCATTACTCCCTTGACTGTACCCATTGTTCTTCAAGGCTTTCACTTGGCTTAATTGCAATTGCAAATTATTGTCACCGAAGAACTTTGACTCATCCTCGGTCTACCGTAACTCCCTTGACCGAACCCACCGTTCTTCAAGACTTTCACTCGGCTGAATCAAATCCAAAGCTTATTATTAAAAACCCCCCAGATCAATCTGATCTTGGAGGACAAAACCCCAATGTTTTTATTGAATGAAACCCCCAAAATTCTTCACCTAATAAGAATGGACAAATTCCTAACATTGGAGGTTATCACTCTCAATCTAATATCACTCAACAAGAGTTATTATGTGTAATTGATGAATGAGCAAGAGAGAGAATGAATATGAGAAGAATGTTTGTCAGGTTTTAAAGTCGTGTTAACTTAGATGCATGAATGTATTTATATGTGGGTGTTAAAGTAAGCAAAAACTAGAAAATTCATGCACAAAAATGCCCAAAATTGAGTGATGCGTCGACCTTTACAAGGAAGTGAGGTCTAGAGGTGAGCAACACAGTATGTGTCGACCTCTGAACTCCTGTGCCTCGACCTATACCTTCTGTGCGTCGACCTACACCTTCTTGTGTGTTGACCTATGCAAGGAAGTGAGGTTTGGAACGAAAATGCACAATATGCAACGACCTCTGGCATGCCATGCGTCGACCTACACATGCTATGCGTCGACCTATAACTTATGTGAGTCGACCTCTGGCTAGAAGAAGTGTTTTTCATGAAAATTTATTTTTCTTGATCAGTAGAGGTCGACCTCCAAGAGTTATGCATCGACTTTTAGTGTCCTTTTTCACTCATAACCCTATTTTTGACTTATGAAACTAATTCATATGCATATGAACAAGTTTAGGATGATTATGAAAGTGTTTTTATGCATGAAAACTCCTTAGACTAAGAGGATATCGTCCATTACATTCTACATCTAAAGACTCAGTTTTGACATCACTCAAAATAGAATTATTGAGGTATGCACTCACATGCACTAACGCA
Organism: Vicia villosa; assembly: GCF_029867415.1. Taxonomy (NCBI): domain Eukaryota; kingdom Viridiplantae; phylum Streptophyta; class Magnoliopsida; order Fabales; family Fabaceae; genus Vicia; species Vicia villosa. The sequence continues at coordinate 17,634,475 of NC_081180.1, read as the reverse complement.
ATAGTGATATTAATGAATGCTAGAAAATTAAAGGAGGTAAGGGAAGAAGGAAATGATAATTGGGAAATAATCACGATCTTCCACTATTTTGATAAGTTTGATACAAGCATTTAGATTACAACGAACTATCACACGATAATTCCTTATACCAATGCAGATACTCAATCTGCTAAGAAAAACAAGATCCCTAAAGATCTTGATCCAATAACCTTGCTATCCACAGTAACATGCTCCAAGTATTCGTGTGTAGGAATCCACCTGATCCCACTAATTTCTTGTTCAAGTGATTGCCATTAGTTAAGCGTTCATTGGAGAACTCTCAACTTTATCTACGACCAACCTTTTAACAATCTCATCAAAGTTGGATATCTTCCAACTCCGCCTTATGAACAACGTGTATTGGGATTTGCCAAAGTCTTCCATATAGTATATTGAAACTCTCTTCTTGCTAGATACCAATAGAGACCAAACTGCATTCAAGAAATGATACATGCACCTATTACAAACAGCAAACGTCACACAAAAATATTAGATACCCTAATGTACCACTAGTCTCACTCAATACTCAATCGTTAGAGATAAAGATCCACAACAATTGAAAATGACTAGGGATGAAGATGATGAGTAGTACCGAGGAATATCTCAAACACTCTAATTCACACGGTGTTAGTCAAGGAATAAGATGTAGGTTAAAGAAGAACACACACATAAAGTTTTCTCTAATTTTTGGATAAATTGGTCTTGGATCTTGATTGATATCATGATATTGATAAATCATAAAAATACTACAAGATTAATCAAATCACTCTCTCTAAATCATTCAAAACAACAACAAAGTGCATAAGAACAAAGTGCAATAAAATGAATAGAATTTGACATGGATTAACACTCAAGAAATTCTTCTAGAAAACAAGAGAAAGAGTGAAGGTTCTAGTAATAGACACATTAAAGAAGAGGAGACAAATTGACATCTTTGTCTCTATGGGTTTCACCCACATAGTTTCACTCACTTGTACAAGTAGATATTAGGTTACAATTGAATTCAACAGCAAAAAGAACATTATATAATGTTAAGTGCTAATTAAATTTGATGTCAACAATATTTTTTTACATGGTGATTTGAATGAATAAATTTATATGTCCATTTCCAAAGGATATAAACTTCTTCATTACCCACCGCTACCAAAATCAACAATCTCGGTAAATCTATTATAGTCTTAATAAGCTAACAAACAAATGATATTTCAGACTTTCTGACTCTCTTATATCTCTTGGTTACACACATTTTACTGTTGAATATTCCTTACTTTCCAAAATTTGTAATCACAATGTTATTGCTTTGTTAGTATATGTAAATGATTTAGTTCTTCAAGTAATGTCACTCATGAAATTCAACATGTTAAGTTTGTTCTTCATGAAATTTTTTGAATCAAAGACTTAAGGTGCTCTTGGATATTTTCTAGGCCTTAAAGTTTCTAGATCACAGTATGGTATTTTACTAAATTAAATAAATTATACCTTTAAATTGCTAAATGATACATGTATGCTACCCACTACACCTTCATTCACTAATATCTACCATGATACTATTCAATATAGAAGGCTCATTAGAAAACATATTTAGTTAACTACATTTTTCATGACATGCACATCATCTTCACCAAACCAACTTAAATCTACTGTGACAATCACTCTATTGTTTACTTGGGCCACAATCCAACCTTCAACAAAAAAAAAATCTAAACACATTGAAATAAATTGTCATATCATTAAAGAAAAATAGAAAAAGGACCTTATCAAACTAAATAGATAATCATTTCTCCAATTTATTAACAAAAACTTGTCCCGGTCAACATTCACATTTTAGTTTGTGGGGGAGTATAAAAGCCTACTTTTTTATTTATTTTTATTTTGTTAGTTAAGTAATTAGAAGATTGCTTAGTTTGTTATTGGGTTATCCTTGAATTTACATTGTATATAAATGTCTCACACATACATTGTATTCAATATACTTTCAATAAATATCCAAAAGACAATTCATTCTATTCGTGTATTCTATTTTACAATTAATTAATATAAATAATTGTGTTCATGCAAGTATATGCTCGAGTACAAATATTTTTTTACATAAAAGATAAATATTATAATATCCTAAATTCTATCCATTTTCATCCATACTAAAGATTAAATTTATTATTTTGAACTCCTTTAATTTTTAATTTATTATTTCGAACTCCTTTAATCTTTAATTTAACTTGTTCAAGTAATTTAAATCACCCTTCTACCCTCCATAAAAATGATTAGAATGACCATCTATTATTTGGTACTTTTTTATCATCATTATAATTTCTAATTGATTTTTTTAGTATACAAAGATGGTCTATTGTATATAATATCAACTTATAAAAAACACACAATAATTTTTAAATGGAAAAGAAACCCCACAAAACAAAATGCAAACTTTACTATAAATATAAAAGTTTCATAATCACCACGAATGTTGTGTCAAACCAATTACTAGTTACTAGTATAGTATTTCTTTGGTTACATTTTTACCATATGTAACTATGCATGTTAATTAAGCAATTTTAATTTCTAACAAAAGTAATTAAGCAAAGTTAATGATACTACTACCACCACCACCATGTGTTTCTATTTTAACCATATTTCATTTCATTTCAACTCACAGCTTTGCTCAGTTTACAAACACAAACAAAAAAACCTGTCTTGTTCTTCTCTCTTCTTTGATCCCAACACCTACTTTCTTAATCTCCACAAAAAACACTACTTACCTACCCAAAGGTTGTTTCTTTATTTCTATGATCTCAAAACTATGTTTATTTTGCTTGTTTGGGTTTTTGCTGTTATTGAAATTGTTCTTCTTCTGCACAGGTTTTGCTGATGTGGATGCTTTAACCTGAAAGTTTACTTTTTTGTGGCGTTTGGGGCTCCCCAACTACGACAAGGCATTTATACTGTGTGGCTTAAATCCTTAAACTTTGTTTGTTCCTGGTTGTGGAGTTAGCAATTAGTTGCATTTGAGGAAAAAGGGTAAAAGGGTCAACTTTTTGTTGATTCTATTGGATATTAGTGTTTGGAGATTCTTCAACTTGTGAATTGTAGTTAGTGTTGTCTTGTTGTGTGGGAAAATTGGGGTTATGAAGGTTAAATCTTGTTGGTAGAAAAGGGTAGGGGTTGAATTTGTTTGAATCTTGTTTGGAGTTTTCTTAGGTTGTAATGAAGGCTCCACCTAATGGTCACTTGCCTAGTTCTGGAGAAGGTGGGTTTTCTCTTTCTGCTTCTTTTTTTTTTTTGTTTTTTTTTTTCACAATCAAACATGACCCTGCTTGAAAAATGCTACTTTTTTGTTCTTGAATTGATTTTTTAGTTTTTTGATGAAAAAAATTATGAGCATATGATCAATAATTGGTTTCTGTTAAATGGTTTTCTTTGATGTAATGAAGGCAATAAATGGCCAATTTTTCAGCTGAAAAATGATGATAATTGCTTTTTTTCTTCATCTCAACTCTCTTGTTGATGATCTTTACTTTTACTCTTCAGATGATATTTAATTTTCATTATGATTCGAGTGATTTTGGTTCATGTCATGGTCTATTACTTTGTCTTGTACTATATTTTTTCCTCGAATTTTGCTTTTTGTCATGCTTTATTCTCTTCTGAATTGAAGTAAAAGTGTAATGTTCTTTTTGATAATGTTTGTGTGTGACTTGTTTACGTATGTCGAAAGATCAGCATATTATATTGGTTTGCTTTGAGTGTAGTAACAATATGGCAAATTGTGAAAAGAAAAGGTTAATTGTTGCTGTCGAAGTTTCATTGGAAGAAGGAAAAGCATTCATATGTTTGTGTGATAGTAACTTTCTGTGAGAATCTGATGCTGATTTGTATGTAGTCCGAATTTGAGAAAGAAAATGATTTTCACCTGAATTTGATGATCTTAAAGTATATTCTTTATGAGTGTGGGATCTACTTATAATATGCTAAAATACTGCAAGATCTGTTCTTCGAGAAGTTATGTGTTTCTTTGAGCTGTTGAAACTATATTTTGTTTTTGTTTTATAAAACATGGATTCTATAGATAAGTCTTTTTCTTCTTTCTGTTCAACCATACGGTGAAGAGAAAACAGATTTGTATATTTCTGTTGGAAAGTGTAACGCAATGTTTGTTTCGACAATAGGAGAAAGGAAGACGATCAATTCAGAGTTATGGCATGCTTGTGCTGGACCTTTGGTTTCTTTGCCACCTGTTGGAAGTCTTGTGGTTTACTTCCCTCAAGGACACAGCGAGCAAGTATGTTTCTTAAACCACGAACTGTATGAATGCCGTGCGACTTATACATTCTGTATTTCGGTTGCTGATGAAATTCTCCTTTTGCTACTGTAACTTTCAGGTTGCAGCTTCCATGCAAAAGCAGACCGACTTCATACCTAGTTACCCTAACCTTCCATCCAAGTTGATTTGCATGCTTCACAATGTTGCCCTGCATGTAGGTGCTCTTTCCACTTCTTTTTTTACCAACCGAGCTATCTGCTTGTGAAGAAGAATTTATCGACATATATTGATGTTCTTGTTTATTTTGGAGCAGGCTGATCCTGAAACTGACGAAGTCTATGCACAGATGACCCTTCAACCTGTAACCAAAGTAGGTTTTGCTGTTTAACCTGAGAATTTGTTATTGCATCCATGATTTAGTTCACTAGTTTTCTTTGACATCCTCTCAAGCCAATGATGAGTAACTGTACCAAAGATTGTCTCATTTTCCTCTTCTGCAGTATGACAAGGAAGCAATACTGGCATCAGACTTTGGCCTCAAACAAAACCGTCAACCGACCGAATTCTTTTGCAAGACTCTAACGGCAAGCGACACAAGCACTCATGGTGGATTTTCTGTTCCTCGTAGAGCAGCTGAAAAAATATTCCCACCTTTGGTATGTATGCAATATTCTCGTTTTTCTGGATTCATGTCAGCAACATTTGGTTAAGGTTTATGTGGTCCATCTGGATTTAGCTTGTCTATGCTGACCATATGTGCTTTGATAGGATTTTTCAATGCAACCTCCCGCTCAGGAGCTTGTTGCTAAAGATTTGCATGACAATTCGTGGGCATTTAGACATATTTATCGGGGTAATGCCACTCGTAGAATCATCTTTCAATGATTAGACCAAGTTTTTATGAAGTTTTTTTATGATGTTTGAGTGCTGAAATTGATAGTACATTGGCTACAGGACAACCAAAGAGACACTTATTGACTACTGGTTGGAGTGTATTTATCAGCACAAAAAGACTTTTCGCCGGAGATTCCGTTCTTTTTATCAGGTAAGATACCTTTGTGTCAGAATTTCAGGAAACTTTCGAACCTCAGTTTCTAAGCAAATTTTTGTTGATCACTTTTAGAGATGAAAAGCAGCAACTTCTTTTAGGTTTGCGGCGCGCTAATAGACAGCAGCCAGCACTTTCTTCGTCGGTGATATCCAGCGACAGTATGCATATTGGCATTTTAGCTGCTGCAGCTCATGCTGCTGCAAATAACAGTCCATTTACTATATATTACAATCCAAGGTACGATTTGGCATGTATGTATTTTCTGTCATACACGACATGGAGTGGCATTCATTGAAATATTTGTAACAAGTCTCTTATTGAAACTGGTCAATTCAACAGGGCCAGCCCCTCTGAATTTGTTATTCCGTTGGCCAAGTATAACAAAGCCATGTACGCTCAAGTTTCTCTTGGAATGAGATTTAGAATGATGTTTGAAACAGAGGAGTCTGGAGTACGTAGATATATGGGTACAGTTACTGGAATTAGTGACTTGGATCCTGTCCGATGGAAAAATTCACAATGGCGCAATCTTCAGGTATTATTAAAAGGTGTAATATATAGTAGTCGTCTTGTCTTACTGTATCAATGCTGAACTTCTTTATGAGCTTATTGAGGTGGTTATTTTTGAACTAATTACAGATTGGATGGGATGAATCGACAGCTGGTGAACGCCCAAGCAGAGTTTCGATTTGGGATGTTGAGCCAGTAGTGACTCCTTTCTATATTTGTCCGCCTCCATTTTTCAGGCAAAAGTTCCCAAGGCAACCTGGAATGCCAGGTAATAAGAGTTATGCTGCTTTCATTGAAAATTTCTTGCTGTCAGTCATTATTTAATTAGGTATGCGCATCACCAATGCAGATGATGAGTCCGATGTAGAAAATGCTTTCAAGAGAGCTATGCCCTGGCTTGGAGACGAATTCGGCATGAAGGACGCCTCAAGTTCAGGCTTCCCTGGTTTGAGTTTAGTGCAATGGATGAGCATGCAGCAGAATAATCAGTTTTCAGGTGGTCAATCAGGATGTTTTCCACCCATGCTCTCATCCAATACTCTCCATGGTAATCTTAGCACCGACGACCCATCCAAATTATTAAGTTTTCAAACTCCACTCCTCTCTGCGCCAAATCATCAATTTAACAAACCTAATTTACCTAATCAAATCAATCAATTGCAACAATCCCCAGCATCATGGCCTCAGCAGCAACAGCAACAACAACAGTTACCGCAACAACAACAACAACAGTTACAGCAGCAGCAGCAACAACAACAACAGCACTTACAGCAGCAGCAGCACCAACAACTGCAGCAGCACCAACACCAGCAGCTACAGTCATTGTCACAAATACCAATGAACCAGTTTCAGCAGCAGAGGCAACAGCAGCTACCTGAATCACAAAGCTTGACACTGCTACAGCAACAGATGACTCAGCAGCTGGGACAGCAGTCGCAGAAACAGCCACAGTCATCTCAACATGCTATTATGAATAATGGTGTAATTGCTTCTAACCAGATTTCAAATCAGTTTGCCCAGCAACCGGTAACTTACGCTCAGCTTCAGCAACAACAATTACTCTCAGGAGGTATGCCACTCCAGCAAAGTATCCAATCAGTCAGTAAGAATACATTCCCAGTGACAACATCCTTACCACAAGACTCACAATTTCAGCAACAGATAGACCAACAAGCGAGTCTCTTACAAAGGCAGCAGCAACAGACACAGTTACAACAATCTCCACTGCAGGTATTGCAACAAAGCCAACAACAGAGGGTGACACCAAATCTGCCTGTGGCTCAAATGTCTCAACAAAACACCTCAGAGCAACAATTGCAGCTACAGTTTTTGCACAAATTGCAGCAGCAGCAGCAGCAGCAACAACAACAATTTCTTTCGACGTCTAGCCCACTTTTGCAATCTCAGTTTCTACAACAAAATACTCACCAACTAAGTCAGCAATTACCACAGCTTCCTACATCCCAACAACATACTCAACAGCTTGGCATTAATGCATTTTCAACAGAGAAGCTTCTTAACAGCAACAATCTGTCTTCTTCATCACATATGCAATCACAACAGGTTTCTGTGAATCAAACCCTGAATATGCAGAAGCCACTCACAATTACTAGAGTTCCCTCTACTCTTACAGATGGAGAGGCTCCATCATGCTCAACTTCACCATCTACTAATAACTGCCAGATATCTCAACCAAACAGCCTCAAAAGAAATCAACAAGTACCAACTACAATTGGCGGGATCTTGGTAGCAGAGCCTACCAGTAATCTGATACAGGACCTTCAGAGTAAGTCTGACATGCACATCAAACACGAGTTCTCGAATGTAAAAGGATCTGACCAGCTAAAATATAAAGGCATAACTACTGATCAGCTGGAAGCTTCTTCTGGAACATCTTATTGTATGGATCCTGGCAATGTTCAGCAGAGTTTGCCACTATCCAACTTCTGCATGGAAGGCGACGTCCAATCAAACCCTAGAAACAATCTGACATTTGACTCTAATCTTGATGGTTTAATGTCTGATACTATGCTTTCGAGGGGTTATGATTCTCAAAAAGATCTTCAAAATTTGTTGTCTAATTACGGTGGTGCTCCAAGAGACATTGAAACCGAGCTGTCCACTGCTGACATCAGCTCACAGTCGTTTGGATTGCCTGACACACTTTTTAAGCCTGGTTGCTCAAATGATGTTGGCATTAATGATACTTCTGGGGTTTTGAACAATGGCTTGCGGGCAAACCAAACTCAACGAATGCGAACATATACTAAGGTCTGTTATCATTTGACAACTGTAGATCTATTTAAATACCATCCTCTAATGCTTTAATTAATATATCAAAATGCTATTCAAATTTTGTAGGTTCAAAAGCGTGGCTCTGTTGGAAGATGTATTGACGTCACCCGTTACAAGGGGTATGATGAACTCCGGTATGATTTGGCAAGAATGTTCGGGATTGAAGGACAACTAGAAGATCCTCAAAGGACTGACTGGAAATTAGTATATGTAGATCATGAAAATGACATTCTTCTTGTTGGAGATGACCCTTGGGAGTAAGTTATTTCCTTAATAGTTTGTAGTATAGGCTTACTATTTCTGCAAGTTTAGTTTCTTCTTCTTGACCTTCATCATAAATTATTTCTTGCAGGGAATTTGTAAGTTGTGTTCAAAGTATAAAGATATTGTCATCTGCTGAGGTGCAGCAAATGAGCTTGGATGGTGATTTAGGTAATGTTACAATCCCAAATCAAGCATCCAGTGGAGCAGATAGTGGCAATGCATGGAGGGGACAATATGATGATAACTCTGCAGCCTCATTCAATAGGTGATGAGGATATCAAATACTGACGTTTTGTAGCAGTAAACTTATTCATTGAGTGGTGGAAAACCAATTTGAACCTTTAAAATCTCTTGTTGGCATTTCTACCACGCATCTCAAATAGGAAGGAAACTTTGTTTCTGCCATTACACGGCAAGAAGCTTAATTTCGCCTAGTTTAGATCTTAATGTTAATGTCACATGATCCTACTCTGGAATCCGCTTTCTTTTGAATTCTGGATTAGGAGTTTTGTTTTCTATTTCACTTTTTTGCATGGAACAACAGTATAGGCTGCTACTTACGACTGTATAATATGATGGTTCTAGTGAGATTATTTTTTACTTGCCTCCCTATGTAAAGTTTGTGATGATTAAAGTTATTATATAAGGAAATGAAGAATCCAGTGATTATTGGAACAATTATGCTTTTAGTATGTGGTTAGCTCTATCCAAATGAACATAGAAGCAGCTTCAACATCATTTGGCTATTGTCTTTTCACATTTTTGGTTTATAACATTGTTTTAAGTCTCTCGTTAGGTTTTATCTAGGATTTAAAGAGCACAATTTTTATATTATTTAGTCTATACATTCTTTTTAGTCACTCGTTAGATTTTATCTGGATTATAGAGCACAATTTTACAAAGATTGAAATTTAACTAATTCTATATTTATATCGATGGACTATTTACTGTTTTGAATAAGATTTCTAGTTAAGTTTATATAAACCTATTGATAGAATATATGTAAATGTCCCTGCTGAAAATCAGCTACTGAGTGTATGTATTGAAAGTTGAAATCATGAGAAGCTGAAAAGCCATTGACAATAATGCAAAACAACAGATACAACAAAAGTTATGCAGATTGTGCAAGGAATAGAACAGCAATCAACTATATTTCAAGCCTCATAGCTAAAAATGACAATTTCCCTCATCACAAAACTTTAGGATATAATACAAAAAATGGTTAATAACTTAGAGAGAATGGCCATGACATATGAGGCTCTCAAAGCAATATAGTCAGAACCATCTTTGCCCTTGAAGTCGTTCCCCGCAAATTCGGAATCCAGAACTGTATTCTCGGGTGTAATGGATAAGATGTTTTGAACCATTGAACTCCACCTCAGTCCCTGCATACTTTGAGTACACAACTTGTGCACCTGCCTGTATAAAGAAACACATCACATAAATTCAAAACTAAACAAAGACTAAAGAGTTAAAGAATTTCATAAAAGCTAGTGGCATCCATCACCTTCACACTAATTTCCACTTTGTTCTTCCCAAATGTCTTCCCTTCTCCAACAGCAACCACCTCACCCCCTTGAGGCTTTGATTGAGCAGTTGATGGCAGTATAATTCCACCCACAGTTTTCTCTTCTGCATCCTTAACTTTTACCAGTACTCTATCACCTAGTGGCTTGAGTGAGGTATGCTGCATGATGAAATTACCAATCAGGCACATGTAGCATTGAAATTGTAAAAAAGTATATAGATGAAAATACTAGAATCCAAGATTTTAAAAAAGGGCCGCGACAAACTGCCAGTACCAATATATAGATGATATTTAATTTTCATTATGATTAGAGTAATTTTGGTTCATGTCATGGTCTATTACTTTGTCTTGTACTGTATTTTTTCCTCGAATTTTGCTTTATGTCATGCTTTATTCTCTTCTGAATTGAAGTAAAAGTGTAATGTTCTTTTTGATAATGTATGTGTGTGACTTGTTTACGTATGTCGAAAGATCAACATATTATATTGGTTTGCTTTGAGTGTATTAACAATATGGCAAATTGTGAATAAAAAGGTTAATTGATGTTGTTGAAGTTTCATTGGAAGAAGGAAAAGCATTCATATGTTTGTGTGATAGTAACTTTCTGTGAGAATCTGATTCTGATTTGTATGTAGTCCGAATTTGAGAAAGAAAATGATTTTCGCCTGAATTTGATGATCTTAAAGTACATTCTTTATGAGTGTGGAATCTACTGATAATAACAATATGCCACCAAAAAACTGCAAGTTCGGTTTATTTTTTTAGCAGTGACGAACTCCGGCTATCTGTATTCTTGATATTTCTTCATGAAATTATTTTTGTTTCTTTGTGTTTTATAAAACATGGATTCTATAGTTTAGTCTTTTTCTTCTGTGTATCCAACCAACCATACAGTAAAGAGAAAGCGTAATTGTATATTTCTTCGTAAAGGAGTAACGTTTTGTTTGTTATGACAATAGGGGAAAGGAAGACAATCAATTCGGAGTTATGGCATGCTTATGCTGGACCTTTGGTTTCTTTGCCACCTGTGGGAAGTCTTGTGGTTTACTTTCCTCAAGGACACAGCGAGCAAGTACATTTCTTAAACCATAAACTGTATGAACATGGTGCGGCTTATATTTTTGTATTTCGGTTGCTGATGAAATTTTCCTTTTGCTACTGTAACTTTCAGGTTGCTGCTTCCATGCAAAAGCAGACCGACTTCATACCTAGTTATCCTAACTTTCCATCGAAGTTGATTTGCATGCTTCACAATGTTGCCTTGCATGTAGGTGCACTTTCCACTTCTTTTTTTATCGACCAATATTAGTTGGTTATGTTAGTTTCCGGTGTTTGATCTCTAGATCTTCTGGTCAGTACTCATTCGGTTTCTTGCGGCTCACCAACTGAGCTATCTGCTTAGGACATGGCTGTTATGCAATAATGAAAACTTGTGAAGAAGAATTTATCGACATATATTGATGATCTTGTTTATTTTGGAGCAGGCTGATCCTGAAACTGACGAAGTCTATGCACAGAAGATCTAGAGATCAACCTGATAATTTGTTGTTGCATCCATGATTTAGTTCTCTAGTTTTCTTTGACATCCTCTCAAGCCAATGACGAGTAACTGTACCAAAGATTGTCTCATTTTCCTCTTCTGCAGTATGACAAGGAAGCAATACTGGCATCAGACTTTGGCCTCAAACAAAACTGTCAACCAACCGAATTCTTTTGCAAGACTCTAACAGCTAGTGACACCAGCACTCATGGTGGATTTTCTGTTCCTCGTAGAGCAGCTGAGAAAATATTCCCGCCATTGGTATGTATACAATATTATCGTTTCTTCGGATTCATGTTAGCAAAATTTGGTTGAGGTTTATGTTGTCCATCTGGATTTAGCTTGTCTATGCTGACCATATGTGTTTTGATAGGATTTTTCAATGCAAACTCCCGCTCAGGAGCTCGTTGCTAAAGATTTGCATGACAATTTGTGGGCATTTAGACATATTTATCAGGGTAATGCCACTCTTAGAATCATCTTTCAATGATTTGACCAAGTTTTTATGAAGTTTTTTTGTGATGTTTGAGTGCTGAAATTGATAGCTCATTGGCTACAGGGCAACCAAAGAGACACTTATTGACTACTGGTTGGAGTGTATTTATCAGCACAAAAAGACTTTTCGCTGGAGATTCTGTTCTTTTTATCAGGTAAGATATATATCTTATGTGTTGGAATTTCTCGAACCTCAGTTTCTAAGCGAATATTTTTTTATCACTTCTAGAGATGAAAAACAGCAACTTCTTTTGGGTTTGAGGCACGCTAATAGACAGCAGCCAGCGCTTTCTTCATCAATGATATCCAGTGATAGTATGCATATTGGCATTTTAGCTGCTGCAGCTCATGCTGCTCCAAATAACAGTCCTTTTACTGTATATTACAATCCAAGATATGATTTGGCAGGTATGCATTGCCATTCATGATATGGAATGGCATTCAATGAAATATTTGTGACAAGTCTCTTACAGAAACTGGTCAATTTAACAGGGCCAGCCCCTTTGAATTTTTTATTCCGTTGGCCAAGTATAACAAAGCCATGTACGCTCAAGTTTCTCTTGGAATGAGATTTAGAATAAGTGCCTTGGATCCTGTCCGATGGAAAAATTCACAATGGTGCAATCTTCAGGTATTATTAAAATGTGTATTATATAGTTCTCTAACTCTATTAATACCAAACTTTTTTATAAGCTTATTGAGGTGGTTATTTTTGAACTAATTACAGATTGGATGGGATGAACCGACAGCTGGTGAACGCCCAAGCAGAGTTTCGATTTGGGATGTTGAGCCAGTAGTGACTCCTTTCTATATTTGTCCACCTCCATTTTTCAGGCAAAAGTTCCCAAGGCAACCTGGAATGCCAGGTAATAAGAGTTATGCTGTTTTCATTGAAAATTTCTTGCTGTCAGTCATTATTTAATTAGGTTATGCGCGTCACCAATGCAGGGGTTTTGAACAAAGAGACATTGAAACCAAGCTGTCTACTGCTGACATTAGCTCACAGTCGTTTGGATTGCCAGACACACTTTTTAAGCCCGGTTGCTCAAATGATGTTGGCATTAATGATACTTCAGGGGTTTTGAACAATGGCTTGCGGGCAAACCAAACTCAACGAATGCGAACATATACTAAGGTTTGTAAGCATTTGGCAACTGCAGATCTATTTAGATACTGTCCTCTAATGTATTGTTTAGTTAATGTATTAAAATGCTATTCATTTTGTAGGTTAAAAAGCGTGGCTCTGTTGGAAGATGTATTGATATCACCCGTTACAAGGGTTATGATGAACTCCGGTATGATTTGGCAAGAATGTTTGGGATTGAAGGGCAACTAGAAGACCCTCAAAGAACTGACTGGAAATTAGTATATATAGATCATGAAAATGACATTCTTCTTGTTGGTGATGACCCCTGGGAGTAAGAAGCTATTTCCTTAATAGTTTGTAGTATAAGCTACTATTTCTGCAAGTTTAGTTTCTTTTTCTTTACCTTCAACTTATATTATTTCTTGCAAAAATTTGTATGTTGTGTTCAGAGTATAAAGATATTGTCATCTGCTGAGGTGCAGCAAATGAGTTTGGATGGTGATTTAGGTAATGTTACAATCCCAAATCAAGCATCCAGTGGGGCAGATAGTGGCAATGCATGGAACAACAGTATAGGCTGCTACTTACTACTGTATTATAGGATGGTTCTAGTCTAGTGAGATTATTTTTTACTTGCCTCCCTATGTAAAGTTTGTGATGATTAAAGTTATTATATAAGGAAATGAGGAAACTAATTAGTATTATTGGAACAATTATGCTTTTAGTTTGTGGTTAGCTCTATCCAACTGAACATAGAGTCAGTTTCAATATCATTTGGCTTTGATCTCTTCAAATTTTTGGTTCATAACAAAACATTGTTTTTAGCCACGTGTTAGATTTTATCTCGGATTTAAAGATTTTCTCCGATTTAAAGAGCACAATCATATACTATGTTTTTTCCTAAATAAAATCAACTTTTTAGTTTTACAAAAGATTGAAAATTTAACCACTCTATTTATATCAATGGACTCTTCCCTGTTTTGAATAAGCTTTCTAGTTAGGTTTATAAATCTGTTATGTTTTCTTGTGCACAAGTATTATTCAAGCACAAGAATTCACTCAATCTCTATCAACATAAATGTAAATAGTTCGTGCAGAAAATCATCTGCTGAGTGAGTGTAAGTTGAAACCATGAGAATGTGAAAAGCCATTGACAATAATGCAAAAACATCAGATACAACAAAGTTTATGCAGATTGTGCATGGAATAGGAGCAACAATCAACTATATTTCAAGCCTCATAGCTAACAACGACAATTTCCCTCACCACAAAAATTTAGGCTCTAATACAAAAAATGGTTAATAACTAAGAGAGAATGGCCATGACATCTGAGGCTCTCAAAGCAATATAGTCAGAACCATCTTTGCCCTTGAAGTCATTCCCCGCATATTTGGAATACAAAACTGTATTCCCGGGTGTAATGGATAGTGGCTTCCTGTTGCCTTCGTCATCCACATATCCTGGACCAACTGCTATCACCTATAACATCCAAAACATAGCAGAAGCATTACTAAGTAGTCTCACTAAAACTACTGGAGCAAATCAATGTTGAGATACTCACGGTGCCAACAGATGGTTTCTCCTTGGTTGCTTCCGTGAGTAACAAACCACCAGCAGTTTTTTCCTCGGCTTCTGCAACCTGCAGCATCATAATTTAAAGGCATTTATGCGAAATCTGGTTGAATTGAAACAAATAAATATCCAGTACCATTTTCCACTCAATATCAATAATTAATCAAAAAACAGAAAAGCTTCACACCTTTATCAAGACTCTGTCGCTCAAAGGTTTAAGATCCTTGACCTCATCAGTTTCAAGAATACCGACTATGTCATCATCTTTAAGTATAAGATGTTTTGAACCATTGAACTCCACCTCAGTCCCGGCATACTTTGTGTACACAACTTGTGCACCTTCCTGTATAAAGAAACACATCACATAAATTCAAAATTAAAGAAAGACTAGAGAGTTAAAGCATTTCATAAGCCAGTGGCATCCATCACCTTCACACTAATTTCCACTTTGTTCTTCCCAAATGTCTTCCCTTCTCCAACAGCAACCACCTCACCTCCTTGAGGCTTTGATTGAGCAGTTGATGGCAGTATAATTCCACCCACAGTTTTCTCTTCTGCATCCTTAATTTTTACCAGTACTCTATCACCTAGTGGCTTGAGTGAGGTATGCTGCATGATGAAATTACCAATCAGGCCCATATAGCATTGGAATTCCAAAAATACATATATGAAAATACTAGAACCAAGGTTTTAAAAAAGGGTCTGCGCCCGCGAAAACCGGCGCAACAAAACTGCCGATACCAATACTGTTACCGTTAGTCACTGTTTTTATGTCAAAGAACACCAATTGTGTTTAATTGACACTGCAACGACCGCAAATAGTTTTAGCAACCCCAATACCGATGTTGCGAAAGTCTTTACCCGACGCAACTGTTATTTAAAAGCTAGCTAGAAAAAATTCTGTTGGTCACTTGGTTAGGGTTTACTATGTAACAAATCTGTTCCGTCCATGTAAATTCTCAGATATAATCAACAACCCACCAAGCAAAATAATCAAAAGAAGGTACCTTTGGGGCAACAACAGTGGCGGCTTTAACAACCAGAGACGGAAACAACCTTTGTGTGGAAGTACCAATTCTAACATTCTTACTACGAAATTGAATTGATGAAGTTCGAAGGCCTTCAAAGGATGAGAAATTCCTGGTTGAAATCGATGAAGCAGTGAGTTGAGTGGTCGCCATTGGAATGTAATCTTCTTAACTGCACAAAAAAAATGAAATTTCCATTAAAAAAATGAAATTAACCCACGAAGATAATAAAACATGTATGAAATTGCATTTCTTCAGAGTATGTTCTATTGAATTTCTACAATGCTGGGAAAGTGGCGGTAACTACAGTAGAGAAGAAGAAGAATGGAGAATAGAGTATAGAGTGTACCTTATCGAAAGTGTAGAAGGAAGGATAGGAAA
Organism: Vicia villosa; assembly: GCF_029867415.1. NCBI lineage: Eukaryota > Viridiplantae > Streptophyta > Magnoliopsida > Fabales > Fabaceae > Vicia > Vicia villosa. Next base: position 17,618,430 of record NC_081180.1, on the reverse strand, counting down.
ATGGGGAAATGTTAGAGGATAAACCCTAAGATTTGATTTTATTTGTTGATAGATAGAGGGAGCTTCTAGAATTTTCCGAGTCCAAATATAGTGGGTTGGGGGCCGGTTCGGTGTGTATCACCAACCTTGTACAAATGTTTTAAAAACCGAATTAGAGGTCAAACCGGCAAGATTTTCGGTTTAAGGGTCATTGATTAAATCGATTAAATGTAGGAAATTTCTTTATCCACCTCCCTATAGGGTCACCCCTAAAGAAAACCTCACTTTACCCCTGCTTCGGAAATGTATTTTTGAAATATTTTTTTTTCTAAATTTTTCCAGATTTCGGAAGTGCACTTCCGAAAAAATCCCAAAAATTAAAATTTTGATTAATTCGGAGATGCATCTCCGAAAAAACAAAAAAAAAAATTAAAAATTCCAAAAATTAAAAATTTTAGGATATTAATTAATTCACATATTATAAATTTGATATAATTTATGAGTAATGAATAATAATAATTATATATTTTGATATAATTTATGAGTTATGAATAATAATAATTATTCTGATTCATATTTTAAAATTTAAAATAATTTTAATTAAAAAAATTAAAATAATTTCACCTACAAAATGAGTTGTAATTTTTTTATTTATATATTTATATAATTATAATAATTATTATATATTTATATATTTACAAAAAAATTTAAAAAAATGAGTGTTTTAATTTATATATTTATATAATAATTATAATAATTATTATATATTTATAAAAATTATTATATATTTATATATTTATATATTTATATAATATCTATCATATATTAATTAAAAATATATTTATATATTTATATAATAATTATAAAAATTAAAAAAATGAGTGTTTTAATTTATAATAATTATTATATATTTATATATTTATATATTTATATAATAATTATTATATATTTATATATTATATATTTATATATTTCACTTACAAAATTAATAATTATTATTATATATTTATATATTTCTATTCTGATTCATAATTAAAAATGAGTTATAATTTTTTACTTAGTTTAAAAAAATTAAAAAAAGATTTTGTCTTAATTTTATTTAATGAATAAATTTTATATTTAATTATATATAATTCAAAATTTACTTGTGAAATTAAAATGTTTTTGATTTATATAAGTCAGTGAAATAATTTTTAACTTTAAAATTGTTTAGGAAATTTTGATTCACGTTGATTTTATTGATTCACCTTCATTTTATTGATTCACCTTGATTTTATACCTATTAATTGTATTGATTCACCTTGATTTTAATTTTTTAATAATTATTGAATTCTTTCGGAAGTGTATATCCGAAACATTCCAAGACCAATTTGGTCTTGGAATATTTCGGATATGCATCTCCGAAGATACCCCTCTCCCAAAAGGGTGTTTTCGGAAATGCATCTCCGAAAACCCAAAAAATGGGTGTTTTCGGAAATGCATCTCCGAAAACACCTTTTTTTCGTGTTTTCGGAAGTGCATTTCCGAAATAAGACAAATTTTGAAAAAAAAAAACATTTCGGAAATTTATTTCCGAAGTTAGGGGTATTTTGGGTTTTTCACCAGAGGTGACCAAGAAAATAGGGAGGTGGGAAAATAAATTTCCTAAATGTAAGGTTAAACTGTTTATTAAATAAATTAGAAATATAAAACTAAATTATATGAATAAGTCACACAATCATATGTTCACAGATTTATTTTAAATGTTTTAGAGGTGGGTGAGACAGCTCAATTGGCACTTGCTAGCTGGCTTAAAGAAGTTGTTGGTCCAGGATTCAATACATAATTTATAAATCAGCAACTTTAAATTTTAAAAAAAAATGTTTTAAAAACTCCTTACAAATTTAATACTATGACATCAATGATATTAAAAAAGAGTTTTTTTTTTTAAATTAAATATTTTATCTATAGATGTTAAAATAATAATAATTTTTAATTTTTTTTATAAAAGATATTAAAAATTGCCAATGATTGGTATTTTTTTGAACCAGACGGTTTTATAAAATTGGCTCTGATTCTTTGGTCCGAACGATTTTTAACGGTTCAATTTGGTTTTTTCGATTTAACTCCGATTTTGACCCACATGTGGTTTTATAAGACTAACCGGACTGAAATCACCTCCGATTCCCGGTCTAACCGATTGAACCGAGCGGGTCGATTCGGTTTTTAAAACATTGCCTTGTACCCAATTTTCTTTAAAGGAGGTCCACACAATTTCCCCCGAAGAAATATTATTTATATCAAATATATTGCATGAGAAGATAATTAATAATTCTATCTTAGGAAAATCTTGGGGATACTTAGCTAAAATATCACTTGAGTTTGGCAGCGTTCCACGTCCTCGAGATTGGCTCCCTAGTTAGAGTCTTAAGAGTGTAAAATTTGTTCCACGTGTTAGTCTTGATCCTGCATGGGACAAAAAGGAGTATTTAGCCAAAACAAAATTAATAAAACTTAGAAAACAGAATTCATGTCATGATAAGTTTAGGAATATTACTTGCTCAAATAGATGAGACATGTCTTAAGTACCTCAAAACATTTTATTCATAAAAAACATTATAAAACAAAACAATAAAGTATTATAAAACCTCTAATCTTCTTCTCTAACTTCAACATAATCTTCTTCATAGTTATTGTCAAATGGAGCTTGTTCTTCTTCCTCTTCTCCATAATCTTTAAAATCTCCAAATTTCATCATTTTAGGAAACTCTTCCTCCTCCTCTTGTTTTGCAGCTGCTACATCATCATTGTCTATATCTTTCAATTATTCTTCTTCATCAATCACGTTAACAACCTCCTTTCGTTTTCCTTTAGAGGCTGACGTTTATGCTTGAACTTTCTTCTTTGTGGTTCTAACAATTGTAACCTTTCTCTTCCTACTTTGTTGTCTAGTAGTTCTTGTAGGCTCTCCAACCCCCGAAGCCTCATAAATAGTTCTCCAATTGAGAGTAGTGTCATCTTCATGCACTGAGTCATTTCCAGCCTCATTATAATCATCCAACATTCCCACTTACCATTCATTACAATCATCAATATCATTCAAAGAAATTGAATCAATTGAATCTCTATTATCATATCTTTCTTTGAGCTTTTGGTTGTATTTGACAAAAACCAAATCATGCATTCTTTTGTGTTCAATCCTATTTCTCTTTTTTGAATGATTCTACAACATATATATATATATATATATATATATATATATATATATATATATATATATATATATATATATATATATATATATATATATATATATATATATATATGCAATAAAGTATTGATACTTTTTTTCTAATCCTAGCGTTGGATGAGAGTGAGTGTGAAAGTGAGGCGGAGGGAGGATGAATAAGGGAAGAAACTAAGGTTGAATGTGTTGTGGATTGTGGGTTTAATGAGTTGGGGAATAATTTTCATTTTGGGCTTGGGTAAATTTAGTCTAAGTGAAGATTAATTGGAACACCATACTGAAAAAAAGAGAGTATAGTTCAGTTCGGACACCGATGGATTCAAGTTAATCAACCGAACCGATTCAGTCCGTCCAAACCCATATACGCCACCCGAACAACCCGAAACCCAAAGAAACCCACCCGTTAACGCTTAAAAACCACACGGATCGGTCGGTTAAAGGTGGATCGGTTGGTTGTATCCACCCCTAACCCTAAAGTGAAGAATTGAAAAGTTAGCATGCAGAGAATGAAGGAAAAGACACATGTTTGTTTTATACTTGGCTTTAAACGGGGCCCCTGCTAGTGGACGGTGGGATTGGTCCCTCTTGGATTAGTCGGTCGCAAGGCCGGATTCCAAGATTTCCAAAAAAAAAAATATTTAATTAGGATATTAAATTAATTAGTATTTAATTAATGATAATGATTAGATTTTAACCATAATTATTAAGTTGTTATTCTTTTGGGTTATTTCAAGGGTCAGGTAAAAAAAATACTCAGACAAGAAAATTTCAAACTTTTTTAAAAAACCATAATTTCCACAGTTCTGCCATCACCGGCGGCCGCCATGACGCCGCAATGAAAAATCCGCAAGCCATGATGCTATGTTGAATTTTCGCAACCACAATCCGCAATGGCGCCACTATAACCGCAATTTGACAACATTGTATCTGATATGCAGTGGGAGTCACTCAAGCTTGGTTTGCTTTTTCCTACAAAAGATAATGAAAAACACTTTGAATTGATTTGGCTATTCAAACTCAAATTAGTATGAGGACGAAAGAGACATAAGGAACACTTCTGGTTCCTTGTTCGAATTCCATGGAAGATCAATCTTTTGGTGCTCCAAGAAACACCCAATGACAACTTTATCATCTTGTAAAGTTGAGCATATAGCAAATACTTTTGCAGCTTGTCAATTTATATGGTTGTATACATTCCTAAAGTAATTGAAGCCAAAATATTAGTCTCACATGGAAAAAACAAACCCTATTGAAACCATATCAGGTGTTGAATGAAAGTATTGATGCACAATTAGAGTATGAATTTACAAAGGCTAAGAAACAGATATATTCGCGATCTCAAACTAATTCCATCATAAAATAAAAAACACATATAAAAAGAAGGAAACACTATAGATCAAACAAAAGCCATTTATTATAGAGAAAACAAATTGTTTATCCTTAACATAAAACAGCAAATCCAGTACAACAAGAAACATCATGATCCATGAACTTGTGTAACTTTCATAACTTAACCAAACCATCAGAGGCTAACAATGGTGGGCTTATAGTCAATTACAATGACTTTATCCAAGGAAGGAAGAAGCAAATTTGCATACTCAACATGTGCGGGATGAGCCACATACTCTGCAACCGCTTCCAGACTATCAAATGTTGATTCAAACACATGAGTAAAACCCTGATGCAGGTTTTCAGCACTTACATCCGTACCCCTATAACACATTATATCACAATTATTAGAGTTTCCTAGATCTAGATCTTACAATCCTGCAATTTTCATTCACAGATCCAATTGATGTTCCACTGATACTGCAAATCTATACAAAATCGAAAACGAAAGAGAGATTTTGAAAAAAAGGTAGAATGAAATTGTAAGTACGTACCAGTGGAATGATTTCATGGTTGGGACGAGATTGACGAGATTGGCATAGCCTTTGATGAGTTCGTCAATTCGTTGTTGAGTGACATCGTCTTTGAACTTTCCGATGACTATGTGTTTCACTATGCCATTTGTTTCAGCCATTTCTTATCTTCCTTTTGGTTTCCCACTTGGTAAACTATCGCTTCTCCACCTGTGTTTGTCTAAGATCAAATCTTGATCCCACTACTACACGATCGCATATAGAGGATATCTTGTATAAAGTAAAATGCAAAAGTATTTTAAATTTAATCTTTTTGGGAGATTTATATCTTTATTGAGTTAAAAGGTATTGACAATCTAATAAAAAATCATTAATATTTCATGTCATTAAAGTTTTTTTTAAATAAAAAATATTTTAATTAGATACATGAGGGTGATGATGGTGATTGGTTGATGGTGTAAAAATATTTTACATTGCATCACCCATTTTCTCAATCACTTCTTTAATAAAACATTATTTTTTTAAAATAGATCTTATTTTCACTTTTCATTGAATTTTAAAATAGATCTTATTTTCACTTTTCATTATAGAAGTAAAGGTGGGCTGTTTCAGTTTTTTTTTTAAATAATTTTTATATTTTGAAAAAAAAGGAATATGCACATGTTAAATATTTTTATATTAAAAAAATGTATAAATAATTTTTTAAACAAAATTTCGAATAAAAAATTGATATAAATATTGTTATTATAGATATTTCATCCCTTTGCTATTATTTTTTAGATATTAAAATTTTAAAAAATAACTTAAATTTGAAGCTACCATAAATAATTTTTAATAAAAATTACTTTAAATATATACTTTTTTGAAAAATAATGTATATTTTTGTTATAGGATGTCAAAATTAATTTATTCATTTTATAAAAAATATATTTCAAAAATTTTTAATATTTTAAAATCTATTTTTTAGAAGATAAAACAAATGGATACTATGTCGTTGCACATCTATTAATTGATCTGACTTAACGGGATATTCTTAATAATATTTGATAAAAAAATTATATGATATATAATTTTTTAAATATTTAACTAAAATAATTAAATATTTTCTCTTCACGATAACAAACTTCGATGATATTTCATTGAGATTTTTTACTCGGTTAGTAAAATATATTTTGCATTCAAAAATATTAAAAAAATTAATTTAGTTTCTTACGGAGTTGGTTTTGTTAGCTTTTTTTTTAATTGAATTTATCGATTAATTGATTTAATAATTTCACTCAAGTTCATAAAACTTTATGAAAATTTCTAATATTTTCTCAATTTTTTTTAGCCACTTTGTTTTTTTTAATATTATCAACACAAACTTAACAACTTATTATTCTAATTGAATTTATCTATATTGATCAATTATTATTAGTTTTCTCCAATATTTTTTATTTGATCCTTGAGAATGTTCAAGACTTGCGATAGCAAAAAGATTTGCATACTGTGAATGGAAATATTCTCAAATTACTAATTAACTTACTATACATGAGCTGAAAGCTTTAATACATGTAGATTCTGGTATAACTGCTGAGAGGAATAACTAACTGTACATTAGCTCTTACAAAATGATAAACTTCTCCTACTATGTACATTTTTTTTTAAGGGTACTATGTACATTAATATCTCCCCTCAAGTGGAACTTTAAATTAAACATAAATCCAACTTAGTTACAAAAGAATAAAAAGCATGTTGATCAAGTTTAAATATCCACTCAAATTTAAATATCCTTATGTGTTTTGAATATTAAGTTGTGTTGATCGAGATGAGAAGATTTTGTTGGAAAGGTTAAGATATGGTGATCAAATATCTTTAGAGATCAAATTATCAATGGATATCCGTATAGATTTTACCTTATGTTAAGTGGCGTTCGATGAAGTCAACGAAAATCTCTGATTAAGTAGTTTGTTAGATGATAGAGTTTATTATGAAAAATTATCTCATGCCTCACTGGAAGAAGATTCAAAGCTCCAGATAAATTCTAAAATAAAAAATAATGTCGCAAGGAACTAGAATTTTCAGAGTTTTGAAAGACATGAAGTGTAAAAGCTCGTTTGTCTGTGTCTAGTGATTAGTGTATGTAAAGGTATAAAATAAGCTCTCGATTTTACTAAGACAAATCACACACATGCACATATAAAACTCTTGAAAAACCTCTATTTTATAAAATCACCTAAAAATATTTTAAAAGTCTAGCCAATTGATTATGGAAGTATCTAATCAATTAAAAGCATGTTTTGCAAAGTAATAATAGATTAGGCCTTTGGAGTAGTCGATTATTTTACTTTGTAATGCATAAAATCAATTATAGAAGTCCCTTAAATGTTTTGCAACGACTCAAAACCAAAACATTTCGTTTTGGGGTTACACAATCGATTATGTATTTAACATGATTGATTATGAGGCTTAATTAGTTCATGGATTAGTTCCTAATTTACACCACAATTTTTTCTATAAATAAAGGACTCCTCTGCCATTTTAAATTATCCTAAAAACGTGTTTTGATCCTTCTTTCTCACTCTCCACTTTTTTCCTACAAATCTCTCCCTTTTCATTTTAATTTTGTCTTCGTGCTTTGATAGTGAATATGTGTTTTTTGACCTAGTGTGGGGTGAATTTGTAAATTTCTCAAAGAGTGTATTATCTCTTGTGCAATATTTTTTATATAAGAAGGTATTGTTTGGTTGTGAGCTAAACCATAAAATCTCTCTTTTGGTTATCGAAGTAAACCAGTTAAAACCTTGTAATAATTAGGGATGTCTTTGTAGTTAAAAATCTCAGTCGGTTTGGAGCTTAGTCTGCTTTTAAAAAGCTCTCAGCAAGTTGTGGTGGTCTCCATACTTAAAACTTCGTATTGGTTGGATAATTAGCCATTGAAAAACTCCAATCCTTGTAAAAAGAGGTTCGCGGACAAAGCCTGTAAAAATTTCACATCTTATTGTCAGGTTGTGACAATCATAGGGTTTAAGGGTAGTGTTCAGACATTGTTAAGTCTGAGGTTATTCTTTACAATTGTTTGGTAAAGAATAAGAGTCTTGTTTCGTGTCGTGAACACAAATTGTTTCTTGTGTTCCAAGTCCTCTATAGAGAAGTGTTATCTCTATGGATAGTCAGAGTTTGGGAGCTGGATATTTACAATGTCTGTATGAAATGACACAGACGTGTATGCCGAAGATTAATTTATGGTTATACAATCATAGTTTCTTCTACTTCAAGTTGCAGAGTGTGGCAATCTGAATCTTGTGTAGCAAGCAAAATGAGGTTTATAAACTTGGAAACTGTGGCAAATTCTAAATGAAGGGAACTTCAAGGATGAACATCAAAGATGTCCTAAAGTTGTATATCTCAGGGGGAGTAAAAGAGTATGAAGATCAGCAAAGACAATGTTATTCTGCTTCTATCCAAATGCAAAGTCATTCAAAGACTAAATCTTGAAGCCAAAAGAACAAAGTCACAAAAAACGTCAGAACATAACTCATATCATGGTTATTCTCAAAAGACCAGCAAAGAATATTCTTTGCATTATCATCTGAAGACATGGATTGATGGTGTGTGTCACTTGTTCTGATCTAGTGCATGATCCAACCTATGCACAAGTCCACCTGGTGTAGTTCGTCCTCAAATAACATCTCTTGATTGAGACTTTAGTTAAAGTCCATGTATGTTGTTTGAATTGCTCAGGGTTATAGATTCTTTTCATTTTGTTTGAGTCCCTCATGTTCTTCTTTCGGATATAAGAAATGTCTAGAGTCTAGGTTATGGTTGTCAGGTTGTGACAATCATAGGGTTTAAGGATAGTGTTCAGACATTGTTAAGTCTGAGGTCATTCTTTACTATTGTTTGGTAAAGAATAAGAGTCTTGTTTCGTGTCGTGAACACAAATTGTTTCTTGTGTTCCAAGTCCTCTATAGAGAAGTGTTATCTCTATGGATAGTCAGAGTTTGTTTGAGTTCAGACGAACTTATATCTTGAAGTAATGTCAACATCACAAAGTGCATTAATCCTGGAAGAAGGACTAGGAATATGCATTGGAAGTTTGAAAAAGCAACATTATTGTCTAAAGCGGCAGTTCAGGCATAATCTGGATTAGAATGGGCAGGTGCATGTTAATCAATGTGTGAGATTGAGAAACACCATATCAAGAAGGATTTCGAATTTTCTTAAGCAGACCATGATCTGATTCAAACATGGTAAGGTTATACTCAACAAATTCAAGAAGTGGCAGTTCTTTATGTTGAGATTGTGGCAACCTCTCTGTGTGTGCTTCTAGTGTCAAGAGGTCATGAGTTGATCATTTCTGAAGGAGATAAGGTAGTAGAAACAAAATATTGTTTTTGCCTTCCGCATGAATCCAACCACGTACCTAGGGGTTAAGTACGTATTCATAGCAACTCCTGCTACCACTTGAGCTAGTAGCTCAATTGGTAGCAGTATATTCTCATGGATGTGGTATATTTTATTATACATATTCTCTTTATTATTATCTAGTACTTTGCTTCCCCTTACAAACTCGAGTACATGCTTTTAAACGATCATAGTGACTACTCCAAGGTAACTAATCAGCCATTATTCATTAAAAATTTATTAGTATCTATGTGTAGAATATATATGAACATTAATGTCTTAAAATATATAGGTGACATGGGTTGAGCATGTAGAAGTGGATGACAAAGATGTTCATAATCTATACAAGCAACTTGTTAACACACATGGACAACAGTATTTGGGTGGAGTATTAACTATCTAATCATTCTCAAAGTAATAATTAGAAGTCAAATATTTGCATAAAATCCTAAGTAAATTTTTTAAGGATAAAGAAAACTAAATTTGATTATATTAAATCAAAGGTCTTCCTTAAATAAAATAAATCACCTAGTAATGGATTTAATAATAGAAAGAAATTGAATCGTTCTATCTATAAGTGCTCTTTTTGTAATAATCTTGGCCACTTAGAGTTGTTTTGCTATGATAAATTAAGAAGGTCTAAAGGGAATAACTATAGACCTATTAGAGCTAGTAATGCATCAGGATCCAAAAAGATTTGGATACCAAATATAAAAATCTGATCTGTTTTGCAGGAATGTTTTGCAACTTTGATGAAGCCTCAATGCAAATCAAATAAAGCTATGCAACACAAGTATATACATTGAGTATACAAGAAAATAAGTCTGCCTAATGGCGTTTCCTTTTTCATATTGTTGATCGATATTGTAGATGGTATTTTCAACGGATGTGATTAAGGTGTTGGTGATAATCAATTATTGTAATGATTATGCAACCTCTTAGTAACTTGAGGTGATACTTTTGTAATGGATTTATCAATCCTGTAGTTTAAACCATCTCTCATATCAAACAATTTATAGAGAAGGATGTATAGTTGTGGTTTGTCGTTCCCTCACAAGGGAGAGTTTTTTTCAAATTGTTTTGAGGTTTAAGATAATATACATTTTGTAGAGTTTTTCTCAAACTGTCTTGAGGTTTAAGGCAGTACACTTTGTAGTGGTTTATCATTCCATAAAAAGTGGTTTATTAAATGTCTAATAATTTAAAATTATTTTTACTAACTTTTGATTGAGTTTTGAACATTTTTAAAAAAAGGGTTGCAAACACATATTAAAGGAGGTGCAAAAAACAGTATACCCAAACCTAATATCAATTCAAAGTCCAAAAGTTGTTCAAGAAGATAGATGTCAGAAAATTATCTATTATATCATATGATCTAACAGTTCTGATCAGATGATTTTCTTTGATCACGTTTTTTTCTAATATAAATCCATCATATATTCTACCGGACACCGTGTTAGAACCTTCATACGGATTACAACCCTAAAATAGTGGTGTCATTAGATTTAAGTAATTGTAATAACACCATCATTTTGTGACTATCTAATTCGATGGTCAGCAAACTTTGTTGATAACTAAATTCAAATAAATCATTTGTGTTAGAATTTTTTTTTTCTTTTTTGAAATGAAAAAGATTTCATTAAATGATTGCAAAACTAAATTCAAAATAAATCAGCCATTAATAACATAAATTCCATTTTATCAATTGCAACCAAAGGTTAGCCTCTTGGCATGAAAACGATTGTGAAGGTTATCCCTCAAGTTCGCAAGACCCTTATAGCATATTTTTCAGTTTTTTTTTTTTTATGGTTTTGACATTTACCATTTTAGTTATGCAATTCACAAAAGAGTGGTGAAGATTAAGATCTTTTCTAATTTCTCAAATAATAATGATGAAAACTCAATTTACGAGTAAAATAAACACAGTAAAAAAAAATCTAATATTATATGTTTTATATTAATTAATAAAGTATTGATAATAATGATAATAACAAAAATATAACGATAGAATATATCTCAGGGGCATAAACGTAACTTGGAATTGAAATGATCATATTCCGAGTGGGCCCGACCAGGTCGCTTTCATTTCTCAAAATCAGTGGGCTCCGTGACGTGGTTCCAGTCATCATGTCCCAATACAGTGTACACGTGGTCCTCTATCCAACGGCTCAAATCTCATAGAATTATTATCAATCAATGACAACGACCCCAAGTGTCATATCGACATTCCCTATAAATACATATAATAATAATCATATTTTCCTTAATATAAAAATATATATAATCATATAGCTACAGGAGTAATATAATATTAAATCATACTTGTAATAAAATATACATGAATTGGAAACAAAGGCACTGTGCTTGAAGATTGTAGTAGATTTTACCGGTGGTGTATTATTAGTATAACACGCAAAGAGTTTTATTTTAATTAAACATTAAATATCAGGATTAACAATTAAATTATTATTTAATGAAAGATGACTACTACTACAATTAATTATTTAATCTATTTATAATTAATATACTGTACTAAACTTTCAACGTAATTTTTTTCCACAAAAATCATATAACCTATTTTTAATTAGTGTTTAATATTTTATATAGGGTATCTCAATAATTGAAAATGCCAAAATTTTCCTCAAGAATCTGGCCCACTGACAAGCGACCTTGATATATTTATTATTATGGAATAGTATTATTTTATTATGGCAAAGGTTATCACAAGAAAGGAATCACTTTAAAAATAAGCAAATCAAATCAAAGTATTATTATCAAACCACTTGTTTCAATTAAATTAAATAAACAAAAAGTTTTCATCAACTTTCATTTTTTTTCTATAATTAATTATCAAAATATGATTAATTCAATATTTTCTATCTTGTCAAAATTTGACCTTTAAAAATAAATAAGTAGGTTTGAATTAACACTCTTTTTAAAGATATTGAAGATTTAAACTCCAACTTTTTATAATAATATGACAGTCAAAATTTTATAATTTAAAAATTAATGAATGAGATATTGCTAGGACGAATTTATTCAGTTAAATTTTTTATATTTAATTTATATTTTTACAATTTAATAGTTTATAAATGAAATATCACTGTTAAGAATCTGCAAAATCAAATATCTCTATATTTAATTTATGAAAAATATTAATAAGACATTTTTTAAGAATTTTTAAAAAAGTAAGTTTTTTTAAAAATATATATATTAAAAACTGAAATATTTAACTTTTTTTAAAAGATATTTTCTTTATTTAAATTTTTTAAAGAAAATCTCTCGAACATTCGTTAACCTGATGCTTAATTTACATAAAAGTAAATATTAATAAGAAAAAGTATGTAATTAAAAAAGAAATACGAATATAATCAAAATTGAATAAATAAAAGTTGAAATAAAATAATAATTGTTGGGCATTTGAGAAGCAATGATGATCCACAAAATTCCAAACAAAACCAAGGGTTTAGCCCAACTACTCCATGAAAATTAGTAATAATTAAGACCCTTAATATGACTTTATACTTTAAACATAGTCTTATAAAGACACCCACCACTCTCTCCATCTTTCTATTCTCCATTCCCTTCTTCAACACACAACACAACAACAACCCACCTTCTCTCTATTCTCTTCTCCGATCATGTTGAGGAAAAGACCCTCTCCAATGATCGGAAAATTATCAGAACTATTGGTCTCCGGCCACCGTCTCATGGACCCCACCGGAAGTCCAAGAGGCCCACTAGACCCTAAGATGCAACAATCACCAAGAGGTTTAAAAAACTACGACCTCAGTAGCGTTGGTCTCAAGATCGTTGCAGCTCTCGACAACAACAAAACATGCGATGTTTTGCCCAAACACGCTGTTTGCACCTCGAATTTGAATCGATCCAGACCGATTCAAATTCAATCGGCGAAAAACTCGAACGGGTTTCAATTGGATTATTCAAATATGAATGATGGGAATGAAATTGACATGGAAAACTTGGAAGAACTAGAAGATGAAGAATTCACATATGTCACATGTCATGTACCTAATAAAACCTTCACTAAGGTTTATTACGACGGTGAAGTTCGAAAACAACAAGGTTGCAATAACAACAACAACGTTGTTGGTGTTGTAAGAAGTTCTGAGCCGGAACCCTTATTTCCAACATCAAATTTTCTTAATTCATGTCACTTATGCGGAAAGAATCTACATGGAAAAGATATATACATGTATAGGTATGATTAATTAATCTAATTTATTTATTTATTTTCAGTTAATTTTTTTTGTTCAGTTAATTTTTTTTATGAATAATTTTGTTTAATTAATTGTTTTGTTTTTGCAGAGGTGAGAAAGGGTTTTGTAGCACAGAGTGTCGTTCGAGTCAAATAATGATGGATGAACGAAAAGAGAGGTGTGGTTCAGAAGCTGTGGAATTGTCAAATTCACCGTACACAAGGGGTCAAATATTTTCAACTGGAATTCTTGCGGTTTAACTATTGATTAGTATCAAAATCTGGATTAAGAAAATCAATAATTATCCAGAGATTGATACTGTTAATAAGTAAATAATAATATATATACGGCTATACTATGGTTAACTGTGGAATATTTGTATGAGAATTAAGATAGATAGCTTGATCATAACCAACCAAAACGAAATTTTTGATGAGGAATAATGGGAGAGTAGATTATTTTGATGTATTTTTCTTTGATATGTTCAAGGAATCATGAATTGTGAATGAACTCGAAATCTCAATTTTATGGATTGATTTGTGTTGTTTCTGAATTCTGTCTCAAACATAAACTAATTGAAAATATTTAAAAAATTATCTTGGTCAATGTTTTTCATGAAGTTTCTAAAAGGAAATATTTTTCAATTTAGTTATTGCGGATATTTTTCAATTTAGTTATTGCGGATGTTTTGTTAATTATTATATACCTTACCCTCTTCCTCAGTTGGAATTATAACAATCACAAGTATATTAAATTAAGTCCGCAAAGAAATTTATGAAATTGAAATAGGCTTAATTACACTTTTAGTCCCCCTATTTTTTCGGATTTACGAAATTGGCCCCCTTATTTTAAATTTAAACAGTTTTGGTCCCCCTATTTTAGATTTAAACAATTTTGATCTCCCTTTCATACTTTTTCACTTAAAATTAAAGATATTTTCACTTTTTAAATGACAAATTACATGTAAAACATGACAATTCATCGTATATAAACTTTTTATTGAATTATAAAAGTTAAAAATAAAAAAATCTCATTGAGTTTCTTTGAAAAACTATGAGGGGACTAAAACTGTTTAAATATAAAATAGGGGGACCAAAACTGTTTGAATTTAAATAAGGGGACTAAATTCGTGAATCACACAAAATAGAGGGACTAAAACTGTAATTTAACCATTAAAATACTATATTAGTTACTCATATATCTAAATAAATAAAAAATTTAAATAAGATAAAAGGGTTTTCTTCTAACTTAACAAAAAAAAAGTATTTGAAATTTTTGTAGTTTATTATTGTCATCTCCAACTTGATTTCATTATATTTAATTCATATAAAAAATATGAATTACTCGTCTAAAAATGTATACTTTTTGTTTTAAGCACATACTTCATGCATAAAATATAAAATAAGAGTTTAATATACAAGTGTATAGATATTTCATTTTAAATAAAATAAAAGTGTATTTATTTTTAGTTAATAATATGATTTTTTGAATAAAATATATTTAAAAAAATATTTAGCTTTATGCAAAAATAATTTATTGAAAAAATACATAATAATTATATTATTTTAGTCCTTCTATTTGAACACCTTTGGAATTTACTTAGTTAGAATTTATGCAAAAATAATAATTTATTAAAAAAAGTATATAATAATAATAATAATAATAATAATAATAATAATAATAATAATAATAATAATAATAATAATAATAATAATAATAATAATAATAATAATAATAATAATAATAATAATAATAATGGGAGGCTCTTAAATTCCAAATCATCACTAATTTACATTCATTCATACAATTTATTAAAAAAAGTATCAATCATTAGGAAAAAAAGTTAATTTACATTCATTCATCACTAAAAAATCAAGACTCTTAAATGAATAGACAAAGTCAAAAAGTCAGAGTCCGTTGATTGATAATATAAGTATTTTGTGAACTAGCTCTACATCTAACATTGATTATTTCATTAAGTAGATGTAGTTGTTTTTGTCATTTCTTTTTGTTTGAGTAGAGTCTCTATTAATTGGATTTTTTAAATTAAAAAATTAGTATCTCTCACTTCTAAAATCAATTATGTTTTCTTTAATATTTTCTGATCGAATAATCAATATATCTTATATATTATGCAATTCATATATATTGATTATGCAATTAAACTAAAAATTAAATTTTCTCTTATAAATAAAAACAAAGCTTAATCCTAGAATTTTTAAACTCAACAATGCTTATGAAACTTAGAATGATCAATTTTAACCCTCTGAAATCATAAATTGAAAAAAAGAAGAAAAACAAACTTCAATTAATATACCAACTTGAATTTTGGGTTGGTATTAACTTTAAATCCCATTGGCCTGATCTCAATCATTTTTTATAACATTAAAATTGAGAATAATGTTTGGTGTAAAATTAAAAACATTATTATGATTTCTTCTCTTCCCCTTTTGTTTTTGTTTTCTAGTGCATTGCTTTCATTGTAGCCCATACATGGTTAACAAGTCATGTATAATGACAAAAGAGAAAGAAGACTTGAGAGAAGTGTAATAAGTAGGGTATTGAAGCTTGTATTATTAAGACCTTATTTTGAACACAAGAAAAAAGAAGCTGCTATCTCATAAATGTATTATTTCGTCGTTTATGTTGATGCCATTTTAAGTGGGGACCAAAAAATGGAACACATTGAAAATGAAAGGAGCATCATAATATGACAAGGGAATCCAACTATTGGTGTGCATGTCCCATCGCACTAACAAAAATTAAAATCATGAAACAACAAGCTATGGTCTATAAGCAAATCAATGCTATGGTTCACACAGCTACTTTGTGTCGGAACTTGAAACCTCTTTTATTATTCCATGGTATATGCCCCACTAATAAAGTTTATTTTTTCAGCTCTCAATTTTTTTCACTAAAAAGTGAATATCATTGTGTTTCCTGTTCTTCAAGAGACTAGAGAGGAAAGCGATGTATTGATATGCGTAGACATGTTAACTTTTATAAGCTCTATAGCTTACCTCGTAAGCTATGTAAGCTTCATTGATATAACTCAATGTCAATTTATGGGCTCAATAGTATGTTGCTTGATAATTTCATGTCCATATTTTATGAGCAAATCGGATAGGTCGTCCACAAAGATCACGAAGAAAATTCAATAATAAGCGTTGAACGGGAGATCACCCTAAACAGATGAACTTTCTTCTCTGTCAAAGACACATAATCACATCCTCCATTATATATTTTTTTATCGATATTTTATTAAACAGTTATCTATAAAAGAGGTCATACCACAAGTAGACGGTTCTAAATACTACTATATAAAGATTAAATCTTCATTCTCGCTTTGATATTACTTTCTTTCATTCAGTGTGATTGGCTTAAATATTAAGAGTGTTAATCTTACATATTCACCCAATCTCCGCTATATTGGCTTAGACATTAAGAGTGTAAATCTTGCATATTCACCCAATCTCCGCTATGTCAGAAACTAGCTTCACTGCTCCAAGACCTCATTCTACCACTCACAACGCATTCATATTACTTTCACCCAGGGTGACTGACAAACGTTAAAAGTATTAATCTTGCATATCTATCCCCTCTCTGCTAGTTAGAAGCTATCTTCATTGCTCCTAAACCTCGTTCATATTACTTTCACACCTCGTTCATATTACTCCGCTAAATTAGAAGCATGCTTCACTGCTGCAAGACCTCATTCCGCCGTTCCACAACTCGTTTCTTATTTTTAAAGGGAACAAAATATTATTCTTCCACGGTAAAACACAAATAATTTTGTATATTTTTCACGTTTTAAAAAAAAGAAAAAACTTCGGTAATCGCTTTCACATCATAATCATGGTCATAAAGAAATACTACATGCGTTGATTAACTAGAATAACTTATTATTCGAATATTAATTTATTTTGATGAACATTTTTGTGAATAGAGAGTACTTTTCAAGAGCTTCACTACTTTTCTGTCAAACAGTGGAAGAACAAAACAAAGCTACTGATAGTTATCATCAGTAGCGTTCTATAATGCAGGAACTGTGCTATACTCATTCATAGGGTTTATTCTAAAATATTATCTCATTAAGTATAAACGAGAGAAGTTTTTTTCTATAAGCACTAGTCCAAATATTGTAAAAAAAAAAAATTAGTAATACAAATGTATAGGGCATAATATAAAGAAACCCCAAAAAGGTGCATAGGGAAAAGATTGAGAAGAATGAAAGGAAAAAAGAGCAAACCAAATTAACATACAGTACTGTAAAACCATTTTAATGGCTCAATAGACTTAATAATAAACAGCTCCTTTGTTTCTCTTAGGGGTTTGGATATTTTACTGATAGTACATGAGGTTCTGGGTGGCGGCAACATTAGGGAATCCTGCACCATACCCAGCTCCAATAGCACCCATTCCCATGGCTGCCTGCTTTAGAGCATGCTGATTCTGCTGTTGCAGAAGGGCGTGCGCACCGTTCATTTTGCTCAAAGCCATCTGGCGTTCATACGCTGCAAGACCGGCAAGTGAAAAACCTGGCCCTGGTACATGCGGAGAAGGTGGGGGAAGAGGAGTAGAGGCTGTTCCTGGAGGAGTTGGCTTGCTACCCCACGAACACTGCAAAATAACGATTAAAATGATCAGATAACAGATATAACATTTTTCTAGAGCCTTTGATTATTATGAAGCTTATTATGTATGGTCGATGATTTCCTCAAGCCGTTTACCTTGATAGGTTTACCGAACAGAAACTGGGCATTACCCATCTGAATAGCAAGAGCTGCTTCACCATGGGTACTGTATCTCACAAACCCAAAACCTTTATCTCGTTGCACCCTAACATCTTCAATGGTTCCAACGCCGAGGGCATGAAAATGATGATGGAGATCGACAGAAGTAACCTGCAATTAATTAACAGAACATGAGAACACAAGGCAATTTTAGAACAAACTGAATACTCAGGACTCTGGTATCACAAGGCTTTGTTCATTTCATGAAAATATTTTCCATTTTCATTTTTCTAAATTGTGGTAATTTTACTTACTAACAATAAGATGATAAATTAATGAACAAAGCAATTGTGTGCGCTTTGTGGAAACAATGAAAATGTCAAAAATTTGTTTTCATTAT
This sequence comes from Vicia villosa, assembly GCF_029867415.1. Classification (NCBI taxonomy): domain Eukaryota; kingdom Viridiplantae; phylum Streptophyta; class Magnoliopsida; order Fabales; family Fabaceae; genus Vicia; species Vicia villosa. Next base: position 17,599,624 of record NC_081180.1, on the reverse strand, counting down.
TTAAAAAAATGCATCATTTCATCTTCTCTCCATCACAGTGGTTCACTTTAAAAGTCTCACATCTTATAAGAGCTAGTTAAAATGGACACATTTAGAATATGAAAATCGAAAAAATGCTTCTGGAGTAAACAGAACCATGATTTCTAAATATAGTACTGAAGCACTCTGCGTCCAAGCACGCCGCTTTAGAGTAGTTGATACTTCATTAACTATACACATTTAACTAGACAGAAAAGCGCTCCCAGATAGATATGTAGGACTAGTAAGATAAAAACTGTCAAAAAAACAATCTTAATCCTTACCTCTGGAGCAAGGTTGCCAACATAAACCGTGGTGTACTGGGGATTCTTCTCAGGACCGTCATCACTGGTTACTTCCTGCCGTTCTTCTACAAGAAGTAAACGCCAACCAAGAAGTGAAGATTATTCACTAAGCAAAACAATCAAGCAACTCTTATAATAAATAGCTGGAAAAAAACAATTGGAACTAGAATCCAATGACCTCTAAAGCCAACTGCATACCACAAAAAATAAAAAATAAATGAAAACGCCCCTAAAGGAATCTTAGTGTAACAAACCTGTGATCTCCCCAGACACTCCACTAGCTAACTCCACAACAACTTTGCCATCTGAACTCTGCTTTTCATCATTGGTATTAGCTCCTTTTGTGGCCCAATTACAACGAATTTGTCTACTGCCAAGCCATTTACCTGAAGTGTCAGAGGAAAACATTTAAAATTTCAGTTAACTGATACCAAAATGTAATCCCCAAAGTCTATATTAAGGCATTACTAAAGTCCTTCAAATTTAACATAAGAATTTCATACATTAACTAAAACATAAGTAAAATCCACAAAGTCTACAATTACAATGGTAGATTATAATTCATAACTAACTTGATTCTCAAAAGAAACTCCCTAAACTACGATTCGTGATATGATCCGGTAATTGACTTGGCTTGACATTGGATGGCTGATGAGCAAATCAGAATATTCCTCAGTTTTCCAAGGTTAATGGACAGCTTAAAATATCTTATAATTGTTTTATTATATTCTATGTTATTGGGTGTTACTCCCTCCGTTTTTTATTATAAGTCGTTTTGGAAAAAAAGTTTGTATTTAAATATAAGTCGCTTTACAATTCCAATGAATAATTAATGCTACTTTTCCTATTATATCCTTAAATATTTATTATTCTCTCTCCTTTCAATTATATAAATTTATCTTCCATATGTCATTAATGAAGGATAATTTTGTAAAAACCTTCCTAATTTCTCATTTTCATACAACAATTATTATTTTTCTTAAACTGTGTGAAAAGTCTAAAACGACTTATAATAAAAAACAGAGGGAGTAGTTAGTAATACATTAATTCAATGAGCAAAACATCCAATTAGAACTATCACTAATTTACTGCTACTAGTGAGGTGATGACTTGAATACCAAATGTTTAGGTACAAAATAACTGATCAGAGTGTTTATTTGATACATCAGCATAAACAATAAAAGTAGGCGCCCATCGTCAGATCACCCTAGTATATGTTTTAAGTGTGGAATTCATAACTTGAGTATGTTAATTTTCAGATAAAATGTGATTCCAATTAAAAAAGTAAAATCAATTAGAACTTGCAACAAGACATGATAATGTCTTAAAAAAAATCTAAAAAATTGAAAAATTATAAATGATATGGTATCAATTACTACCCACACACAGATTTCACTTCGACTATGTTGAATATGAAAAACTAGCAATTACAGGATAATATATCTTACCAGTTAACTCGTTTATGGCACTTTGGGCTTCCTGATAAATTACATACAAAACAAAGTCAACCAACCATTAGTATGACTAGCACACAGAAATACCCAAAGACAGAAAGATAACAAATGTAAAACTGAAGATTCCATTCATGCCTGCTGATTTCGAAAAGAAACAAATCCAAATCCCCTGGATCGGCCTGTCTTCTGATCCCACATTACCCTTGCATCTCTGTAATAAACAGCTCATAAGTGTCGTGACATTAATGAGTGCATTGATTTCAGACACACATTTAACAAATACAAAAAAAAAAAAAAAAAACCACCAAGTCTTATCCTACTAAGTAGAGTCGGAACAAATAGAAAAAAGAAAAGAAAAAATATAACAGGTGTATAAAACTTACGAGCAACTAGAATATACAGAGAAGCAAGCATACAGAGTTGCATCTGTAACCTCGGGACTAAGGTCACCAACAAAAATATGAAAGTGTCCTAAATCCAAATGAATAGTAAAAGTAAATTTGTGATTCACAAGAGGCAAGCAAAATTAACTCCAAAGGTACAAAGTCGGCAGAAATATAACCTGATGTGTCTTCTCTTTGGCCACGAGCATAAGCCCAGTTAACTTTGATAGCCTGTCCAAAACTGCAGACAACGTGTTAAAACCATAAACTAACAAAAGTCGTTCCATTAACTAAAATTACATTACACATACATATTCCTCCCGTTGAGAGTTACAATAGCAAGAGCAGCTGAACTGCGATCAAAGTAGTCGACGAATCCATATGATGACTGCAGATGACAATATAAAGCAGACCATCATGTTAGAAACAGCAACAGAAAAACTGCATCACATGAAAAAAAAAAAAAACTATATGGCCAACTGTCTAGTGAAATATTTTTTGGTCAGTACTCCCTCTGTCTTATTAGTAATGTCCATTTTGCAACATTTATACACCTCAAACTATCTATCCCTTTAGAATACCGATACAACAACAACAACAACAATAACCAAGCCTTAACCCATTAAGTCGGGTCGGCTACATGAATTAACTTCTGCCATAATGTTCTATCTAGGAAGTTGTACCATGTCATAGAAATTCGACGAAATTTTACATTGGCTGTTGACTGCGTAACACAACCCTCTCCTTTTATCCGGGCTTCGGACCGGCTATGCTTAGCAACCAATGCAACATTTATTAATTATTTCTACTAATATACTCTTGTTTATTATATTTCAACTCACCTAACTAATGGTATTTTAGTAAATGATACTTACTTTATCATTGCTTAGCACTTTTTTTGTATGCCTCAAAGGGGCACTTAAAATGAGACAAAGGGATTAAATAATTGGTTCTTAACATAGCTAACAAAAATAGTGAACTTTAGCAACTTTATTAATCTTTCAATTTAGTTTCTGTATGATGAGATCATTATCAAGAAAGCTAACCTTCTCTTTCCGAATAAGCTTGCAACCTTCAAGTGCTCCAGCACTTGAAAAAAGCTCTTGAAGAAGTGGTTCTGTAACCTGAGGATGAATGTTGCCCACATAGCTGCATTTCTCCAAAAAGTGATCAGATATAGAAAACACAAAACATAAAAGCAAAGAAAAACCAACTGAAAAAGTATAAATTGAACCCACCGACTACAAAAAGTAGAAAATTGAAAAAGTATGAATAAATTATCCTAAAGATTACTGTCTTAGAGGAAATGAAGTGGACAAGATACTTAATGATACTAAACGGGTAAAAATCACTAGATTAAAAATATCACAAAAAAGTGAAATAAAAATTGGCTATTAAGACTCACACACTGCGGCAAGTACTCGAATCAAAGCCAGGAGGCAGATTTCCACTCAAGATAGGCTCTATCTGCAAAATAAAAATGTAAAAAAAATAAAAAATCTTAAAATCAAAATTATGTACTCTCCTCTCTTCTAATCTAATCATACAAAATTCAACTATACATAAATCGCTAAGATTTAATTAAATTCAAACATACACGAAAACTACAAGATGAACACTTATGAATTATGATCGAGCAAATAGAAAATAATTGAAGTCAAAACAGTAATCAGAAGAATAATTCAACCTAGATTATGAAGAAATGAAGCAGAAAAACCAAAACCAGCAATAAGTACCTGTGGAGGAGTAATAAGAGCTGGATGATGGTAGAGAGAGTGTTGCATAATTGGATTCTGTCTTAGCTTTTGTGGTAGCATCTTCAATTCTAGGGTTAGGGTTGTACAGAGGTAAGAGAATCAAAGGAGAGTCAAAATTGAAATGGAAGAGAAAAGAAAAGAAGAAAAGGGAAAAAAAAGAAGAAAAAAAAAAAGGAAAAAAGAAAAAAGAAAAACCCTCGAAAGAGAGGGTGAAGAGAAATGACAGACAATGGAAAGAAGATGAAGATGATACTGTATTGTGTTAAGGGGGACTGGTTCAGAGTCAGAATTTGCCTTTGATATAGACTAGTAGTAGTACACTTTTTCCAAGTAATTAGTGAAGGTCTTTGAAAAAATAATAATAAATTAAATTAAAAATGGGGAACACGGAAAGCGATATTTTACTGTCGGGACCACAGATAGAGTTGTTTCGGTAAGCCTAACTACCTAATGGGCTTCCAATTTGTGTCGAATATATTTGTACATTTATATAGATTTATATAGAATGAAAAATATTTTTGAAAGCCTCAAAATATCATTAGTATATGTATATTTGAATGTATATATTTTTTTTTTAATTTTTAAATGTTTCAGATATATATATATATATATTTTAAAAAAAAAAATTTAAATAATTTATTATTTAATATTAGAATTAAAATATGAGAGGTTTTTCGAACATGCATATCTAAAATCACCTAAAACAATTATTTTAGATATGTACATGCGAATTTTGCTATGTATCAATCATTTTTGTCTAAAACTTAATCATTACTATAGTAAAATTAGAGAAACGGCCTAAATTTATTTGTTAACTTTATTCAATAAAATGATTTAGAAATAACAACTGCGTAAAATAAAGTATCAAAATACAATACAACGGTTGTTCTCAAATTGCAAAATGTAAAAATATTACAATACGAAATAAAAGTCATAAAAAATAGGCTACTACTCCTGAGTATGTCTAATTCTAACCTCTGCGACCTCTTTTGCCTCGTATAGCAAAATATATAACTACAAGTTAATAAATAATTGATTAAATGTCATATAATTAAAAAAAATATACCATAAAGAGTGTGCAAAAGTCAATCAACTTCTTAATCCTTCAATTGCATGCTTCATTCAGCTTTTGATGTCCGACCATCCCCAATTTTTTTTGGGAGGCCCGTGTAGTTTAATTTTTTTCCTTCGTTTTCACTTTTATATTTTCTTCTTTTTACTACTTTCAGCAATACCTATTTCTCCTTTTTATTGCATTACATAATGAATGAATTATGAACATATTTTTTTCATGCCATGAAGTACTCTAAATATTTGTGTGTGTCATCAAAACACTTATGATGAATTAAATACATAAAAGTTTTTATTGAAAATTATACATTCAATTTTTTGGAAAAGCTACAAATTATTTGTTTAAGACAAAAATAAATATGTATATAATTTAGTTTGATTTAATGACAAAAAGATAAATTAGTGTTTTTGAGTGAAATACATATAAAATGATTTTTCAATCCAATTTAATAATACACTAATTCAAAAAATAAATAGATTTAATTTGTTTATTTATCTCATTTTAAATAAAATATAACTCAATTAAATTAATAATGCTTGTAAAGGATCGGTCTTCCTCGAATACAACGCTCATTCTAAGGGGTTCAAATATTTTTTTCAACTACAAAACCAAAATATTTTACATCAATTTTCTTTTCAAAAACACACCTAAAATCATAATTTATTTGTAAAATTATATTTTTTAAAATTGTATTTTTTTCTCTTAATTTAGCCATATTTTATAAATTAGAACAGGCCTCCGGACTAATTGGGTCGGCCCTTCTTTTTGTATAGGTATACTATAATGGCGGCCCCAGATCCACTCATGAACTATAGTCAAATCCAGTGGCGAAGCCAGAAAAAATATATAGCCTGGGCAAAAAATTTAATGACCGGAAATCAGTATCTCAATTACTTTATCCTCAAATTCGACACTAAACTCTTCTATAAAACATGAGTCCAATAGCATCTAAGTAAAAAGTATACTTTCTACATAGTTTTCCCTCACATTTTAGAAGTAAATTAAGATAATTAAATTTATTAACTTCATCAAAGTTTTTATTGAATAAAAAAGGCACATATTAAACTTTATTCCAAAAGAAGTCAATTTCTTGACACCACCACATGCAAATTCAATTAAATATGAATTTAGTAAAAGAAAATACAAACACGAGCGATTTGGTAAGTATATACGCTGTACATATATAAGATTTGTTGAGAAGTTTAATATTTCATATTATAATCTTTTGAATAATGAAGTGATGGACCTTTTCCTGGTGGTATGATTTAATTGAGTAGGTAATTCAAGATGGATTCATACCATGAAATGGTTTGGTCATAAAGAATTTATAGCCTCGCATGACGTTCTTTTTGTTGTTAATGGTTCACAAGCTAGATTATTGAAGAGCTATGGTCCTCTGAGTTACCTTAAGGTCTCCATTGCACTCTCTCTTCCTGCACACATACACATTTAGACACATGTTTATGTAGAGAAACTGAAAACTATCAATACTATATTGAATAAGTCACACTTCACATGAAAAACAGGGTAAAGTATAGATTGCCTCATAAAACATAACTGTGAGATATTGGATCGAACTCTAGTATGGTCGAAAGGTAGCTTCTTGGTTCGATAGGATTGAGCATGAAGTCGAAGGTTGTTCACATGCTTGTGTCGAAGATGCTAGGGTTGTTAGCATGTTAAATTAGGTTTTAGTGTTTAAACTCTAATTTGTTAAGTTAACTTGTTTATTAAGTTGGCTTGTATAATGGGTCTTGTGGAAAAAAGCTCATTAGTTAGTATGTTAGGTTTTATTATAAATAGCATACTAGTCTCTCATCATTGCTAAGCTGCAAATCCTAATTTAGGGTGAGAGAGGTTATTTGTTATTCTTGTAAACTTGTAATCTTGTTTTAAGAGAAAGTGAAAGAATAGCAGTTATAACCAATTCTTGTGTTCCTCTTCTTCTTCTGTTCCCTAATTCCCTATTATACTTTGTTATTGGTATCGTTTTTCACAACAAATTGGTGCGGTGAGCGTGGAGAAGATGCCTTCAACAAAGTATGAGATTGAAAAGTTCACTGGAGTGAATGATTTCGGTCTGTGGCGCTTGAAGATGAAAGCCCTACTGGTTCAGCAGGGTTGTTTGGAAGCGTTGAAGGGAGAGGCAGCCATGAATGCTGCATTAACGGCAGCGGAGAAGACAACTATGATCGAGAAAGCACACAGCGCAATTCTGTTGAGCCTTGGTGATAAGGTTCTACGACAGGTGTCAAAGGAGACGACGGCATCAGGGTTATGGGCGAAACTTGAAAGTTTGTATATGACCAAATCGCTGGTAAATCGACTCTACCTGAAGCAGGCTTTGTATTCATTCAAGATGGTTGAAGACAAAGTGTTGGCTGAGCAGTTGGATATGTTCAACAAGCTGATTCTTGATCTTGAAAATATCGATGTAAAGATTGATGATGAAGATCAAGCGCTGTTACTATTGTGCGCTTTGCCTCGATCACATGCTCACTTCAAAGAAACTCTCTTGTATGGAAGGGAGTCCCTGACGTTTGAAGAAGTTCAATCAGCCTTGTACTCTAAAGACTTGAATGAACGAAAGGAGCATAAACCTTCGACTGTTGGCGAAGGTTTGGCCGTTAAAGGAAAACTCTTACGAAAGGATGGTAAGTTCGACAAGAAGAAAGGCAAAAGCCAGTCGAAGACTTACAGTGGCGAAGCATCTGGCATTCGATGCTACCATTGTAAGAAAGAGGGTCACACAAGAAAGGTGTGCCCTGAACGCTTGAAATATCATGGAGGTAAGGATAATGGCAACGCTGCCATTGTTCAAGATGATTTCGAATCATCTGATGTTCTTGTGGTTTCAAGCAGTGACTCTAAGAAGGAGTGGATTATGGATTCAGGTTGCACTTGGCACATGACTCCAAACAAAGACCTGTTCGAGGAATTATGTGATCAAGATGGTGGATCAGTATTGCTGGGAAACAACAAGGCTTGCAAGATTGCAGGTGTTGGATCTGTGAGATTCAAGCTCCATGATGAGTCAATAAGGTTGTTGACTGAAGTCAGGTATGTTCCTGATTTGAAGAGAAATCTGCTTTCTCTTGGTGAATTCGACAAGAAAGGATATGTTTTCCAAGGAGAGAAAAGTATCCTAAGAGTCATGAAGGGTTCGAAGGAAGTCTTGAGAGGCATGAAGAAACAAGGCTTGTATACCCTTGAGGCTGAAGTTGTAAGTGGTTCGACAAATGTTGCATCCACGAAACCTTTGTCGAAAACAGAAATCTGGCACATGAGATTGGGCCATGTCAGTGAAAGGGGTCTGATCGAATTAGGGAAACAAAATCTGCTTGGTGGAGACAAAGTCGAAAAGCTGAAGTTTTGTGAACCCTGTGTACTTGGAAAATCTTGCAGAGTGAAGTTCAACAAAGGCAAACAAAGAACACATGGATCCCTTGATTACATCCATGCTGATCTTTGGGGGCCTGCAAGGTGTCCATCACATTCAGGAGCAAGGTATTTTCTATCCATAGTAGATGATTATTCCAGAAAATTATGGGTATTCATCCAGAAGACTAAGGATGAAACTTTTGAGAATTTCAAAAGTTGGAAGACTCTGGTTGAAAATCAGACTGGCAGAAAGGTCAAGAGGTTGAGAACCGACAATGGCCTTGAATTTTGCAATGAGGCATTCGACAGTTTTTGTGCTGCCTCTGGTATTGCAAGGCATAGAACTACTGCAGGTACTCCACAGCAAAATGGTTTGGCTGAAAGGTTTAATCGAACTATTTTGGAGAGAGTCAGATGCATGTTGACTAGTGCGGGGTTAACAAAGGTGTTCTGGGCTGAGGCTGTTTCGACAGCAACATATCTGATAAACAGATGTCCTTCGACAGCGTTAGATATGAAGACACCTGAAGAAGTTTGGTCGGGACATCCACCAGATCTCGACAAACTGAGAGTATTTGGCTGCGTAGCCTATGCTCACATTAGGCAAGACAAGGTCGAACCTAGAGCTCTGAAATGCATGTTCATGGGATACCCTGAAGGAGTCAAAGCTTATAGGCTATGGTGCCTAGAGCCAGGTCACAGGAGGTGTATCACCAGTCGAGATGTAGTTTTCAATGAAGCTGAAATGGCTTTTAAGAAAACTAATGATGTTGGTCGAAGTACAGAAACATCTGACGAAGAGCTGGAACAGGTAGAGATTCCTGTTGAGGTGGAGCATGTTGATTCTGAATTGCATATCCCAGATGAAGTCGAAGAAGAAGCAAAAGATGCTGAAGTTGAGGAAACTGACGATGACTACCTATTGTCGAGAGATAGGTCGAGAAGAGTCATCAAGCCACCTCAGAGACTTGGATATGCAGATCTTATAGCTTATGCCTTAATCTCTGCAAGTGAGGTTCTAGACGAAGAACCTAGAGACTATAAGGAAGTTATGAGGAGTCGAAATAAGACTGAATGGCTGAAGGCCATGGATGATGAGATGAAATCTCTTCATGATAATCATACTTGGGAACTGATCAAGAAACCTGTTGGGGCAAGGTTAGTCAGCTGTAAATGGATTTTCAAAGTTAAGGAAGGAATTGAAGGAGTGACGTCGAAAAGATACAAGGCAAGGTTAGTTGCAAGGGGTTTCACTCAGAAAGAAGGTGTCGACTTCAATGATGTGTTTTCTCCTGTTGTGAAGCATAGGTCCATTCGAATGTTGCTTGCCATGGTGGCACAGTTCGATCTTGAACTGGAACAGATGGATGTGAAGACTGTGTTCTTGTATGGTGATCTAAATGAAACGATCCTGATGAGGCAACCTGAAGGGTGTGTCGAAAAGGGGAAGGAAGATTATGTGTGCAAGTTAAAGAGATCTTTGTATGGGCTGAAACAATCTCCTCGACAGTGGAATAGGAGATTCGACAAGTTCATGGCACGCATAAGTTTCATTAGAAGTCAGTTCGACCACTGCGTTTACTTCAGATTTCGACCTGGTAATTCATTTGTTATTTTGTTGCTTTATGTGGATGATATTCTCATAGCAAGCAACAATGTTGAAGATGTGATGAGGGTGAAGGCTGAACTCAATAAGGAGTTCGATATGAAGGATCTGGGAGCTGCTTCCAGGATTCTTGGAATTGACATTCGAAGAGATAGAAAGAAGTCGAAGTTATGTCTATCTCAAGAGGCATATCTACGGAAGATTCTTGAAAAGTTTGGTATGTCGAATTCGAAGCCAGTTGTGACTCCAACAAACCCTCAATTCAAGCTGAGTATTGATCAGTGTCCCAGTACTGATGTCGAAAGAGCCTATATGAATAGCATCCCATATGCTAATATAGTCGGTTCTTTGATGTATGCTATGGTCTGTACTAGACCCGACATAGCATACGCAGTAAGTCTTGTAAGCAGGTACATGGCGAATCCTGGAAAGGCTCACTGGCAAGCATTGAAGTGGATTTTAAGGTACATAAATGGGTCTCTGAATAGAGTCCTAATTTATGGTGGAGCCTTGGGTGAAGATAGTAAAGCAATAATAGAAGGATATGTCGACTCTGATTATGCAGGTTTTATGGATTCCAGAAAATCTATTTCTGGATATGTTTTCACTATGTTTGGCACAGCAATTAGTTGGAAAGCAACACTTCAGAAGGTTGTTGCTCTATCAACCACTGAAGCGGAGTATATTGCCCTAACTGAAGCTGTGAAAGAAGCATTGTGGCTTGAAGGTTTTGCGAATGAGCTGAAACTTCAAGGTCGAGGTATCACTGTTAAATGTGATAGTCAAAGTGCAATACACCTGTCGAAGAATTCAGCCTATCATGAGCGAACTAAGCACATTGATGTGAGGCTGCATTTCGTCAGAGGAGTAATCGAGCGTGGAGAAGTCCAAGTGCTGAAGGTTTCGACTGAAGACAATGCTGCTGATATGATCACCAAGACATTGCCGAGTTGCAAGTTTTTCCACTGTATGCAGTTGATAAAGCTGCATGAAGATAGCTAGTTTGTTCCCTTGATGTTGTAGAGTTAGGTCCAAGGTGGAGATTTGTGAGATATTGGATCGAACTCTAGTATGGTCGAAAGGTAGCTTCTTGGTTCGATAGGATTGAGCATGAAGTCGAAGGTTGTTCACATGCTTGTGTCGAAGATGCTAGGGTTGTTAGCATGTTAAATTAGGTTTTAGTGTTTAAACTCTAATTTGTTAAGTTAACTTGTTTATTAAGTTGGCTTGTATAATGGGTCTTGTGGAAAAAAGCTCATTAGTTAGTATGTTAGGTTTTATTATAAATAGCATACTAGTCTCTCATCATTGCTAAGCTGCAAATCCTAATTTAGGGTGAGAGAGGTTATTTGTTATTCTTGTAAACTTGTAATCTTGTTTTAAGAGAAAGTGAAAGAATAGCAGTTATAACCAATTCTTGTGTTCCTCTTCTTCCTTGTCCTTTATTCTTCCTTGTTTTATACTTTGTTCTTGGCATTGAATTCACAACAATAACTATCTACAAAATACCACTAACTCTTAATCAATTCTAGTAACAAGGCATTCGGCAGTGCTGATTAAATTACCCCAATTTCAACATTGTTTCCAAATCATTAATGGTTATAACAACATAAAGGATTATAAGTGCTTTTTCTGTTACAAACTTGGACAAAATGTTAAAATTAGGGGTGAATCACACTACTGTATGTTTATAATATTATACAAAGATAAATTGCTTATTTTATTTCCATAATCAAATTCAAACCTGGCTTTTCTCAAATCTACCAAATCCTTTCTTGCTTTGCTCATGGTCACTGAAATCAAATTCAAACCTGGTTTTTCTTATATCTACCAAATTCAAAGGCTGAATTAGAGATGCTCAAGAAGTGGACTCGGGGAACCCTTAGCAAATCCATAGCTGCAACCAAGAGATTTAAACACAGAAAAACAAAAGAACATGGTTCAGGCATTTCACCGAACAGTTGAAGTGCATAGCGCGAAACAATAAATTCAGCAACAATTCTTCACCGATTCATAAACCACAACCTGCAACAACAATGAATAACATCACAACAACGATTTCGCATCGAAAATCAAGCTTAAAGTGAAAGAAAATAAAAGAGGAAGAAGAGAACTTGCGACGATTCGACGTCTAAACACGATGACTGTTCCGCGACTACTCTCTGGAGCAGTTTCAATTTCCTGAGCGAGAGAGACCATTGCGATGAGAATTTGAAGTTCAGGCTGAGAGAAGGAAGAGCCCGGGCCATTGCCCTATCTCGCCGGGCGCTGACGTCGCCTCTGGTCAAATCCATAAAATACTGGAGGTATGTCACGTTCACGTAGATTTTACTTTTATCCACAAAGAGGGACATGCCAACAAAGAACGTGAACCAACACCGCAAAGCACAATCGCGGTGGTACTCAACAAAAACCGCATCAGCCTCATCCACGGTCCCAGCTGCCGCCACCAAGTGATGCCCATAAAGCTCTTTTGGGATGGAGAACCTGACATGGGCCACATTCGTTCTTCTACACTCATAATCGGTCGCAAATAGATCCATATCCAAATAATTAACCATCCACTCGATCTCCTTAACTATTTGCATTCAGGAATGTGGAAAGACAACTTGGCCGGACGGACCGACCTGCTCTAATACCACTAATGTAACACCCCATTTTACCCGGCGAGTATTATTAAAATCAGAGTTACAAAATTTCAACGCAAAAATATGATGCTACATTTACTTCTCAAAACAACGGCATTTAATCGCATGTATAGATACATAACACTTAAACTTCGATGAATCGATAACAACATAATTTAGTCTTTTAAATAAAACAACTTTTAAATTAGGCAGCGAAATCACAAATTTCAACTCAAATGACATAACATCTTTGTCCAACTGAAAACAACTTCAAAGCAATAAAGTACTTAATAAAATCAACTTAAATTCAACAACGGAAATAATAACAGCAATAAAGTAACAAGCGTTCATTCCACCAGAGTGTTACGTATTAGAACGACGATACCGACTCGAACTAATGAAGGTAAATAGTCTTCATTCTGGATTACCTGCACGTTACCAACATAGGGGTAACATTCAAACAGAAGAGGTGAGATATCGAATAATATAATCGGATGTATGATAAATATTATATTAGAATCAGTGCATACAAAATCACCACTTCACAACTTTTTAACAACATTTATCACAATAATATCACCAACACGATATAATACTTACTTCGTCATCCCCGCAACTCAACATAAAAGTGCAACATGAAATGCGACTCGTTACTATGCACATGCATGTGGTACCAATCGGGCATAAGCCCCCAACTTATTATTTCCAATTAATAAAAGTATCAACAAGACATAAGCCTTCAACTTTTAACTTTTGCCAATCCAGGCCAACTTACAGAGCATAAGCTCCCAATTTTTATGCTGTGTATGCGTCAACATTATGAATGCGACAATAACAACAACAACAATTCAACATTGGCATAAGCCTACAACTTGGTGTTTGCCAATCAATAGAGGCAATACAACAAAATTCATCACCACCTGCAAATTCACATCTTAACCTCTACATTATAGCAACTTATACAATCCACCTTCTAAACTGAAATATATTGCAAACATTCCGCGTAATTATTCAGACAACTCGACTATATCCAGCTAAATAATTTTCTGCTAAAATTACTGATATTTTTTGCTCTGTACTGCAATTATCAAATTTATACTAATAATGCTATTGCCTTACTGCTAGATAGGGGTGATCAAAACCAAACCAACCCAATAGAAAACCGCAAACCAAACCAAACCAAACCGAAACCGCAAAAAACCGCATTTGGTTCGGATTAGTTTGGGTCATCTTTTAACAAAACCGCATGGTTTGGTTTGGTTTGCGGTTTGTATTTTAAAAACCAAACCAAACCGAATCAAACCGCATTATGTTACAACCTAACTTTTACTCAACTCACATTCAACCCAAACTTAAATCTATAATACCTTAACCTTATGTTACGAACAATTTTCTCATCCTTACACATGATTTTAGTCCCGATCTTCTCAAATCTCTAATAGCATTATCGCGTCTTCTTTGCCACATACATCTTCCCTCTTTTTCTATAATCTATACTCTCTTGTATTCTTTCTTTTTCACCTTCTCATTTTTAGACAAATGTTCCCTATTTCAGTTTCGTTTTTATCGCACATCTTCTTCTCTAATCTCTCAACTCTTTTGTTTTTTCTTTTTCACCTTCACTAATCTCTCGTATCTTCTATTTTTTTTGTTTCATTCTAATAATTTTTATATTGTTTTATACTATTATTTTATGTTTATTATTCCACTTTTGTCTAATTTAATTATTACATATTAAATAGAAAGTTATTGTCAAAATATGACGGATTTTGTTGTTATTTAATAGTGTATGAATGTCTCAATACAAAGTTATGTTATCATCTATATGTATATGAATGGTTCAATAAAATATTTTAAAAAACCGAACCAACCGCACCGAACCAAACCGCATTAGGTTGGTTTGGTTTGGTTCGGATTTTTTTTAAAAGCCAACCGAACCAAACCAAACCGCACGATTTTTTCTCTTGCGGTTCGGATGATTTTTTTCGTCAAAACCGCCCAAACCGCACCGCGATCACCCCTACTGCTAGATAGCCTCCAGTGTTTTCTGTTATTTACTTGCAAACCTTCACTACCAGTTATTGTATTATTTACTTGGACGTTCTCTGCTAATTATTTTCTGTTAATGTTACTAAATCATTCAACTAATTCATTTTTTTTCATTAATTAACAAGTGCATCCAATTACTAAGTATCACTACCATTTATCTATGGAAATGAATTATACTAACAATACTATAATGGAACAGGCACTAAGATATTAATCTAAAAGTACTAAAAGTGAGTGGCACTCACTCCCCTAGGTGGAGGCTAACGCCTCCTACCTTCTCTCTCCTTGAGGCTTACGCCTCTTTCCATTCTAGGTGTGGAGGCAGAAACCTCTCACACCCTCTTCCACTTGGAGGCATGCGCCTCTTACCCTTAATTCCATGAGAGGCAATCGCCTCTCTCTCTCTTAGACACATGAGAGGCAGTCGCCTCTCACAATTTATGTTCATTATTATTTTTTCTAAATCCCTTCCAATTAAACCCAGAACTCCTTCGATTCACCATCTTTCCTTAATTACTACTTTCAGACTAAAATCACAACAACAACGATATCACAAAATATTTTCCAACAGCCAGAATTTGTATCAATTGCAATACTGCTACGACATCAAAAAATTATCACTGTACAAACACCACTCACAGAGAACAGCAACTCACACCATTATCTTAATCAGACAGGGGAAAATTCATCGGTCCGGTATAATCCGTAACAACACTTAAACACAACAACAATTTTACACAACAACAATTTCATACAAACTCAATCCCTACATAATATTCATCATAAAACTCATTATAAAGTCAGAACACCACCCTTACCTTGGATTGAAGGTCGCTCTAAAACTCTCCGATTGAACCTAGCTTTTGCCCCTTTTTCCTCTTCTCTGCAACTTCTCACGTTAACCACCTTCTCCCATTCTTTCTCTTCCCTTTTCTAACTAACCTAATTTTCTATTTAACTAAACCTCGCGATTTTTAATATTTCTATTGGGCCTAACTCTCACACCGCCACTTATGCTTCATACAACCATATGAATAAGCCCATATAATTTGTCTTGTATTATTCTATTATTATTACTACTATTAATCAACTAATAATAATATAGCAACTTATGTCACCATTTCACAATATTTCACAATTTCAACCAATAGTTTGAAAATATTTAATTAAATAATTAATTAAATTAATGGGCGTTACAACTCTCCCCCACTTAGAATATTTTCGTCCTCGAAAATTCACTCGATCCTACAACTCATAACGCGAATTTCACATTTTACTCTCTGATCTCCAAGTCGCGTTTGGAAACACTTCGATTACTACCTTCCCAAACATAACAATACTTAACACGATTTAAATCAAATACACACGTGTTAATCATTCAACACCTTCGCGACATAACTGTTATCAACCACTTAACAATATTCCAACATATCAACAATCCACCAAATCAAACATGTAGATCAAGGCATATCACTCCCATAGGCTTCTGATATTTTAATCCTTCGCTTCTAACGAGTCGTACACGTGTAGCAACTGCGCCACTTCACGTTTTAACTGCACAACTCTGAGCATCCATCTTAAGTCATCGTCCTCATTGAAATTTATGTCAATTATCTGGTTTATAAGTTTCAATCTAGTTTCATACTTTCTTTAATATCCACCATAAAATCATTTGTTCACTTTAGTATCCTCAATCTTTCACTTTGCGACGTTAGCTCACATATAAACCCGCTACTCCGAATTATTCAATACGTCTGAACTCTCTCCTAGCCACTTCTCTATTAATTCACACAAACTGGTGAGCGACTATCCTCGCGATATAACATCAATCACTTTACACACTATTAAGATAGCCAGGCAAGTTTATCCCATCCAATATGATCCCGTCTACTATCGACAAGAGATTAAGGGTGATCAGTTCCTCAATTTGTCAATAGACAGCCGACAACCATAACAGAGTATAAACCATTGTTACCAAATTATAATAGCTTTTCTTTAGAACTTGTACTCAAGTCACCTAAAGCACCATAATCCAATAATCTCATTTGAGGTTTATAATTTCTTCCACAATTTCTTTCTTATTCGATCTTGTCAATGAGACACCATCGTCCAAATATATTACACAGTCTACTTCACACTTGTTAGAACAAGAAATGTTCTGATCAATATTATTTGTTTTGATGATACCATTATATATGAATTTTGTATAAGACAATATGGTACTCTAATCCTTTACATTTTCCATTTCAGGAAATATTTAAAGAGTATGCACAAATCAGCGCTCAGAAGCACTGACTCAGAAAGTTATGTATGGCTTCATCAAAACATGCTCTGGCAAGACATCAGAAGATGGTCATGCAGAATCAGAACATGAATTGGAAAGCATCAGAAGAATGGAAGTCAGAAGTACAAGCTCTGAAGTTCTAATGGTATCACGCTCAAAGCTCTTCAAAGTCAGAAGACAGAAGATGCTCTGCACCAAAGCTGATGACTCTGATATTCAAACGTTGTTATCTACAAATCTGAGTCCAGAAGAAAGTACAAGATGAAAGGCTGTAACGTCAAATCTCTGACTGACAAAAGGAACGTTAGAAGCTACAAAAGGCAAAGTCAATAAAAGCAGTAAAAGCAAGGCTCGAGGTAGTTGACAAAAGTGTGAAACATTAAATGCAGCGTTGTACTATTCACGCAAAGCATTAAATGCACCCCAACGGTCATTTCCTCTCAAGCGCCTATATATAGAAGTTCTGATTAGAAGCTGAATACAACACTTGCACAAAACTTACAGAAACGCTGTCAAATTCAAAAGCTAAAGAACTTCATCTTCAACCTCACAAACTCTTTGTAATATTTAGTGAGTGTTAAGAATAGAACTTAAGAGAAATATCACAGTTGTGATTATAGCTTTATTAGAAGCATTCAAACTCTTGTAAACTTTATTTTACATCGAATGTAAAAGGAATCCTAGAGTGATCAAGTTGTGATCTGTAGACTCTAAAAGACTTAGAGGTTTTCTAAGTGGATAACCATTCTAATCAGTTGGATTAGTGGATTAAATCCTCAATTGAGGTAAATCACCTTGTCAAGGATGGACTGGAGTAGTTTGGTTAACAATGAACCAGGATAAAAATAATTGTGTTCATTGTTTTTATCTTCCAAGTTTTTGAGTTACACTTATTCAATCCCCCCCCCCCCGTTCTAAGTGTTTTTCACTCCTTTAACACTCACTTAGCATCATGCAAACGTTAAGTTTCTTCTAACTCAAGAAATGATAATATACCCAATATATTATAATTCATTGTGCTCCAATTGAAGTTTGTATCCTTTAGATGATTTAGCAACATTCCTAAATCCTTGGTTTCCTTCTAAATATCACAACATCGATAATCCATATATTTTCACTTTCGTGTCTCATTCCAATCGCAATATCAATAATACCATTACCTCTCTTTAATTCATTCATAAATAACATATTGTACGTGACCTCTGAAGGATAGAAAAACACTTAGAAAGGGGGGGATTGAATAAGTGTGACTTTAAATCTTGGACGATAAAAATAAATTGCACAATTATTTTTATCCTGGTTCGCTGTTAACGAAGCTACTCCAGTCCACCCCCGCAGAGATGATTTACCTCAACCTGAGGATTTAATCCACTAATCGCACGGATTACAATGGTTTTCCACTTAGTCCACGACTAAGTCTTCTAGAGTATTCTGATCACAACTTGATCACTCCAGGAACAACTGCTTAGACAACTTCTAAGACTTTTCTAGAGTCTACTGATCAACCTGATCACTCTAGTTACAAACTGCTCAGCCAACTGCTAAGACTTCCTAGAGTATACTGATCACACGATCACTCTAGTTCCTTACAACTTAATGTAATCTATTCAAGAGTTTACAAATGCTTCTTAAAAGCTATAATCACAAACTGTGATATTTCTCTTATCGTTTAAGCTTAATCTCACTAAGATATTACAACAGCAATGTAGTGAGTTGATGAAGATTCTGAGCTTTGATTGAATAGCGTTTCAGCAAGTTTATTTTCGTTCAGAGTTGTTAAGAATTGGTAACCTTGCTTCTCATCAGAACTTCATATTTATAGGCGTTGAGAAGATGACCGTTGAGTGCATTTAATGCTTTGCGTGTTCCGTACAGCATTGCATTTAATGTTATACGCTTTTGTCAACTACCTCGAGCCTTGTTCACGCTGTGTCTACTGACATTGCCTTTAGTAGCTTTAACGTTCCTTTTGTCAGTCAGCGTAGTCTGCCACCTGTACTTCCTTCTGATCTGATGTTTGTGAATACGACGTTTGAATATCATCAGAGTCAAAACAGCTTGGTGCATAGCATCTTCTGATCTTCTGATCTTGAAGTGCTTCTGTTGCGTGATACCATCTTCTGATCTTCAGTGCTTCTGATCTCATGTTCTTCTGATGCTTCCATAGACCCATGTTCTGATTCTGCTTCGACCATCTTCTGATGTCTTGCCAGACCATGTTCTGATGTTGCATGCTGAACCATTTGAGACACAACTTCTGAGCGCTGAATTATGCGTACTCTTTATATATATTTCCTGAAAGGGAAATTGCATTGGATTAGAGTACCATATTATCTTAAGCAAAATTCATATTATTGTTATCATCAAAACTAAGATAATTGATAAGAACAAATCTTGTTCTAACAATCTCCCCCTTTTTGATGATGACAAAAACATATATAAATGATATGAATTTGCGATCAGAAAGAGTAGACGGCAAAAGACAAATTACACAGCTATAGCATAAGCATATGAATATGTCTCCCCCTGAGATTAACAATCTCCCCCTGAGATAAATAATCTCCCCCTGAAATAAATACTCGAAGAACTTTGATAAAAGACTTCCCTGATTATTTCGGTAGAGACGATCATATAAGCTTCTGCCTTCAGAGAATTCATAGCTTCTGACTTCTGCTTCCATTGGACAGCTTCAGAACTTGAATTTCTTTAGATCCTTAGAACACTCACAGCTTCTGATTCCTGCTTCCATCGTGGACAGCTTCAGAACTTGAATTTCTTTGATCTTCAGAACATTCACAGCTTCTGATTTCTGCTTCCATTCAGGACAGCTTCAGAACTTGAATTTCTTTAGATCCTTAGAACACTCACAGCTTCTGACTTCTGCTTCCATTCAGGACAGCTTCAGAACTTGAATTTCTTTGATCTTCAGAACATTCACAGCTTCTGATTTCTGCTTCCATTCAGGACAGCTTCAGAACTTGAGTTTTCTGGATCTTTTAGAACATTCACATCTTCTGATTTCTGCTTCCCTCGGATAGCTTCAGAACTTTGAATGTCTACCAACATCACTTCATGCTAGATTTGTATCAGAACATTGTTGAATATACCAGAGCATCATCAGAGCATCTCTACATCCTGAAATGTTACAGAACAAAAACTAAACGACAAAAGTCAGCATGAACGAGTTAGAACATAAAATGTATGTTTGAACACATTATATGTATCAGAGCCATATAGGCTGAAATAATGTATCAGAGCAAATAATGTATCAGAGCCATAACATTATATGTATCAGAGCAAATAGAATTTTGTCAGACCAGGATAGACAATGATATTCAAATTCTATTATCAGTGCTTCTGATTCATTCTTCTTTCTTGCTTCTGATCTCTGAAGCTTGACAGCACTCAGCTTGCTTCAGTTTCCAAGAGCTTATTCCTTTTACAGAATAACGCTTCTTATGGTTTTGCTTCTAGTGTTTGCTTCTGAAGATTCACTTCACTTCTCTATACCTGCAAAACACTTAAACCATATAGAACTTGCAGTTCTTGTTAGTGAATGTGTGGGAGCCTCTTTACCCAGCAACTGATAGATTTAATCAAATCATTTATCATTTATCTTCTCCCCCTTTTTGTCATAACATCAAAAAGAATATTTAAAAAGATTCAGATGCATAAAACGACAAATAGAATCACTGGAATGTAAATCAAAGAAACTTTTTCATTGATAATCAAAAAGATTTACAAGACAGGAATGCAGGAAAACAGATGCAACAAGGAAAGGAAACTACAAAGACCAAAAGACTAAGATCCTAGCCTACGCAAAATCCGCGCCAGAACATCATGAATCCCGTCAGTGCTTGTAGCTTGCCTTGTCATGAAGGAACGAAACTCAGCATTGGCTGCTTCTTGCGCGTCCAAACGAGAAGCCAGCATAGCTTGATTCTGATGAAGAGTTTCCAAGGTCTCCATCAGAGCTGAGGTTTCACCAGAAGAAGAAGCACCAGTATTTCTGCCCAGAGGGACAGCAATCTCAGCAGGGTGATCTTCTGGAAGATCTTCAGCTTGTGCATATTCCATTTCCTCATCTGAGTCTGACTCAGAAGGAGCCTTGGCATATTCTGGTTCAGGCAGCTCAGAAGTTCCATCTTCCAATGCTTGAAGAATAGCTGCTAGGTTTGTTGGAGGAGTAGGACCAGCAACTTCCGCACGATAAACCACTACTGGAAAGACCATGAGAGGTGCTTTTTCAGAAGGGTTTATTCTGAACCAGTTGAACAGCCACTGAAAATCTCCAGTCAGCACAGGAAACCAGAGCACAGAAGACCGGGGTTTCCACACCACGATATCTCTGCAGAGATTTTCTTCTTCCAACTCATCTGCAGGTATCTTCTCTTCAAGAACGCTTCTGTTCCTGATGAGACAGTGGTGGCTGCTTTCACCCACTTCCAACTGACGACCACGAGGACCAGGAGCTTCAGACAAGATCCTTCTCTTAGTGTCAGTAGCCTTCACCAGAAAGTCCTGAAGAAAGGTATCCCAGAGGTTGCTCATAGCATACATATCCAGATGGTTAAGGTAGGCAGCACCCAGGATCTCCAACCAGCCGTTTACATCAGAATGTAAACGCTCCAGAGAGGATTGAGAAGAAGGGGTTGGAGGGATTATGGTGAATCTGTAGTCTGGACGAACAACACTATAGGGATTAGGTGTTCTGGTGGGAAAAGGGTGTGAGAGAGGTGAAGAAATATCGGATGGAAGGGTTGAAGGAGAGGAGATATCAGATGGTGAAGAAGGTGGTACTGAGAGGATGAATGAGGAGGAAGAGGTGGTGGAGGTCTTTGAAGAGGGGGTTGATTGAGGGGAACCGTCAAGGGGTTGATACACTTTGAGAGGGTCATAGGAGATCCTAACTCTTTTAGGTTTGGTTTCTGGTTCAGCAGATGCCTTTCTCTTTTGTTTCCTATCATTGTCTTGATTCCCAGAGCTTGACGATGGATTCATGATGAATTTTCAGATATTGGAAACTGCTAGGGTTTATAATATGAAAAGAGAGAGAGAGACGAAAAAGAAACCGAATGCAGAGAGAGAGAAATATGAGAGGGAAAAGAAACGTTTGAAGAGTATAAAAAGAAAACTGAAAGAGAGTAAATGATGAAAAGCATTTAATGTTACGTGACTTGAGGAGAGATAATAATGACAAAAGACGTGATTTGCACAGTTACCTAAGTAGACGTCCCCTCAACTGCACGCACGCTTGTCCAGAAATAGTGAACACGTGTTTACCATCTGGATAGCCAGTTATAGCTGTCTTGCTTTTAAAGAGATTCTGAATCAACTTAGACAATAAAACGTTAGTAATAACTGAATCACAATTTCTAATTGATTTCAACCAGAACTTCTTATAAAAGTAATTTCATTTCAGAAGATACTTATATATAAGAGTATCTTATCTTCTCATTCTGGGCTTGTTTCTGAAGATTTATTTTGTCCCGATTATATTAAATCCATCTGGTCTAGGAACAAGATCCCAAACATCATTCCTTGTAAACTGATTCAGTTCTTCTTGCATAGCAATTATCCAGTCTGGATCTTCTAGAGCATGATCAACAGAAGTTGGCTCGATCAAAGATACAAGACCTAATTGACAGTCTGCATTGTTCTTAAGGAATGCTTTTGTTCTGATTGGATCATCCTTCTTTCCAAGAATGACATCTTCTGAATGACCAGAGATGAGTCTGGATGATCTTCTGACAGATGGTTCTTCAGAAATACTTAGATCCTCCAGAGAAGCTGATACTTGATCTTCAGATTCTTTGCTTCTGAGAAGCTCTGCTTCTGATGCATTGCTTCTTGGCTCAACAACTTCTGATATGTCAATATCATAACCTGCAAAATTATCAACCTGCTTTGGTTTTTCAGAACCAAGCTTATCATCAAACCTGATATTGATTGATTCTTCCACAATCAATGTTTCAGTATTGTATACTCTGTAGCCTTTTGAGCGTTCAGAATATCCAAGAAGAAAACATTTTTGAGCTTTGGAATCAAACTTACCAAGACGATCTTTAGTGTTCAGAATAAAACATACACATCCAAAAGGATGGAAATATGAAATGTTGGGCCTTTTATTCTTCCACAATTCATAGGGAGTCTTATTTAGAATAGGTCTGATAGAGATTCTATTCTGAATATAGCATGCAGTGTTTATTGCTTCTGCCCAGAAATGCTTAGCCATATTGGTTTCATTGATCATGGTTCTGGCCATTTCTTGCAGAGTCCTATTCTTTCGTTCTACAACCCCATTTTGCTGTGGAGTTCTAGGACAAGAGAAATCATGGGCAATACCATTTTCTTTGAAGAACTCTTCAAAGGATCTGTTCTCAAATTCACCACCATGATCACTTCTGACCTTTATGATTTTACACTCTTTTTCAGATTGAATCTGAATGCAGAAATCAAAGAACACTGAATGAGTCTCATCCTTGTGTTTCAAGAATTTTACCCACGTCCAGCGACTATAATCATCTACGATGACTAATCCATATTTCTTTCCTCTGACAGATGCTGTTTTGACTGGTCCAAACAGATCAATGTGCAAGAGTTCTAATGGCCTTGAGGTAGAAACAACATTCTTAGACTTGAATGCAGGTTTGGAGAACTTGCCCTTCTGACATGCTTCACAAAGAGCATCTGATTGGAATTTCATATTAGGGAGTCCTCTGACAAGATTCAGTTTGTTAATCTGAGAGATCTTTCTCAAACTAGCATGACCTAATCTCCTGTGCCAGACCCACTGCTCTTCAGAAACAGACATAAGACAAGTCACCTTCTGACTCATAAGATCTTGCAGATCTGTCTTATAAATGTTGTTCTTCCTCTTGCCTGTAAATAGGATTGAGCCATCCTTCTGATTTACAGCCTTGCAAGACTTTTGATTGAAGATTATATCATAACCATTGTCACTTAATTGACTGATAGATAAGAGGTTATGAGTTAATCCTTCTACAAGAAGTACATTAGAAATGGAAGGAGAGTTACCAGACTTTATAGTTCCAGAGCCAATTATCTTGCCCTTCTGATCTCCTCCAAACTTGACTTCTCCTCCAGACTTAAGCACCAGGTCTTGGAACATAGACCTTCTTCCTGTCATGTGTCGTGAGCATCCAGAGTCCAGGTACCATGACATGTTGTGCTTTGTCCTTCTTGCAGCCAAGGATATCTGCAATAGGAATAATCTTATCCTTAGGTACCCACATTTTCTTGGGTCCTTTCTTGTTAGATTTTCTCAAGTTCTGATTGAACTTGGGTTTGACATTATAAGCAATAGGAGGAACAGCATGATAATTTTTAATATGAGTTTCATGATATTTCCTAGGTTGTGTCACATGCTTCTTGGTGTGTGTTATGTGAAAACTTTGTGCATGTGAAGTGTGCCTAATATCATGAGAGTGGCCATACTTGAACTGATCATACAATGGCTTGTATGTGAGTTTCATTTCATCAACAGGTTCAAGTTTGTATGGGGTTTCACCCTCATAACCAATGCCAACTCTTTTGTTTCCAGATACGGCATATATCATAGAAGCTAGCTGACTTCTGCCAATACCTCTAGATAAGAACTTCCTGAAACTTAAATCATATTCTTTCAGAATATGGTTTAGACTAGGAGTGGATTTTTCTGAATTAGAAGGAGATCCAACATCATTGGATAATTTTAAAAGTTTATCTTTCAATTCAGAATTTTCCAATTCAAGCCTCTTTGTTTCAAATTCAAATAGCTTTTTCAGCTTTTTGTATTTAATACAAATCTGAGACTTGGATTCCAGAAGTTCAGTTAATCCGGAAACTAACTCATCTCTAGTAAGTTCAGAAAATACCTCTTCAGAATCTGATTCTGATGTAGATTCTGATCCGTCATCTTCTGTCGCCATCAGCGCACAGTTGGCCTGCTCATCTTCTGAATCATCTTCTGACTCATCCCAGGTTGCCATAAGACCTTTCTTCTTATGAAACTTCTTCTTGGGATTCTCCTTCTGAAGATTTGGACATTCATTCCTGAAGTGTCCTGGTTCATTGCATTCATAGCACATGACCTTCTTCTTGTCAGATCTTCTGTCATCAGAAGATTCTCCATGTTCAAATCTCTTTGAACTTCTGAAGCCTCTGAACTTCCTTTGCTTGCTCTTCCAGAGTTGATTTACCCTTCTGGAAATCATGGACAGTTCATCTTCTTCTTCAGATTCTGATTCTTCAGGATCTTCTTCTCTAGCCTGAAAAGCGTTAGTGCATTTCTTGATATTTGATTTTAATGCAATAGACTTACCTTTCTTTTGAGGCTCATTTGCGTCCAGCTCTATTTCATGACTTCTCAAGGCACTGATAAGCTCTTCCAGAGAAACTTCATTCAGATTCTTCGCAATCTTGAATGCAGTCACCATCGGACCCCATCTTCTGGGTAAGCTTCTGATGATCTTCTTTACATGATCAGCCTTGGTGTATCCTTTGTCAAGAACTCTCAATCCAGCAGTCAGAGTTTGAAATCTCGAAAACATCTTTTCAATGTCTTCATCATCCTCCATCTTGAAGGCTTCATACTTCTGGATTAAGGCAAGAGCTTTTGTCTCCTTGACTTGAGCATTTCCTTCATGAGTCATTTTCAAGGACTCATATATATCATAGGCTGTTTCCCTGTTTGATATTTTCTCATACTCAACATGAGAAATAGCATTCAGCAAAACAGTTCTGCATTTATGATGATTCCTGAAATGCTTCTTTTGATCATCATTCATTTCTTGCCTTGTCAGCTTTACGCCACTGGCATTTACTGGATGTTTGTAACCATCCATCAGAAGATCCCATAGATCACCATCTAGACCAAGAAAGTAACTTTCCAGTTTATCTTTCCAGTATTCAAAGTTTTCACCCTCAAATACCGGCGGTCTTGTATAACCATTGTTACCGTTGTATTGCTCAGCAGAGCCAGATGTAGATGCAGGTGGATTTGTCGGAGTTTCACCAGCCATCTTTTAAATGAAGCGTTTTTCTCTTCCTGAATCTTTTCTAAACACGGTTAAGTGCTTGCACCTTAGAACCGGCGCTCTGATGCCAATTGAAGGATAGAAAAACACTTAGAAAGGGGGGGATTGAATAAGTGTGACTTTAAATCTTGGACGATAAAAATAAATTGCACAATTATTTTTATCCTGGTTCGCTGTTAACGAAGCTACTCCAGTCCACCCCCGCAGAGATGATTTACCTCAACCTGAGGATTTAATCCACTAATCGCACGGATTACAATGGTTTTCCACTTAGTCCACGACTAAGTCTTCTAGAGTATTCTGATCACAACTTGATCACTCCAGGAACAACTGCTTAGACAACTTCTAAGACTTTTCTAGAGTCTACTGATCAACCTGATCACTCTAGTTACAAACTGCTCAGCCAACTGCTAAGACTTCCTAGAGTATACTGATCACACGATCACTCTAGTTCCTTACAACTTAATGTAATCTATTCAAGAGTTTACAAATGCTTCTTAAAAGCTATAATCACAAACTGTGATATTTCTCTTATCGTTTAAGCTTAATCTCACTAAGATATTACAACAGCAATGTAGTGAGTTGATGAAGATTCTGAGCTTTGATTGAATAGCGTTTCAGCAAGTTTATTTTCGTTCAGAGTTGTTAAGAATTGGTAACCTTGCTTCTCATCAGAACTTCATATTTATAGGCGTTGAGAAGATGACCGTTGAGTGCATTTAATGCTTTGCGTGTTCCGTACAGCATTGCATTTAATGTTATACGCTTTTGTCAACTACCTCGAGCCTTGTTCACGCTGTGTCTACTGACGTTGCCTTTAGTAGCTTTAACGTTCCTTTTGTCAGTCAGCGTAGTCTGCCACCTGTACTTCCTTCTGATCTGATGTTTGTGAATACGACGTTTGAATATCATCAGAGTCAAAATAGCTTGGTGCATAGCATCTTCTGATCTTCTGATCTTGAAGTGCTTCTGTTGCGTGATACCATCTTCTGATCTTCAGTGCTTCTGATCTCATGTTCTTCTGATGCTTCCATAGACCCATGTTCTGATTCTGCTTCGACCATCTTCTGATGTCTTGCCAGACCATGTTCTGATGTTGCATGCTGAACCATTTGAGACACAACTTCTGAGCGCTGAATTATGCGTACTCTTTATATATATTTCCTGAAAGGGAAATTGCATTGGATTAGAGTACCATATTATCTTAAGCAAAATTCATATTATTGTTATCATCAAAACTAAGATAATTGATAAGAACAAATCTTGTTCTAACAACCTCGTCCTAAACAAACCGCGACAATAATTAATTAAGCTAAAAAATCTACTCGTCTCTTCAATCCATAATATAAGTATCTCGACAATCATCATTACATACCATTTAAATTAATTCCAGGTACCGAAACCATTTTTGTTGAGAGGAACATCGTGCTAGATTCCTAACGCTTCAAACGGCGACCCAAACGGAGTTAGGGTCCAAAAGTTATGAATCTCCAAAGTTTACCAAAAATTGTAAACACCGACATCATACACCGACACCACAAAGTCTCTTTACACACGATTTAAATTCATATCCTGAACAAGAAACCATTTTTCCAAGAAAGTACATTGTATGAGCTTTTCTAAATTTGAACGGTGCGTCAAACGGATACTCGAGTCAAAAGTTATGAATTTTTGAAATTTTCCCACAAACTAGAAAAAAATCCCTACGAACAGCCCTCGGTTCATACTAATTCTTCACTAAAATCCAACCAATTCATCCACCTTTCATAAGCACTTATCCATCCATACCTAACATACGGTATTAATTTGGAACCAAAAAACATGAATTCTATCACATTTCAAAAACTCATTCTTCTTATAACTCAAGAGACACAGTAATTCTCCAAAAATACCATCTTCGAAACATCAAGACTCCATCCCTTCTCACAAAACTACTCATATCTTCGAGTTCCGACTCTAACTCTCAATTCACACGCACCCAACAATATCATTGATATCCAAAAATCTCTTATGTGATTCCAACAATAAAATGCATAACAATTTATCCTTCTATCACCATTCAAAACATCGACATCACACACCGTGGTAACTCCACACTGACAACTCCACGATCAATGCGCAATGCTGAAAACGTCGCAGCCCTTTGATATTCATCTTCTAAGAGCTATCCTACTCGCTTAATAAATACCTTATGGTATAAGAATCTGCATCATCAAAACAACATGTAATCTCACTTGACTTAGCTCCCAACAGTTTATCCCAAGGATAACGTCAAGTCAATCCAACATTTCACTATAACGACAAGTCACAATCATCCCCGGAGAACATTAGGACTCTCACACAACTTGCACATCATGAACCATAACATTGCCCTCCACTCCTAGCGATGTAAACAACACAAGTACGCTGACTTGACCGCCAGATGTAAATCTTGAATTTGTACTTCCTCCGAATTCAGGAATTAACAAGGTCTACCCAACATTTTCACTTCTGCAATCCATGGCACACTGAACCAACCGTCCATTCTTGAACCTCATAGAAGCACGAGATTCTTCCCCACTTGTTTCAATCTCACTCCTGCAAACAAGTGATTATAAAACGAAAAAGCAACGACAGTGTTTCACACACATGTCGCGTACTAAGGAACAACATAGGGATGACAAGCAGACCCAAACCTGCGGGGCCCACCCGCACCCGAACCCCAGTCAACGGCTGAAAACCCGAGTTGACTGGGTTTGGGTTTGGGTTCGGATGCCACCCGAAATTTCGGGTGCAGGTATGGGTAGTGTAAAACCCGCAACCGAAACCCAAAATCACACCCACTTATATTTTTATATTATATATATATATATATATATTTATAATATATATTGTAGGAAAATTATTGGAAAAATTTATTTTATTTATTTTGCTACGGGTGCGGGTTTGGGTGAAAAAACCCGAACCTAACGGGTGTGGGCGTGGGTGTTATTTTGCCACTCGAATAACATTTGGGTTTGGGTTCGGGTGCCGATTTCGGGTGCAGGTTTGGGTAGTGTGAAACCCGCACCCGACCCGTTGCCATCCCTAGAACAACATGTTGACAACATTCAACTGTCACACTACTCTACTGACTCGACAACTTGGCCGAACGGACCGACCTGCTCTGATACCACTAATGTAACACCCCATTTTACTAAGCGAATACTATTAAAATAAGAGTTCCAAATTTCAACGCATAAATAGGATGCTACATTTACTTCTCAAAACAACGACATTTATTCACATGTAAAACAAATACATAACACTTAAACTCGGATGAACAGATAATAACATAATTTAGTCTTTTAAATAAAACAGCTTTTAAATTAGGCAGCGGAATCACAAATTTCAACTCAAATGACATAACATCTTTATCCAACTGAAAACAACTTCAAAGCAATAAAGTAATTAATAAAATCAACTTAAATTCAACAACGGAAATAATAACAGTAAAAAAGTAACAAACGTTCATTCCCCCCAAGTGTTACGTATCAGAGCAACGACACCAACTCGAACTAATGAAGGTAAATAACCTTCATTCTGGATTTCTTGCACGTTACCAACATATAACATTAAAACGGAATGGGTGGGATATTGAACAATATAATCAGATGTATGATAAATACTATATTAGAATCAGGTCATACAAAATCACCACTTCACAGCTTTTTAACAACATTTATCACAATAATATCAACACTTATTTCGTCATCACTGCAACTCAACATAAAAGTGCAACATGAAATGCGACTCGTTACTATGCACATGCATTGGGTACCAACAAGGCATAAGCCCCCAACTTATTACTGCCAATTAATAGAGGCATCAACAAGGCATAAGCCTTCAACTATAAACTTTTGCTAATTCAGGCCAACCTACAGAGCATAAGCTCCCAACTTTTATGCTATGTATGCGACAACATTATGAATGTGACAATAACAACAACAATTCAACACTGACATAAGCCTACAGCTGGGTTTATGCCAATCAATATAGGCAATACAATAAAATTTATCACCACCTGCAAATTCACATCTTAACCTCTACATTACAGCAACTTATACAATCCACCGTCTCAACCGAAATATATTGCAAAGATTCTGCGTAATTATTCAGACAATTCAACTATATCTGGCTAAATAATTTTTTGCTAAAATTCCTGATATTTTTTGCTCTACACTGCTATTATCAAATTTATACTAATAATGCTATTGTGTTACTGCCAGATAGCCTCCACCGTTTTGTGGTACTTACTTGCTAACCTTCACTACCAGTTACTGTATTAATTACTTGGACGTCCTCTGCTAATTATTTTTCTGTTAATGTTACTAAATCATTCTACTAATTAATTTTGATTTTCATTAATTAACAAGTGCAAACAATTACTAAGTATCTCTACCATTTATCTATAGAAATGAATTATACTAACAATACTATAATGGAACAGGCACTAAGATATTAATATAAAAGTACTAAAAGTAAGTGGCACTCACTCCCCTAGGTGGAGGCTAGCGCCTCCCACATTCTCTCTCCTTGAGGCTTGCGCCTCTTTCCATTCTAGGTGTGGAGGCATGCGCCTCTAACACCCTCTTCCACTTGGAGGCAGGCGCCTTTTACCCTTAATTCCATGAGAGGCAGCCGCCTCTCTCTCTTAGATACATGAGAGGCAGACGCCTCTCACAATTTAGGTTCATTATTCTTTTTTCTAAATCCCTTCCAGTTAAACCCAGAACTCTTTCGATTCACCATCTTCCCTCAATTTCTATTCTCAGACTAAAATCACACCAACAGAATAACTACGATATCACGAAATATTTTCTAACAGCCAGAATTTGTATCAATTGCAATACTGCTACGACATCAGAAAATTATCATAGTACAAACTTCAATCACAGAGAACAAAAACTCACACCATTACCATAATCATATAGGGGAAAATTCATCGATCCGGTATAATCCGTAACAACACTTAAACACAACAACATTTTCATACAAACTCAATCCCTACATAATATTCATCATAAAACTTATTATAGAGTCAGAACCTCACCCTTACCTAGGATTGAAGGTCGCTCTACAACTCTCCGATTGAACCTAAATTTTGTCCCTTTTTCCTCTTCTCAGCAACTTCTCATGTTAACCATTTTCTCCAATTCTTTCTCTTCCCTTTTCTAATTAACCTAATTTTCTATTTAACTAAACCTCACAATTTTTAATATTTCTATTGGGCCTAACTCTCACACCTCCACTTATGCTTCATACAACCATAGGAATAATCCCATATAATTTGTTTTGTATTATTATATTATTATTACTACTATTAATCAACTTATTAATCAACTAATAATAACATAGCAACTTATGTCAACAATTCATAACATTTCACAATTTCAACCAATAGTTCAGAAATATTTAATTAAATAATTAATTAAATTCACGGGCATTACACGGCTCTCTCGTGCCTAGCCGAGGCTGTCTGGCTTGGCCTTCCTTGTCTTAGTCGATCGATCAGTGTCTGGTTGTCAGACATTTTCTTGAAACAATGTGACTAGTTAATAAGAGGATAGGTAAGAGAATGATTTAACGTCCATTTAATAAAACAAATTTGAAAATTAAAAGAAAATCAACTCAGGAAAGATTTTGCAAGTGCATATCTGAAACTGGTTTAGGGGGATTTCGGATATGTACTTGTGAAATAACCTGCGAACAACCATTTTTTCAAAGCTTCCACTTCTTAACCTAACTCATCCAAAATCCAATTTTTATCATCCAAACACTAACATTGAACTACACTAACATCAACCTACACATTGTCCTAGATTCTAACAAACCTAATAACAAGTTTGAGGATGAGATAATGAGTAGAGAAAACTTACACAATTTTTTGAGCTTTGAGTGTAACCTCAATTGTTCTATGGAACATTTGGAGCTTGAGAATATTCAATGGAGAATCTCAACCTCAATGTAGTGTTATGAGAAAATGAGTTTTTATTTATTTATTTGGGGTGTATTGTGTGTTTGAAGAGAATGGTAAGAGTGGGGTGTCTGTTTGCACTATTTGAATATGTTAAATTACTTCGAATATACATATCTGAAGTCACTTTATTTTTTTAAAATAATATTAGGTGGCTATATGCACATGCAAAGTCACCTTTTTCTGGGAAAAAAAGGTATTTTGGTGATTCGGATATGCACATATGAAATTTAGGGGTATTTTTGGGTTTTCGCCAGAGGTCCCTAAGAGGGTACATGGGTGTATAAAGAGATTCTCTGATTTTTTCCACCCCAATAAACTTTTGGAATTTCTTATTCCACCCCATGCATAAAAGAAAGACCCTACGCAATTCTTAAAATGCCCATCTGAAATCAAAAATATATTTCCGGTGCACACATTTTTTTGTTAAAAATGATTGAAAACCGGAAGTATATTTGTGGTTGTAAGCCGGCAATATATTTTCAGTTTTAATGCTGTCAGTAGCAGGAAAACTTTAGACAGAAATGTTATTTTTTTATCAAATGAGAACTGAGAAATTTTAATAATAACCATTAAATTTGAATTAATGGATCAGATTCACATCATATTTTAAAATATTTATTAATAGTTAATTAAACAAAATATTTATGTAATATAAATTTAAAATATGAGGTGAATCTGAGTCATTAATTCATTTCCAATAGTTATTATTAAAAGTTCTCAATTTTCATTATAGCCAAAGTTATCATTTTATACGGCCTCATACTTTTAATTTAGATTTGAATTAATGACTCAAATTCACCTCATATTTTAAAATATTTAATTAATAGTTAATTAAATAAAATATTTATGTAATATATTTAAAATATGATGTGAATAATATGATGTGAATCTAAGTCATTAATTCAAATCCAATTGTTATATATTTATATAATATTTATTAAAAGTTCTCAATTCTCATTATACACACAGTTCTCATTTGATATATATACTCTTTTATCTTTATAATAATACAATATGTCACAGACACATATATATAATAATAGTGTATTTTATTTAAAATATAATTGATACATTAATACATTATTACATAGCAGTTGAGAATTTAATGTATGTCTTAAACTTACTTGTTCCAATTCAATGTTTCTTCTTTCTTATTCAAAGCACTAACACAGCCATTGAAATTCGGGTTTTTTCTTCTAAATTTTTAAGATTTGAAATGATACAACCACAATAATAAGATCCCTTAAGTAAAACAATCACTCATTTTCGCTTCTTTTTTTGGTTGTGTTAATCTTTTTATTCTCAGATATAAATTTAACTTTGTTTTGTGTTTGTACGTTTTTTCTCCTTAATTTTTTTTATAGATATTTAAAATTTTGAAAAATTAGATATAAGGGTTTGTTATACTATTTTTTATAATTATTTGTTGTATTGTCTCTTTTTCATCGAATAATTCCATCCACAAATATGAAAAACAAAAACAAAAATAAAAAATAGACGTAATTGAGTTTCCATAAATCACTCGTGGTTTGTGCCATATCGGTATTTTGAACTTGAATATGTCTAAACCGGCCTATTACTCACTCCTACACATTAACATGCCTTAGAAATTGACCTATTTTTATGATAAATGACTTTTAACTCCGCCACCGTAGTATGTGATATCTATGCTTATACATTAGTATTTTTTAAATATTGATTTTTATTTTTATGATTTTATCAAACTTATATAACTAATATACTAGTGTGACTACTATTCATTCATATATATTTTTTTATATAATGGTGTAATTATGTTTTTTTTATCTTTCTACTAAACTTGTAATATATTATTTTTAAAATATATTTTTACACTATTTTTAAAATACTTGTTAAATGAGATATTATTTTATAATTCTATCAAATTTAATTTTATTCGATATGGTGAATAAAATTTGTCAAATGAGAGAAAAAAATTATTTAACTCTAACATTCTCTTTTTTTTCTTCTTTATTTCCTTCCCATTTCTCCCATCCAATTGAATAAGAGAGAGAAAAATAACAATGATTTCTTCGTTGTAAAAATAAAGAAATCTCAAAGAAGTTATGAAGGTGAGAAACCATACTAATAGTTATAAGTACTAGATTAATTTTAAAAAATATTATTATACAATGAAACTTATGCATTGAAAATATTATTCTATCATAAAACCCATACATACATAATAGGAGGTGAGAAATCATATTAATTAATAATCACTCTAAAAAAGTACTCTACCATGAAACACATATATCCATGATACACAGATTTACATGATAACACTATTCTCACCAATTCAATAAGGTTATACCAATACACACAAAAAATAACCATATATATCATGTTTATATAATGACTCAACCACACTCAACATGCATATTTGATAGTTAGAACTCTAGAAAATTATAATGCAAATTAAAGAACCAACTTATCTAATGTGTTAAGTAGCATGATACTTACGTTGTAACTTTTTATACATAGAGGTCCAATTAAATACTATCATTTAAATATATCATAATATTTATATTTAACTAATGAAATAAATTTTAACTAGATACATGCATAGTATGTAACTAATTTACAACATCAATGAGAGAATAGTAGCTAGACTAGCGTGAAATGTATCACCATTATTAATTGAATTGTTTGATTGCTGCTACACATAGATGGAATTAAAATATTGAATTATTTGTTGATATTTTCTTTAGCCACCTCCCTATGGGGGTGACCCCCAGCGAAAAACTAAAACTACCCCTGCTTCGGAAATGAACTTCCGAAGCGTTTTTTTTTTTGAATTTTTTTTGTCTTCGGAAATGAACCTCCGAAGATGTCAAAACCGTTAATGTTTCGGAAGTTCATTTCCGAAAATATTTCTGCATATACAAATTTCCCTCCTTCACTATTTCATCATTTTTCTCCAACACTTTTCCAAACCCTCCACAAAACCCAATCAATCTCCATCCATTTTTCGTCCTAAAATCAAGTTTCAAACCGTTGATCACGTTAAAGGGAGCATAAAAAGCTACAATTTCAGGTAAACATCACTTATTTCATTCCCTATTTCACTACATTGATTCAACAAAATTCTGCTGAACACTGATATAATTCGGAAGTTCATTTGCGAAATATGTTACCTAACATATTTCGGAAATGAACTTCCGAAAATAGGCCTGGCAGTAAAAAAAAACAGTTTTGGCCAACTTTTGATAATTTATTCATTTGTTAGGTATGGTGCATCCGGACAACATTGTGCAAGACGATGGAGTATTAGTTCCGGAAATTTTCAACGTTAATAACGATCCGGTTATTGACGTTACTCCTATGATCAATGTGGTCGATGTTCGACAACATTTTACAATTGATCGGAGCTTCGGCGATCGCGAACAATTGCTTGATTGGGTTCGGAAGGAAGCTAACAAAAATGGATTTGCAATTGTTATTTTAAGGTCGGACAACGGAAATAGTAGGCGGAAAGCTTTCGTTGTTTTGAATTGCGAACGGGGTGGTAGTTATGTACAATCAAACCGGGTGCTAAAACACGAGGACACGGGGTCGAGAAAGTGCGGGTGTCCCTTTAAGTTGCGTGCCACTCGGAGGGTTGATGATTTGTGGCGGTTAACCGTGATTTGTGGAATGCATAATCATGCCTTGGATGTCAAGTTACACGGGCATCCAATGGCGTGTCGTTTGTCCCGCGAAGAGAGGAATGTGATATCGGACCTAACGATAGTCAAAGTGGCGCCTCGCAACATACTTGCCGATTTGAAGCGTAAGAAACCAGATAGCGTTTCAAATATCAAGCAAATTTACAATGAACGGCACAATCTCAAGGTTTTGAATATGAGCCCTCGGTCGGAAATGCAACAACTTTTGAAACTACTAGGCGATAACAATTATGTTTCAAGCTTCCGAACCTCCGAGGACAAAGTTACCGTGCGTGATATTTTTTGGACTCATCCCGAAAGTATCAAATTATTCAACACATTTCCAACCGTTCTTGTGATGGATTCGACGTACAAGACCAACAAGTATAGGCTTCCGCTTCTAGAGATTGTCGGTGTTACCTCGACGGACAAGACTTATTCGGTGGGGTTTGCTTTTTTGGAGTGTGAAAAAGAAGACAACTTTACGTGGGCCTTGGGAATTTGCAAGTCTTTGTTAGTTGATCAAGCGGTTATGCCAAACGTCATTGTCACCGACCGGGACAATGCTTTGATGAATGCGGTCGATACCTTCTTTCTGACATCTACCGCTTTACTTTGCCAGTATCACATAACTTGCAACGTGAGAAGCAAGTTGAATCCGCACAAGACTAACCGAGTTGAATCCGCACATGCGGTCTTCAAGAGGTGGTTGGGTGATAGCAAGGGAGATTTGTGTCGGGGATGGGACATCGTGAACCAAATGCTTGAAAATCAACACAATGAAATTCAAACATCATTCGGTCGGAGCAAGACGGTTATGGAACACCGGTTTAAAGGGAAAATTCTATTCTCCCAATTGATTTACAACATATCTCGAACGGGTTTGAATTTTTTGTTTCATGAAGCTAAGCGGTCGGAGACGACGGGGCCAGATAGTTCATTATGTGGGTGCACGATTAGAAAGACATACGGCCTACCATGTGCTTGTATACTTGCAAAAAAAAGAATTTGAATTCACCCATACGCATGGATGAGGTAGCCGACCATTGGAAGAAACTTCGTTTTGATGATTTTGACCCGCCGAAAGAAAATGACTCCAAAATCACCATCTCCGACGAGTTGGAAGTGATAATGGAGAAGTTTGCTAAAGCGGACGACACAACAAAAATGCACATAAAAGAACAATTGCGAAAGATCGCATTTTCGGAGACCACCGATTTGAAACCGCCATCTCAACCGGTTAAGACTAAAGGTGCACCGAAAAAGTCCAAAATTACACAAGATGACACATCAACAAAACGATCTCCTTCCTACTTTGAACATGTTGACGCATCGTTACCGGAAATTCATGAGACACCTAAGTCCAAGAGTAGTGGTAACAAAGGTGCCCGTATTTCGAAGCCACCTCGCACACCGCCGATAAAAAAATCACCCATTGTCTACATTGATGAGATGCCACTTTTTATGCACAAATATATCGATAACATCGTTGATGTTGGAGGAGACGGCAATTGTGGATATCGGGCCGTTGCGGGTTTGCTCGGTAAAGGGGAAAATAATCACACTTTAGTCCGACGGGAACTTCTTGCGGAGTTGACTTCGTATCGGGACATCTACGGCCAACTATATGAAAATCAAGAAAAGTTTGCAAAAATTCATGATGCACTTGTTCTACCACTTACCGGTATCGCTCCGGTCTCGAAGTGGATGTCATTCCCCGATATGGGTCATCTCATAGCAAGTGCATATGATATTGTATGCGTCGATTTGACGAGGTTTGGACTAAGTGAGACTTTCTTTCCACTTCATAGTCGACCACTATTGGACTCGTCGGGCCGAATCATATGCATCGGGTATCTACGATCGCGGCACTTCGTCCAAGTGTTTTTGAAACCGGGGTGTCCTATACCGGCTACTTGTTGTCAATGGACCGCACATCGTTCAAATAAGGCGGAAACTTGGCCGGATCCTTTTGTTTCAAGAATGGCGGAGTTTGAAGAAATGATGAGCCAAGAGCGCGAGCAAAATAGAGAGCGGTCGAAGAATGAGCCTATTTTGGACTTAGGATCCACCGATTGGTTCGGTGAATTTTAGTTTGTTCCGGATCGTTTTTTGTATGTATTGTTGTTTATCATGTAAAATCGGACCGATTCAATACATTTATAATATAATTATGTTTTATGACTTGCTTGTCTAATTTATGGTTAATGTCAATTCCATATGTTCAATTTAGACAACACACTAAGCAATCAACAAAATGCAAAATTTATGTCTGTTTCTGCATAATTCGGAAATGAACTTCCGAAATATGCTAGTCTGCCTCCTATTTTCGGAAGTTCGTTTCCGAAATGTCCCCTGAGGCAGGATAAGGTTTGTTAGGCCATCAATGCTCCAATAAGTCTATAAATACACACTCTTCTTCATCCTCTCCACACCACAAAACACAAATGACACAAACCTACCCCCACCTAGCATTCGTCTACTTTGAAACCGGCTACCCGATGCCGTTCCAATTTCGCTTCTCGCGCGACACGCCGTTTGCGGAGTTGATACCGTCGCTCAACACGCTTTTGCGCTATCCCGAGAATCGAAATGTTGTCAAGCTCGAGTACCGCTCGCCATCGCTTAACGACGAGGGAGGCATTAAGTTCACACCTTTTGAGATCAAGAACGACGAAGATTTGGCGGTTTTGTGGACAACGTTCGACCGATTTTCTTCGAAGGGCCCGATCGAGTTGGACGCGAAACTTCAAAGATCGGCGGACGATGTTATCAAAATGTTGACTCATCCCCACCTACCTGTGATCAACAATATGTAACTTTAATTATATGTAATATTATCGTTGTAATCTTCACCCGATTAAATAAAGCGAATTGTTGTTGTTTTTCATTTTCTTCTGTCCAGACATATTTTTGGAAGTTCATTTCCGAATTCCCCAAGGGGGGTGCGTCCGGAGATGAACTTCCGAAACACCACATTTTCTAAAAATGTAACTTTATTTCGGAGATGCATCTTCGAAATCAATATTTTATATTAAAAAAAACACGTTTTCGGAGATGCATTTCCGAAAACACCTTTTTTTAAAAAAAAAATACAGTTTCGGAAATGAACTTCCGAAACAAGGGGTATTGTGGTAAATTCACCATGGGTGGGCAAGAAGGTTGGGAGGTGGGTGAAGAAAAATTCTTATTTGTTTTGTAATGCACTGGCAACAATTGATTTTAATAAAAAATTAAGTTTAATAAAATTAATTTTGATCAAAAATAGCAGAATTGATTCTAATAAAATGAAGTAACAAAATTAATTTTGATCTGAGTTGAAAGTGAATTGATTGATATTGGGATACATTAATACAAAAGTAATTCTTAATATTTGATTTTTTTTTTTAATAATTAAAATGAAAATTGATTTTGAAAGTATAATTATTAACTTTGATTTTAATATGTAACTTTTAAATACAAAACAAAATTATAAATATAATAGATAAATACAATTATATTCTTAAAAAAAACATAAACTAGCATTTTCTAAAAAAACTAGCGGAATGCCCGTGTGTTCGTATGGTACCGGCCGGGTACGTTTATTGGGTTAAGAAATTATTGTTTTTAAATAAAAGAATAATTAAGTGTTATTATGTAAGTATGTAATAAAAATTAGAAAGATCAATTATTTGGTTTAAAATAGGGTTAATACCTATTTTCACCCCTGCCATATGGG
Organism: Vicia villosa; assembly: GCF_029867415.1. Lineage (NCBI taxonomy): Eukaryota > Viridiplantae > Streptophyta > Magnoliopsida > Fabales > Fabaceae > Vicia > Vicia villosa. The sequence continues at coordinate 17,560,272 of NC_081180.1, read as the reverse complement.
GTTGGTTTGAAAAATTCCCCTGCAAAAAAAAAGTTGCAAGAATTCCCCTAACAATTGAAGATTCTCTCGTTTTAAACCTTGTAAAATTTTTGTTTTTAAAACCAACCTTGCCACTTGAAGGACTCTATCATTTTGAACCCTGTAAATTATTATTTTTAGTAAAATTAACCTTGCCGGTCATATTCCAGAGGGTTTAAAATGACATAACCTACAAAATTATAGGGTTTAAAATGACCGAATCTTCAAATGACAAAGTTGGTTTTAAAAACAAAAATTTTACAAGGTTTAAAACGAGAGAATCTTCAAATGTTAGGGAAATTCTTGCAACTTTTTTTTTGCAGGGGGATTTTTCAAACCAACCCCATATGGCAGGGGTGAAAATAGGTATTAACCCTTTAAAATATTACTGTTTTATCAACAGTAACTTCATGTTTCCGTTATGTTCAATATTTTGATCAGTAATTCATGTTCTAGTTAATATTTAATATTTTATTTAGTAACTTCATGTTCCCGTTAATATTTAATATTTTGATTAGTAACTTCATGTTCCCGCTAATATTCATTATTTTGATCAGTAACTTTGTATTCCCGTTAATATTCCAAATTTGCTCCCGTTATATTTTCATCAGTAACTTCATGTTCCTGTTAATATTCATTATTTTGATCAGTAACTCCGTGTTCCCGTTAATATTCATTATTTTGATCAATAACTCCGTGTTTCCGTTAATATTCCAAATTTTTCTCGTTAATATTCAAAAAAATTATCAGTAACTTAATGTTTATATTAATATTCAAAAAAATTATCAGTAACTTCGTGTTCTCGTTAATATTCAATATTTTGTAAATGACTCTGTGTTCCAGATAATATTTATTATTTTGATTAGTAACTTCGTATTCACGTTAATATTTCAAATTTGTTCCGTTATATTTTGATCAGTAACTTCATGTTCCCGTTAATATTCATTAATTTGATAAGTAACTCCGTATTCCCGTTAATATTCATTATTTTGATCAATAACTCTGTGTTCCCATTAATATTCCAAATTTGTTCCCGTTAGTATTGAAAAAATTTATCAGTAACTTAATGTTTCTATTAATATTCAAAAAATTATCAATAACTTCGTGTTCTCATTAATATTCAATATTTTTTCAGTCACTCCGTGTTTCCTTAATATTTATTATTTTGATCAGTAGCTTCATGTTCCCATTAATATTCAAATTTTGGATTAGTAACTTATTGTTTTCGATAATATTCAAAATTTTGATCAGTCACTTCGTGCTTCTGTTAATATTCAATATTTTGATTAATAACTCTGTGCTCCCGTTAATATTCAATATTTTGAATATTAACGGGATATCTTTGCATTCGCGCGAGTAGTCGGGTACCAGTGCGGTATGCTCATTAGTTTTAAATGGTTCATTTTATATAGAAAATTAAATAGAATAGTTAAATAAAAATTATATGAAAAAATAAATATGAAGATATAAAAGAAAATTGATACGCTCATTTGTTCAAAAAATATAATAAAAATTAAATGAGATTTTTTAAAAGATATAATAAATCGGTGCCTATAATTCTTTCAATATATAAAAATATTTGAATCAATAATATATATATATATATATATATATATATATATATATATATATATATATATATATATATATATATATATATATATATATATATATATTATTTTTACTTTGGAATTATTGTCAAAAATATTTAAATCAATAATAAAGTTGTTATATTATTATTCAATATTTTTATGAATAGTTAAAAAACAATAAATTTTTCTCGTGTTTGAATTCATACATTTTTAAAATATTTTTTATTATTTTTAATTTTCCAAAAAAATGTAATAACTCGTGAATTCACAGAAATTCTAATTTGGACACCCGTGCGTTCATATGGGTACTGGCTCATTACACTCATATGTTTTTAAATTGTACAAAAAAACGTAATAACATGTTAGTTCGCACGAATTTTGATATGAATATTCGTGTGTTTGTACGAGTATTGATGTGTTCATTCTATTATTATTTTTGTTTAAGTTCATGTAATTGATTTAATTTATAAAGTATTTATTATTATAAAATTCACATAATTAGTAAAATGAAATAAAATATATCACACAAATTCACACAAAATAATTATGAATTGTTTTAGTTTTAGTGGTCATAAAATAATTATGAATTGTTTAAATTAGCATATAATTATAATGTTATTTAACTCATATATTATTTATGTATGTTTGTCTAGTATTTTTTTACTTATAAATATATGTTTCACTGATTTCTATATTAGTAACATAAATAATTGTAAAAAATAACACATTTTTCCTGTGCTACATTTAGGTAAATTTATTTTTAAACTTCAAAAGAAGAGAAAAACTCTTTGATAGAGATAATAAGTATATATATATATATATATATATATATATATATATATATATATATATATATATATATATATATATATATATATATATATATATATATATTGATATTTTACACAAAAATTTATAATAATAGATAGAAAATAATTTGATAGATTTGAAATTGATTTTATTAAAAATAATATGGCTTAATCATTATAAATTTAATTAATTAATTTAAAGCTATTAAATTGATTTAAACTACTATATTATGTGTGTTCCTTATTTTTAGAATTATTCTATAGAATAAGTATTTACATAAATTCAAATTTCATCATTAATTTAAATTTTTTAAATATTATAAATTATATTTAATGTGTAATAAGAATATTCATAATTGTTGTTAATGTATAATATATTTTTAAATCATTTTAACAAATATCAATAAATTATTCATTTATAAAGTTTAATCATTTTTATTACATTTTAATGGATTTGATTTCATATTTTTCTAAATATAACAACCAATAAATTAAATAATTAATAGTATTAATAAGGAATGTTATTGAAATTGTTGAATATTTTTATATAATTTTTTATATTATAAAAAAATCATGCGAGACTTATATTTAACTTTTTAGTTTATATGTATTGCCATAATTTAAAAAAAATATATATTAATATGTCATTAAATCTTTTTTACTTGAATTCAAATTTAAAAGTATTAGCGATATTATAATCATTGAATGATAATAAAAGAGAAAGATAACTATAATCTCATAAAGAATATTAAGATTTAATAATGACCATATAGTATAAAGGATCCAAAATAATTAAACATAAATTTAAATTTTAATAAAAATTATTATATTTTAATAAGTAATAAGTAGTATTTATAATAGTGGTTTAATAAGTAATAGGTATAATTATATTCCCAACAGCGGATAAAATAAAATAAAAATACATTGTTGATCTTAGTTGTACAAACATGTCTGAGTCCTTTCACTTCTGTCAGCCACATTTTTTTTACGTGTACTTATATGACATTCCATAAAGACCGTTATTACTCTTCATCTCTCTTCTCAGACTACTATCCATATATGTTGTATCCTTACTGGTCTTCTTCATATTCTCACTTATCTTTTAATATTTCTCCTCATTTAACCAAAAAAAAATATATAATAGAGAACAAAAACTTACGGTACCATAAACATTCTAAAAGAAAATAATTTTTAAAAATATTTCATAATAAATAAAATGAATATAAATCAAATCGCAAATTTTAGATCTGTTATTTCCTTCACGTCTAAAATGTCATCCACAATATTTTCTAAATCTAAAGAAGATAATGAAAGACAAACAAATATATCAGATTCAATCTATGAATAACAAACTAATTTAAAATTTTGAAAGGGAAAGAGATAGAAATACTCAAGAAATCCTATACACAGAAGCTTTTACTAACACAAAGAAGATAAAGTTGGAACACTTAAACTATATCTTGTGTTGAAGAACTGCTAAATCAGATCTATCTTTAACCTGGAAAAAAAAAGGGAAAATATGTTAAAAACAAGAGAAACTTTAAGATCAGAAATGAAATATTAAAAATGTTAAATATGCAAAAAATAATATAAAACCTAAATTGAAACACAACAACCAAAACCTAAATTAAAACACAAAATACCAAAACTTAAATCACAAAACAAAACACTGTCAACGATAACCATTACCAGTGGCGGAGCCAGCAAAATTATAAAGTCTGGGCAAATTTTTAAAGACCGCAAATTCACATTTAAAAATAATCTTACAATAGTATGTAAAATAAAATTACGAGGCAAATGTCTTTTTCGAGACTTTTTTGCGGTGAATGTTTGAATAATATCAATATCACCAAGTGACTTGAATATCTTTCTCTCGTGCAACATATCATCAAGTCATTAAACCACACATCGTTGATCTTATTATACAATTTAGACTTGATAATCTTTATTGCTGAAAAAGTTCTTTCAACGGATATAGTCGACACCGATAATATCAAAACTAACTCAATAAGTTTGCAAACCAATTTCAGTTTGAAAAAGATCTTTTTTTTTTTTTAATTTTAGGGTTAAATAAGTTTTTGGTCCTATAAAATACCAAAATTTAGTTTTTGGTCCCTATAAAAGTAAATGACATATTTTGGTCCCTACAAAATTATTATGCATGTAGTTTTAGTCCTTATTGTTAAACTAATGTGTATTTTTGAGTGATTATTTTACATACATGTTTAGAACGTTTTAAAAAATTCATTGAAAAAAATTTTAAAATTTTATTTCTAAGTCGAAATTTTAAATACTTTATCATTATCTTTTAAAATTTGAAAATTTCATATTTAATTCTTCTCATTTTAAAAAATTCTAAAGTTTGATAAATAAATATTTTACAGTATTTTAAACATGCATAAAAAAATTTATTTAAAAATTGAAAGATAATTAAACAGTTTTCAAAATTTTAGAAAATAACATAGACTAAAACTCCATGCATAAAAACTTTAAACGAATCATTCGTTGAAGAACATATTTTTAAGAAAAAACTTTAAAAGGATCATTCATTGTAGGAAAATTTTTTAAGGACTAAAATTGAATGTTAATTTATTTAGGGTTAAATATGTTTTAGTCCCTATAAAATTATCATTAATGGCTCTTAGTCCCTACAAAAAATATTGACTTTTAGTCCTATAAAATTATTTTTGTACGCAGTTTTAGTCCCTGTAGACTAAAATTGCATGCAAAACTAAATTTATAGGGACTAAAAATCAATATTTTTTTATAAGGACTAAAAGCTAAAATTGAAATATTTATAGGGACCAACAACATATTTAACTCATTTATTTATAGAAAAAAACATATCTAACCCTTAGTTTTATTTTTTTATTTTTAAATATGAACACTAAAAAAAAATTGGGCCGGACCGAGCCTGGGCAATTGCCCAAGCTGGCCGTATGCTAGAACCGCCCATGACCATTACGAAGAAGAATATAAAACACAAAGAAAAAGATGAAGAAGGAAGAATAAGAATAAGAGGTAGTGAGATTGTTATAGCAGATTTGGATTTATTTTTGAAATCAAAAATTGTTTTTGTATATGAAAAATAAACCGTTCTGTGAAACCGTCATAAAAGGAGAACGATGCACAAATTTGTAACCGTCGTGGAATTGAAAACAATTGGAATAAGAATATGCTAATAGATGGATGAGAGAAAGAGAGGAAGAATAAAATAATGGAACGTTTCAAAACAAAATGGTGGAATGTTAGGCTAGACACGTGGCTTGTTGTGGAAAAGGTAGATTGACTTTTCTTATATGATAGATATGTATAACTAATTGTAAAAATAATTCCATTGATAGTTGAAATAATAATAGTAATAATTAATATTTTTTTATAATTTAAGTTGGTGTAACCGGTTAATACGGGATGTAATTGGTTACATGAATCAAAATAAGTTAAATAAATTAAAGAAATGATGTTTTTAGAGTTGTTGTAACCGATTATGCATTTGGAGTAACCAGTTACAATTCTTAGTTGATTTTATGTTTTTAGCAGCTGTAATCGGTTACAAGTTTTGTGTAATCGATTACATGTCCGAGGATTTTGTTTTTCAGTTGTTTGATGATGTCTCTTGTATCTCACTCAATTTGTAACTTGTATATATACCTAAGGGGTATTCATATGAATGTTAATGCCAAAAATTCTCACCCTCTCTCTCTCTCTCTCTCTCTCTAATTCTCCTCTATTTCTCTTATTCACTCTCCACATTCAAACCCTTCATTGTTCACCAAAGAGTGATTCTAAGTTCTAACATTTGGTATTAGAGCCTGGTTCGATCCACCAAACATCTAGTGTGCAACGTGAATTCTGTCTCCAATGAAAGAATCCCTACAAACCTACCCGTCCTTTATGCGGAGAATTATGACAAATGATGCAAGTAAATGAAGTGTTGTTTGGATACCAAGATTTTCTTGAAATGATCAAGAGCGGGGTGAATCCCCTTTTCGAAGGTGCAATGGATGTATGAATGGTGACAACTTTGAGAAAGTTGGTGATTGCGAATCGTCAAAGAAAGCATGGAAAATCTTGTAAAAGGCATATACAGGCGCTGACAAGGCGATGATGGTCAGTTACAAACTCACAAACGTCAATTCGAATTAATTCAAATGGAGGAAAAGAAGATAATCAAAGATTACGTGACAAGAATTACTCGATTGGTGAACCGCGTTGAGGCATATGAGGAAATTGTCATTGAGCTGAATGTTGTATCAAAAATCTTGCGTTCTTTGAAGACAAGATTTGATAACATTATGGTGGCGATTAATCGAAAGATCTTGCAACATTGAGCAAATAGGAGCTTCAAAGCTCTCTTGAGGCTCAGAGAAAAGATGGATGAGAGAAATAACGACAAGGAAAAGGCGGAGATTTATTTGCGAGCTCGACTCGATGAGAAGAAAAAGAAGTCGAAAGGAAAATGGTCCATGAAGAGTAAAGGTAATTTTTAGACTTTTGGTGCCAGAGAGTCTTAAAAATCAAAGAACTCGACTTTTCAAAAGGGTGAGAGAAGCTGCAACAAAAATGGTTATCAAGGAAACTTTATAGGTGATAAGGAAAAGTTTGACATGAGCAAGATGCAATATTTCAATTGTAAACAATTCGGCCACTATGCAAGAGATTGCAACAAAAAACAAGAAGGAACCACAAGCAAATGAAGCAAAGGTTGCAAGACAAGAGTTTAATAATGATACCACACTTTTGGTCATGATCACAGAAGGGGAATGCAACAACATCAAAGATCGAAAGTTGAAGCAGTTACGTGGTAAAGATATAGCTTTGGCCCGAGTAGCTTGGGGAGGAGCAGCAGGTGGGAATGTTACTTGGGAGCTGGAGAGTCAAATGAAGGACTCCTATCTTGAGCTCTTTACTTAAGGTATGTTTTAAAGGACGGAAACTCTTTTAGTGGGGGTGATCGGTAAAATAGCAAGTGTACTACTTTGCCTCTTGTAATAATAGGGAAAATTCCCCGAATGTCGATCTCAGGGACTGCGCAGGAATAATGAGTTCAATTCAAGGTTCAATTAAACAAAAACTTCAATGGGGTTTTGTTTGGTAATTATAACTTAACAAAGAATAGAATAAGCGCTAAATGAAATTGACTTTGTAACAAATATGAGTAACATGCTAGGGATAGTGGATGATTGACAATGTAACAACTCTGAAATTTCTACTGCAACAACTTATTTTAAATAATCAATTACTGGTTCTTAAGGTTGTTTGATCCTAAGTCCTTAGTGAAAAAACCTTTGATCCTTCATCCTAAACCCTAAGTCCTTAGAGGTTTACAATGAAATCAAGCAATTAAGTTATCAAGAATATCCGGTTACTATAAGGTATTCCTAGTCCTAGGTAATATCTATTATAGCATATTCTCATGAAGGCATTATCAATGGTGGTCCGCCTAAATGATAATCATAGATCAATTCCAATTTGTCCGAAAGGAAAAGCATTAGAAACATCAAGAGAATAAATCAACAATTAAAAACATGATTGTTATTGCAATTGCAAACTCAGAGTCATTACAAAGTTAAATCAGAGCCACCCCCCTAGCATTGGGGGGTTTAGCTACTCATAGTATTCAAAGAAAACATAATAATGAATAAAGACATTACAAGAAATTGGAGGAGATTGAATCTTCAATTGCTTCCGTTCATGAAGATCTTCTTCTCTCCCAAACCCTTGCTTTCTCCAATCTTCTCTTGTATTCTTTTCTCTAAATTGTCAAAAAGTCTCTTCTTTCTTGCCCTAAAGTTGTTTTTATAATCAATCTTTCATTCCGGTTGAAACCAAATGCCAAGAATACCCTTAATGATCCCATTTGAGTGAGGAAGCTTAAAAACACATATTCAGCCCGCGCTCATCAACACGGGCCGTGTTCCTGCACACGGGCGCCCGTGTTGATCCTCTGACTTTGGTTCAAACTCACATTTCCAGCCACATTTCAACACGGGTGGCCGTGTTGATTAACACGGTCCGTGTGAGCCCTTAACTTCATAATTTGGCTTTGTGTTCTTCATCAAAGTTGTAGCCCTTTTCGTTAGCGAAATTTTTCCACCGGAACCGCGTCATTCCGAGTTACGAAGCTCTAGTTATGATCAAAATACTACACGCATATCACGATGAGAAACATGCTGAAAATTTCCATATCTCACACTTGCTAACACGAGCCGTGTCAGCCCTGTGACTTTCATCTCTTTTGCATTTTCTTTGCCACGCTTCATCCTAACATGGCCAGTTTCAGGTGACACAGGTGGTCGTGTCAGACCTCATGTAGCTTGACTTTTCACTTCCTTCAAAACTCCCCTTTTTGTACTTCTTGGCATTGATTTGTCTCGATTTATTCCTTTAAGCCTGCAAACAGTAAAATGCACAACCAAAGCATAAAATGTAGAATAAAGAAATAAAACACTCAATAAAATAACTTAAACATACTTAAAAACAACGGTAAATATATGTGTGAAAACCACTGATCAAACTCCCCCAAACTTAAATCGTTGCTTGACCTCAAGCGACAATTACAAAAGTTAATGACCCTCAAAGCACACGGTGTTCATACGTGAGATATCCATCTGTATTGATCAAGAAACAGTTGGTCCGGCATTCACATGACGCGACGAGTTTTGTTACCACATTAAACCTCAAGCTCCCGTTTCGGATACCTCTCCAACTATGCTTTGCACTTAAGCCTCTTTCCGATTTTCCTCCTCTTTCATTCGGACAATCATATTAAGGCACTGCATCTCTTATAATACTCATCACCTGCATGAGACGAATCAAGGCTTCTTATTTTCTTTTCGTGGCACCAAACTAGCAGCATTGGCTACTTTTTATTACCGATGAAATTTTCAAACTTTGCAGTTATATATTGTCCTTTTGGACGACGTTTGGGGATCAATCTCCTTTGGGCTGAATAACCGGGTGAAGGTTACCCAACTTAGCGAGCCGATTGCCTTTTACCGCCTTTTCATCATTTGGTGCCAACTTTATATCTCTTTTTTTTCCTCAACCAGTCACCATGCACGTGAATCTGAATTATGCCCGACTGTATCAATAAACTACTCGAGAAGTACTTCTCAGGAGACAAGTACTATGGTGCAAATCTACACGTTAGACTCGTACTTCTTTTAGGGAACCAAAGGTGTTTAAACAAACCTCTTCTTGTCACATTATTCCGCACTTCCTGTCCTCAAACAAACCTCGTTTCATCTCTATATACTATTCCTGATCACTCTTTAGGATCAAAACTTCTTCAACAAAAATTAAAATTTCGGTCAAAATTTGGGCAGAATTCACTTTATGGTTTCACATCATACCAATAACATAAAAATAACATAAAAATAAAATGCAAAGAGAAGAGCCTCCCCCAAACTTGAACTAAACATTGGCCTCAATGTTTCAGAACGAGCCTGAGAGAGGTGACTCACAGAGGGTAATGCACTCTAATAATCACTTCCAAGCTTTCACCAGAGACGTCCTCTTTTATTTCCTGAAAATAACAAAAACAAACAGAAAAATTAATTATTAAAACCGTGGGTTGCCTCCCACGAAGCGCTTCGTTTAACGTCGCATGGCTCGACGGTCCATTACCCTTTATTATGGAGGGTATTTCCTTTTCCAAACCTTGTTGCTCATCACTTCCGCAACCACGAACTCATGAAGATGAAAAGCATGGATATCCGTTCTCTTCAATTTACTTCCCACATTCTTCTTGACTTCCTTAGCTTTCTTAGGACTTTTGACAGCTACATAAGTTGGTTCCACCCGAGAGGCTATGCTTGAAACTTTTTCTTGGATATTTTTAGGATTTTTGTCTTCTTTTTCACCTTCTGTCATACCAGCTAAAGTTTTCTCATTCACACATGCCCTATTTTTCTTAACTCCTAACATCTTCAAGGTTACTTCTTCATCAAATGATTTCAGCGTTAGTGTCCCTTTTTCAATGTCGAAGTTGCAGCGGCCTGTCGATAAAAATGGTCTCCCAAGAAGGATAGGAGTTTCTTCGTCTTCCGGAATATCCATAATGTGGAAGTCAACAGGGAATACAAACTTATCAACTTCCACTAGCACATCTTCAGCTACCCCATAGGATTTCTTAACGGTGTGATCAGCGAACCTTAACTGTGTCTTACTTTCACTAATCTTTTCTAATTCAAGCTTTTTGAAAATGGACAAAGGCATTAAACTCACACTAGACCCAGAATCGAGGAGTACCTTCTTAAATGCTATATTCTTGATAGTGCATGGTATCGCCACCGCCCCAGGGTCTTTCCTCTTTATTGGGATCTTTCTTGCTGTCGAGACTATACCACACTTCTCCGTTGCAATTTTTGGTTCTCCTCCTAGTGATCTCTTTTTCGCCAACACCTCCTTCATAAATTTCTTATACAAAGGCACGTGCTCAAGTGCTTCGAAGAATGGTAGATTTACCTCTAACTTTTTGAACAATTTAGTAAACTTCTCAAAGTCTTTCTCTCTTGAACCCTTCTTTGTCACTCTGGAGGGGAAGGGTAGTTTTATCACCGGTTCAGCGTCTTTCTTATTTTTTTCTTCAATTGGTTTAACCGGTGGTACCACCACTTCTGGCTCTTTTGGATTCTCTCTTATTTCCAGATCCACCTCTATTACCATGGGGTCATCTATTTCCTCTTTTTCTTTTTCAGGTTCTGCTACTCTCCTACTTCTTGTAGTAACAACATTAATCTTCTCTTGGTCTTTCAGATTTTTCACAGTTGAGCTCGGAAAGGTACCTTGTGCCTGTAGAGTGAGATGTTGTGCTATCTGACCCACTTGAACTTCCAGATTTTTAATTGAGGCGGTGGTGTTTCTGTGGTTGTTTCTTGTTTCTTCTTGGAATTGAGAGCACAGCCCAGCCAATCTTTCAATTGCCACTTCCCACTCTGCCTTCTGGGTGCCTTGTTGTTGTTGATCTTTCCAAGCAAAATTTGGATGATTCTTCCACCCTGGATTATAGGTGTTAGAATACGGATTGTTTTGCCTCAAGAACTTGATCTCTTCAATTTGTTGAGGAGTTGCAAAACAATACACAGTTTGGTGAGGGCCGCTACAAATCTCACAACTGACAATTTGAGTCGGTTGAACTTGAGCGACAGTTTGAGTCTCAACAGTCATCTTCTTTAGTCTTCTCTCAACTTCAGCTGCAATTTGGTCTTCCATTTTTATAACTTTATTAGCCAACTCCAAATCAATTATCCCTTCAGGATGGCTTACACTACGGTCATATAATTCCAAATGCTCATTCGCAGCAATAGCTTCAATGATTTTCTTGATACCAGTGGCTGTTGAGAAATTAGTTGAGCCACCGGCTGCCGTATCGATCAACTGCTTTGTCTTTATTTTAAGCCCGTTAACAAATACTTGCATCTGTTCAGTATGATCCATGTTATGAGTTGGGCATGCTACGAGGATCCTCTTGAATCTTTTGTAGGCATCTCCCAACGGTTCACCCTCTTTCTGCTTAAAGTTCAGAATTTCATACCTTTTTTTTAGAAAGACTGACGCTGGAAAATACTCATTCAGGAAGGCCTTTTCCATCTCTTCCCACGATGTGATACTGCCCGCTGGGAGGGAATAAAACCACTCTTCCGCCTCTTCGGCTAAGGTGAAAGGAAACATCCTTAGCTTCTTGGCTTCTTCAGTATGACCATCAATTTTCAGAGTGGTGCTCATGGTCAAAAATCTTTGCAAGTGCTTGTTTGCATCTTCATTAACCTTTCCGGTGAAAGGCTTTCTTTCGAGCTGAGTGATGGTGCTTGGATGCAATTGAAAATTAGGAACATTCACCGGTTGATTGACAATTGTTAGTCTCCCACCTGGTGTATTCACAACACCATAGTCTCCGAGGAGTCTCTCAGGTGGAGGTGGATTCTCGCCCATAACTTCCTCTTCACTTTCAGAATCTGAATGAACTGTCACAACTTCTTCTTCAGATTCCAGTTTCTCTTGACGAGCTTGTCTACGCCTTGCGTGTAAGGTTCTTTCAATTTCTGCGTCAAAAAGAAATTCAGCTGAGGCCTTACCTCGCATGCACAGCTTAGACAAATATTAGAATTAGAAAAAATAAAAATAAAAAGTGCAGAAAATAAAATTTTAGTCGCAGAGCAACAAAATTCTAATTGAACTCAACTTAAACTCAATATTATGGCAGTCCCCGGCAACGGCGCCAAAAACTTGATCGGTAAAATAGCAAGTGTACTACTTTGCCTCTTGTAATAATAGGGAAAATTCCCCGAATGTCGATCTCAGGGACTGCGCAGGAATAATGAGTTCAATTCAAGGTTCAATTAAACAAAAACTTCAATGGGGTTTTGTTTGGTAATTATAACTTAACAAAGAATAGAATAAGCGCTAAATGAAATTGACTTTGTAACAAATATGAGTAACATGCTAGGGATAGTGGATGATTGACAATGTAACAACTCTGAAATTTCTACTGCAACAACTTATTTTAAATAATCAATTACTGGTTCTTAAGGTTGTTTGATCCTAAGTCCTTAGTGAAAAAACCTTTGATCCTTCATCCTAAACCCTAAGTCCTTAGAGGTTTACAATGAAATCAAGCAATTAAGTTATCAAGAATATCCGGTTACTATAAGGTATTCCTAGTCCTAGGTAATATCTATTATAGCATATTCTCATGAAGGCATTATCAATGGTGGTCCGCCTAAATGATAATCATAGATCAATTCCAATTTGTCCGAAAGGAAAAGCATTAGAAACATCAAGAGAATAAATCAACAATTAAAAACATGATTGTTATTGCAATTGCAAACTCAGAGTCATTACAAAGTTAAATCAGAGCCACCCCCCTAGCATTGGGGGGTTTAGCTACTCATAGTATTCAAAGAAAACATAATAATGAATAAAGACATTACAAGAAATTGGAGGAGATTGAATCTTCAATTGCTTCCGTTCATGAAGATCTTCTTCTCTCCCAAACCCTTGCTTTCTCCAATCTTCTCTTGTATTCTTTTCTCTAAATTGTCAAAAAGTCTCTTCTTTCTTGCCCTAAAGTTGTTTTTATAATCAATCTTTCATTCCGGTTGAAACCAAATGCCAAGAATACCCTTAATGATCCCATTTGAGTGAGGAAGCTTAAAAACACATATTCAGCCCGCGCTCATCAACACGGGCCGTGTTCCTGCACACGGGCGCCCGTGTTGATCCTCTGACTTTGGTTCAAACTCACATTTCCAGCCACATTTCAACACGGGTGGCCGTGTTGATTAACACGGTCCGTGTGAGCCCTTAACTTCATAATTTGGCTTTGTGTTCTTCATCAAAGTTGTAGCCCTTTTCGTTAGCGAAATTTTGCCACCGGAACCGCGTCATTCCGAGTTACGAAGCTCTAGTTATGATCAAAATACTACACGCATATCACGATGAGAAACATGCTGAAAATTTCCATATCTCACACTTGCTAACACGAGCCGTGTCAGCCCTGTGACTTTCATCTCTTTTGCATTTTCTTTGCCACGCTTCATCCTAACATGGCCAGTTTCAGGTGACACAGGTGGTCGTGTCAGACCTCATGTAGCTTGACTTTTCACTTCCTTCAAAACTCCCCTTTTTGTACTTCTTGGCATTGATTTGTCTCGATTTATTCCTTTAAGCCTGCAAACAGTAAAATGCACAACCAAAGCATAAAATGTAGAATAAAGAAATAAAACACTCAATAAAATAACTTAAACATACTTAAAAACAACGGTAAATATATGTGTGAAAACCACTGATCAGGGGGAGAGTTGTAACACCCCATATTTTCCATTATTTAATTTAATTAGAGTTTAAATTATTTAATTGAAATTAATTGGAATTTTGGTGAATTGTTAGAAATTATGAAAAAAATAAACAATTGGGCTTAATGTAGTGGTTAGCAAAAGGGAGGTGTTAACTATGTAAGCCTTATTGAGATATTTTCTATTTTCATAAAATAAGGGAAATCGGGAAAGAAGGAAGTTAGAAGCAAAGAGGAGAAAGAGAAGAACGAGGAATACGTGAAAGTGCAGAAGCAGAGGAAGAGGAAGAATCTAAGAATTTGGCTAAGGTAAGGGGGACTCTTCCAGTTAATCTCTCTTATGTGTTCAAGGGTAGTAAGATTGATTAGGTTATCGTTTGATTCGATTGATATATATTGGGTTTTGGAGATTGTTAGGTTTTGAGTAAATTCATAACTTTTGTGTGATTTTAATGAAATTGCAGTATGATTAATATGTATGTTGTTAATTGATGTTAAAACATTTTAGAAGTATGTTAAAATGTGTAATCGGGTACTGTTCTGAGGTAGTAATTGTTTTGATGTGATTGGATTCGTATTGGTACGATTTGGAGACATTTAGAATGGGCTGAGTTGCTGTCAAACTCGTTTTCTGTTACAGAGGGGGTGTAATCGGTTACGGTAACCGATTACACTGAGTGTTATTTTCAAAAATATGTGTTTTCGAGCTTGTAATCGGCTACGATAACCAGTTACGCTGTACGTGAATTTCTAAAAATTGTGTTTTGGGACTGGTAACCCGTTACGGTAACCGGTTACGCTGTAGTTTTTTGGAAAAATATTTTATTTTCTAAAATTCATATCTTTTGATTTAATTAAGTGGATGAAATGTAGCATTATGTGACGGTTAAGTCGGTTATTATCGCAATTATTCGAAGCAAAGCTAAGTAGAACATGTTGTTGATGATTAAATTGAGAGAATGAAATGTTTTGGTATTAGGAATGAATATTGTGTCTGGCGAGGGTCTACCGCCTCGTCTGGACCCAGGCATACCAAGCGCGCTCTCGGCGAGCGTCTCCTCCACCGAGGACCCTTCTCCTCGTGGCCCTATGCCGGGGACCCTCCTCCCCGTAGGGTTCTTTCATATCCAACCCCCCGAATAATACGGAGTCCACGTAGTCCCTAAAAGACCGCGTCTCCCTTAAACTTCGGAGTGGTTGACCAGGACGGAGAGCACGCACGCACCTCCAATATTTTCGCCTAGGAATCCTGGCAGTCTCCTAATTGGGCCTGGGTATCCAGTCTAGTAGCGAGATCTTGGCCCAGCGCTGGGGGCTATAAATACCCTCTTTCACTAAAGGGTCAGGTATTCATTCTCTTCTAACCTTTACCTTGTACTTGCGCTCTGTTGCTCGTATTCTCACTTTGGCATTGGAGTACCTTGCAGGTACACCCCCCCAGTTTACTGAAGATCCAGTCCCTTGCAGACCTTGAAGATCCATCTGATCAGGTAAGATCACAAGGTAAAAAGCTTTAACAATACTTTAAATACAAGATAAAAGATATTGGAAAGGGAGTTTGAGTACCTTGACAATTTTAGTCAATATCATTCTCATCCTTTTGGACAAAAACAACAAACTTAAGCAATCTACAATGGATACCTCAAGTGTGTGTGTGGAATATCATGTGACATAGGAACAAACAAGTGAGTATGATAATCAATAAATAAGAGAGATGGATGTATCTAAACCATTGGATTCAAACTCATGTATGAATGATGAATGATTTATATGATAAATAAACATAGGGTTAGATAAACAACACATAAGAGAAATTAACAAGATAATGGTTAAAATAATAATTAAGTACAAAATAAAGATTAAGTCAACAAGTATGTACAAGATAACAAATTTAATTAATCATGGATAAACAAAGATCAACATGTTTCTTTTCTTTTTGGGTTAGGGTTTTAAACCTAGGTTTTTTGAATTAGGGTTTCAAATTAGGGTTTTCATTTAAACACTTAAACCTAATTGATTTTAATTATTAAATATCTATTTCTTTAAGAAAAATGATCTAAGGGTACATAAAGAAGTCAAAGACATCCTATTCTAACCCTAAACAAATATTTACAAAACATTCACAAAGTTCTATAAAAGAATCAAAACAAAAGATTTTTAGTTGATTTTCTTAACATAAAAGACATTATTTTGAATTAATTTTTAAATAGATAAATATTTAATATTTTTGGGATTTTTTAACATAATGTGAAAATACATAAAATAAATAATTCACATAAAAAAAGAAGGAGTTAAAAAGACCTATTTTCCTATTTTTAATTCATTTTCAAAGTTGAATAAAAACTAGAAAACATGTGATAAAAAAAATAAAGGGGTGTGACCACTAGGGCTTGAACCCACGCCTAACTCAGCACTCAAAACACTCACCAACGAGCCAGCGCGCATGTGTTAATAGTATAGCACCTTCAGTTCTATATATTATAAAACAAGTAGTGAATGGTTTCAAAAAAAAAACAAGAGAAATCCAAAGTGGCAAAAGGGGGGATCTAACCCACGCCCTTTGGGGGAAGAGGACTAGAGTACACGCGCTTGCCATGTGAATTGTAACGATGTAGTCATTAAACTTTGCCCTCTAAAACATTATATTTTAAATTCATTTTTCAAAATGGATGAATGGCGTGAAGCCTTCATCTTCTCCAGCAACGTGAACACAGCAACAACAATGGCCATGGCTCAAAACACAAATCCTTCAAATCTTAATCAAATTGAACAAAGTATAAGTGCATTATGTTCCATTTTTAAACACAAACTCAACCATGTAAATAACAACAACTAAAACACAATCAAACGTGAGAATTTTTTAGATTCAGTGATGAACCCTAAAAACAAAATTTTAAATTAAATGCTTGAATCAAACAACCAGGCCCTAAAAGCTTAGGGCTTTTAGTCCTTACATTATTCCTAATAGAATGGTATCAAGAAGCAATCAAAATGATGATCAAATAAGCAAGCTCGAGTTTAAGTTCAGTACCTCTGAAAGTGAGGTCGAGCAGAGAGTTCGAGAGGACCTGGGAGTGATTCAAGGCCCTGGTTAGCTTCATTGATTCACAAGGAAGCTTTTGCAATGCTCAGAATGGCTTGAAAGTCCCAGTAACTTCAAACACGATTTCACCTACAACAAGAAAAGGTTATGGCTGGAACTTGTTGTTAGAACAAGATTTGTTCTGATCAATATTCTTAGTTTTGATGATAACAAGGATATGAATTTTGTGTGAGATAATGTGGTACTCTAATACATTGCAATTTCCCTTTCAGGAAATATATAAAGAGTTTGCACAAATCAGCGCTCAGAAGCTTTGTCTCAGAAGGTTCAGCATGCAACATCAGAACATGGTCTGGCAAGACATCAGAAGATGGTCAAGGCAGAATCAGAACATGGGTCTATGGAAGCATCAGAAGAACTTGAGATCAGAAGCAGAAGCACTGAAGTTCTCATGGTATCACGCTCAGAAGCACTTCAAGGTCAGAAGACAAGAAGATGCTATGCACTAATCTGTTTGACTCTGATGATATTCAAACGTTGTATACACAAACGTCAGATCAGAAGAAAGTACAGGTGGCAGGCTACGCTGACTGACAAAAGGAACGTTGGAAGCTATTAAAGGCAACGTCAGTAGACACAGCGTGAACAAGGCTCGAGGTAGTTGACAAAAGCGTGAAACATTAAATGCAATACTGTACGGAACACGCAAAGCATTAAATGCTCCCAACGGTCATCTTCTCAAGTGCCTATAAATATGAAGTTCTGATGAGAAGCAAGGTTACCAATCCTGAACAAACTTATTCTGAAAAACTTGCTGAAACGCTGTTCAATTCAAAGCTCAAAAACTTCATCTTCATCAAAGCTCACTACATTGCTGTTGTAATATATTAGTGAGATTAAGCTTAAACGTTAAGAGAAATATCACTGTTGTGATTATAGCTTTTCAGAAGCATTGTAATACTCTTAGAATTGATTACATTAATTTGTAAGTAACTAGAGTGATCAAGTGTTGATCAGGATACTCTAGGAAGTCTTAGCTTGTGTCTAAGCAGTTGTAATTAGAGTGATCACGTGGTGGTCAGGATACTCTAAGAAAGTCTTAGCTTGTGTCTAAGCATTTGTTCCTAGAGTGATCAGGTTGTGATCAGGATACTCTAGAAGACTTAGTCGTGGGCTAAGTGGAAAACCATTGTAATCTGTTGCGATTAGTGGATTAAATCCCCAGGTGAGGTAAATCACTCCGTGGGGGTGGACTGGAGTAGTTTAGTTAACAACGAACCAGGATAAAAATAACTGTGCAATTTGTATTTATCGTTCAAGTTTTTAAGACTACACTTATTCAAACCCCCCCTTTCTAAGTGTTTTTCTATCCTTCAATTGGCATCAGAGCGCCGGTTCTAAGGTGCAAGCACTTAACCGTGTTTAGAAAAGATTCAGGAAGAGAAAAACACTTCAGTAAAAGATGGCTGGTGAAGTTCAAACAAATCCAACTGCATCTACATCTGGCTCTGCTGAGCAATACAACGGTAACAATGGTTATACTAGACCACCAGTATTTGATGGTGAAAACTTTGAATACTGGAAAGATAAACTGGAAAGCTACTTTCTTGGTCTAGATGGTGAACTATGGGATCTTCTAATGGATGGTTACAAACATCCAGTGAAAGCCAGTGGCGTAAGGCTTACAAGGCAAGAAATGGATGATGATCAAAAGAAGCTTTTCAAGAATCATCATAAATGTAGGACTGTTTTGCTGAATGATATCTCTCATGCTGAGTATGAGAAGATATCTAGCAGGGAAACTGCCCAGGATATATATGAGTCATTGAAAATGACCCATGAGGGAAATGCTCAAGTCAAGGAGACTAAAGCTCTTGCTCTAGTCCAGAAATATGAAGCCTTCAAGATGGAGGATGATGAAGATATTGAGAAGATGTTCTCAAGATTTCAAACTCTAACTGCTGGATTGAGAGTTCTGGATAAAGGCTACACCAAGGCTGATCATGTAAAGAAGATTATTAGAAGCTTACCCAGAAGATGGGGTCCAATGGTGACTGCATTCAAGATTGCCAAGAATCGGAATGAAGTTTCTTTGGAAGAGCTTATCAGTGCCTTGAGAAGCCATGAAATAGAGCTGGACGCAAACGAGCCTCAGAACAAAGGTAAGTCTGTTGCATTAAAATCTAAAGTTAAAAAATGCACTAACGCTTTTCAGGCTAGAGAAGAAGATCCTGAAGAATCAGAATTTGAAGAAGAAGATGAACTGTCCATGATCTCCAGAAGGGTAAACCAACTCTGGAAGAGCAAGCAAAGGAAGTTCAGAGGCTTCAGAAGCTCAAAGAGATTTGAACGAGGAGAATCTTCTGGTGACAGAAGATCTGACAAGAAGAAAGCTGTCTACTATGAGTGCAATGAGCCTGGACATTACAAGAACGAGTGTCCAAAACTTCAGAAGGAGAATCCCAAGAAGAAGTTTCATAAGAAGAAAGGTCTTATGGCAACATGGGATGATTCTGAATCAGAATCAGAATCAGACTCTGAAGGAGAGCAGGCCAACTTCGCGTTAATGGCTACAGAAGATGATGGATCAGAATCTACATCAGAATCAGATTCTGAAGAGGTATTTTCTGAACTATCTAGAGAAGAGTTAGTTTCCAGTTTAACAGAACTTCTGGAACTCAAGGCTCATCTTAGTATCAAATACAAAAAGCTGAAGAAGCAGTTTGAATTTGAAACTAAGAAGCTGGAAGTGGAAAATTCAGAACTGAAGGAAAAAGTTTTAAATCTATCCAAAGATAGTGGATCTCCTTCTGAAACAGAAAAATCCATTCCTAGCATGAATCATATTCTGAAAGAATATGACTCGAGCTTCAGAAAGTTCTTATCTAGAAGTATTGGCAGAAGTCATCTTGCTTCTATGATATATGGTGTTTCTAGAAACAGAAGGTTTGGTTTTGGCTATGAGGGTGATACCTCACATAAATTTGAACCTATTGATGATCTGAAGATCACATACAAGCCATTGTATGATCAGTTCAAATATGGCCATGCACATGATATTAGGCTCACTTCACATGCACAGAAGTTTAACACTGTTCACACTAAGAAGCTCGTGACACATCCTAAGAAATATCATGCTGACAAACCTAAAGAATATCATGCTGTTCCTCCTGTTAAATATTTTGCTAAACCCAAGTTCAATCAGAACTTGAGGAGAACTAACAAGAAAGGACCCAAGAAATTGTGGGTACCTAAGGAGAAGATAATTTCTATTGCAGATATCCTTGGCGGCAAAGAGGACAAAAAGCAAAATGTCATGGTACCTGGACTCTGGGTGCTCGCGACACATGACGGGAAGAAAGTCTACATTCCAAGACCTGGTGCTTAAACCAGGTGGAGAAGTCAAGTTTGGAGGAGATCAGAAGGGCAAAATCATTGGCTCTGGAACCATAAGTCTTGGTAACTCTCCTTCCATAACTAATGTACTTCTTGTAGAAGGATTAACGCATAACTTATTGTCCATAAGTCAATTAAGTGACAATGGTTATGATATAATCTTCAATCAAAAGTCTTGCAAGGCTGTAAGTCAGAAGGATGACTCAATCCTATTTACAGGCAAGAGAAAGAACAACATTTATAAGATTGATCTTCCTGATCTTGAGAAGCAGAAGGTGACTTGTCTTATGTCTGTTTCTGAGGAGCAATGGGTCTGGCACAGAAGATTAGGTCATGCTAGTTTGAGAAAGATTTCTCAGATTAACAAACTAAATCTGGCCAGAGGACTCCCAAATCTGAAATACAAATCAGATGCTCTTTGTGAAGCATGTCAGAAGGGCAAGTTCTCCAGACCTGCATTCAAGTCTAAGAATGTTGTTTCTTCCTCAAGGCCGTTAGAACTCTTGCACATTGATCTGTTTGGCCCTGTCAAAACATCATCTGTCAGAGAGAAGAAATATGGATTAGTCATCGTTGATGATTATAGCCGCTGGACATGGGTAAAGTTCTTGAAACACAAGGATGAGTCTCATTCAGTGTTCTTTGAATTCTGCACTCAGATCCAATCTGAGAAAGAGTGTAAAATCCTAAAGGTTAGAAGTGATCATGGTGGTGAATTTGAGAACAAATTCTTTGAGGAGTTCTTCAAAGAAAATGGTATTGCCCATGATTTCTCTTGCCCTAGAACTCCACGGCAAAATGGAGTTGTAGAGCGAAAGAATAGGACTCTACAAGAAATAGCCAGAACCATGATCAATGAAACCAATATGGCTAAGCATTTCTGGGCAAAAGCAATAAACACTGCGTGTTATATTCAGAATAGAATCTTTATAAGACCTATTCTAAATAAGACTCCTTATGAATTGTGGAAGAACAGAAAGCCCAACATTTCATATTTCCATCCTTTGGGATGTGTATGCTTTATTCTGAATACTAAAGATCATCTTGGTAAGTTTGATTCTAAAGCACAAAAGTGTTTCCTTCTTGGATATTCTGAACGCTCTAAAGGCTACAGAGTATACAATACTGAAACATTGATTGTAGAAGAATCAATCAATATCAGGTTTGATGATAAGCTTGGTCTTGAAAAACCAAAGCAGTTTGAGAATTTTGCAGATATAAATATTGATATATCAGAAGCTGTAGAACCAAGAAGCAAAGCTGCAGAAGCTGGCAGTCTCAGAAGCAATGGATCAGAAGATCAAGTTGCTGCATCTTTAGAGAATCTCAGGATTTCTGAAGAGCCAACAGTCAGAAGATCACCTAGACTTGCTTCAGCTCATTCAGAAGATGTGATCCTTGGGAAGAAAGATGATCCCATCAGAACAAGGGCATTCCTTAAGAACAATGCAGAATGTCAATTAGGTCTTGTTTCTTTGATCGAGCCAACTTCTGTTGATCAAGCTCTAGAAGATCCAGACTGGATAATTGCCATGCAAGAAGAACTAAATCAGTTTACAAGGAATGACGTATGGGACTTGGTTCCTAGACCAAAAGGATTTAACATCATCGGCACTAAGTGGGTGTTCAGAAACAAACTAAGCGAGAAGGGAGAAGTGGTAAGAAACAAAGTCAGACTGGTTGCTCAAGGTTATAGTCAGCAAGAAGGGATTGACTACACAGAAACCTTTGCACCAGTGGCCAGGTTAGAATCTATTCGTCTATTAATTTCTTTTGCCACTCAACACAACATCACTCTTTATCAGATGGATGTTAAGAGTGCCTTCTTAAATGGTTACATAGATGAAGAAGTTTATGTCCATCAACCTCCTGGTTTTGAAGACTCCATGTCTCCAAATCATGTTTTTAAATTAAAGAAATCATTATACGGATTGAAACAAGCTCCTAGAGCTTGGTATGAACGTTTGAGTTCTTTCCTTCTGGAAAATCGTTTCACTAGAGGAAAAGTGGACACTACTCTCTTCTGTAAAACATTTAAAAAGGATATTTTAATTTGTCAAATATATGTTGATGATATTATCTTTGGAACATCTAATGCTACACTTGGAAAGGAGTTTGCTGAGTCTATGCAGGCTGAGTTTGAGATGAGCATGATGGGAGAACTCAAGTATTTCCTTGGGATTCAAATCAACCAAACTTCTGATGGAACGTATGTTCATCAAACAAAGTATGTGAAAGAACTTCTGAAGAAGTTTAATCTTTCTGAAAGTAAAGAAGCCAAAACTCCTATGCATCCAACGTGTGTCCTAGGTAAGGATGAGGTAAGTAAGAAGGTAGATCAGAAGTTGTACAGAGGTATGATTGGATCTCTTCTATACCTAACTGCTTCTAAACCTGACATTCTCTTTAGTGTTTGTTTGTGTGCTAGATTCCAATCAGATCCGAGAGAATCTCATTTAACTGCGGTTAAGAGAATTCTGAGGTATCTGAAAGGTACTACTAATGTTGGTTTAGTTTACAGAAGATCCAAAGATTACAACTTAGTAGGATTCTGTGATGCTGACTATGCTGGAGATAGAATTGAAAGGAAGAGCACTTCTGGAAGTTGTCAATTTCTTGGAAGTCATCTGATCTCATGGTACAGCAAGAAGCAAGCTACAATTGCTCTCTCAACAACAGAAGCAGAATATGTTGCTGCTGCTGGATGTAGCACACAAATGCTCTGGATGAGAAGTCAGCTAGAAGATTATCAGATATATGAGAGTAACATTCCTATTTTCTGTGATAATACTTCTTCTATATGTTTATCTAAGAATCCTATCTTACATTCAAAAGCTAAACATATTGAGATTAAACATCATTTCATAAGGGACTATGTTCAGAAGGGTGTTATATCTTTAAACTTTGTGGATACAGACCATCAATGGGCTGATATCTTTACAAAACCCCTTGCTGAAGATAGGTTTAAGTTCATTCTGAAGAATATCAGTATGGATTTATGCCCAGAATGAGAAAATGAGAAGATCTTATGTGTGAGTATCTTCTGAAATGAGATTGGAGTAGTCTTTTATAAGAAGTTGTGATTGTGATCAATTAGAAGTAGTGATTCTGTTATTACTAACGTTTCATTGTCTAAGTTGACTCAGAATCTCTTTAAATGTAAAACAGTTGTAACTGGCTATCCAGATGGTAAACACGTGTTCACTATTTCTGGACAAACGTGCGTGCAGTTGAGGGGACGCCTACTTAGGTAACTGTGCTAATCACTTCTTTTGTCATTATTATCTCTCCTCACGTCATGTAACATTCAATGCCATTCATCATTTCTTTTATTGTCCTTTTCGTTTTTATACCCGTCAAACGTTTCCCTTCCCTAGAACGTTTCCTTCCCCACATTCCCTCTATTTATTTCTCCGTTTCTTTGCTTTCCTCAATCAATCTTTATGCTCTCTCTCTCTTTCTCTCACTTTTCTTTGAATATTCTTTTTGCATAAACCTTAGTTTATTCATCTTCAACCTAGCATTCACCATGAATCCGTCTTCAAGTTTCTCTCAAGAGGTTTCTCCACTGAAAACTTGCTTCAGGCCTCCATCAGTAATGGAAGTTTTGTGCAAATCTCATGTGGACGCTGATGATTTGGGTGCTTATGGTTTCAACCAAGATGCAAAGGCGAAGGCTCAAGGGTGGTCGATCTATATGAATAGAACGGTTGGAATGGTTGTCTAGTTCCAGGTTGAGAAACAAATCTCGGGGATCACTGTTAGGAGTGAATTAATGGTAATTTCATGTGTTAATATAAGTGATTTATTCTCTAAATAAATGCAAAATTTTGATAGATCCATAGGTTTTTAGTAAGAATTGAACTGAAAAGGTTTAGTTCGTGTTTAAAGCAAATCGAATCACTTGTGGGTACTATTGTTACAGGTTTGAAGCCAAATTGAAGCTTGAGAAGAACATGAGGAGGAAAGGAAGTTGGAAGAGCAAAAAGGCAAGAGAAAGAGTTGAGTTTTGCAAAGGGCGCGCCGCGGAAGTTCAGTGAGGCGCCGCGCCAAAGTCTCTGTTTTTGATCGCGCCGCGCCAGCCCGATGCCGCGCCGCGGCCTCGGCGTAAAAAGCCCAAAGTTTCTATTTAAAAGCCCTAGCTTCCAAGTGAAAAAGAGGAGGGTTGTGTTGTGCGAAATTAGGAGAGCATTCTGAAGGTGCAGCCACAATCATCAATTGAAGACCAATTCTCTATCAAGCGAAGACATTCCTTTGATGAAGATGAATTCTTCCATTAATCCTTGTGTGTTCTTCATGTCTATGGAGAGCTAAATCCCTCTTGTTGAATCTAAGGTAGTAGTTAATCTATGAATATACAATACCATTAGTTAATTCCTGTGAACAATTATTTGAATTCATTATCAATAAGTAATCTTGCCTTTATTATTAAATTATCGTTTAATCTTTGATCGAAAGAAAGGATTTAACTTTTGCCCTAGGTTACTATATTGATTCAATACCAATCCGCAGAGATGGGATTGCGATTGGGTTTTCATAATTATCGTTCTTAATTACTGTTATCGTTATTGATATTTGGAGAGATCGAATCTCGTACCGGTAAAAGCTATCTAGTTTGATTTGCAGAGATGGAATCTTATTTGAGGATAAGTGAAGATAATGATTCATAAAGTTGTTCAATTGGGAATTAAGTGATAATTGTATAGGAATAGATTGATGAACCCTAAAGATTCAACATACTTCTCTAATTGTTAAACCACAATTCATTATTTGCATTTAGTTTATTTGTTTACTTTTGATAATATTAGATTATAAATCAAACAAACCTAATTTTCCTAACTCAAAATAAACAACTATAGAAAGGCAGTGATATTAACCAATCCCTGTGGATACGATATATTACCGAAAATATTTACCCACAAATACTTTCAACAAATTGGCGCCGTTGCCGGGGATTGGTGTCAATATTGCACGCATTGCAATAGTTTTTTATTTTGAGTTATTTCCTTATTTTTAGTTATATTATTTTTAGTTATTTACTTATTTTTAGATTTTTTGTTTAGTTACTTATTTTTAGATTTTTTGTTTAATTACTTAATTTTAGATTTTTTTGTTTAGTTCCTTAATTTTAGATTTTTAGTTTAGTTCCCTTATTTTAGATTTTTAGTTAATTACCTTCTTTTAGATTTTGTTATTGCAATAGTCTTTTAATTTTGATTTTTGTATAATTTTTTCTATCTTGTTATTTCACTTGTTTGCTAGTCTTGTAGATGTTTGTTTCTCAGAATGTTTGACCCACATATAAATGACGCGATTCATGCTCAAAACGAGATCCTTTTTCAACAAATGGAGTATCTCCTTCAAAGTGTGTCACAGTTCACACCTCAAGTTAATGAGTTTTATGATAGCGGATGGGGCACACCGGAAGATACGATGGAGTATCATATGGCTAACCATGATTATCATCAAACAGGATTCTGTCCACCAGTGCAAGAAGAAGAAGTGAATTACATGAATAATAACCAAGGACAAAGGCCGTATCAATATCAAAATCAGCCATACCAACAAGGCTATCCGCCAAGATATAACAATCAAGGGTACCAACAAAGGCCACCGAATCAAGGGTATCAACAACAAGCCTTTCAACCTTACACTCAATCATCGCCACAACAACAAGGAGGACAATCTAAGTTGGAAGAGATCATGAATCAGTACATACAAATGTCAATGACAAATCAACAACAAGGGCTTTCACAGTATAATCAAGGTTATCAAAGTGGACCCTCTGAGTTAGAGGAAACCATGAATCAATTCATGCAACTCTCTTCAACCATTCAACAGAACCGAGAAATTCGAGATGCTCAACTTGCCAAATTCTTAACCGAGCAAAACGTAAGTCAAGTCTCAACTGTTCAAAACCCTACGACTTATGTAGAAACTTGCAATGCTACTTCTGTAAGGAGTGTAAAAGTGATTGGTGAGGATGATGGAAAGAAGAGATTGGAGGAGGAAGTTGATGACAAAGAAGATGTTGTTGAAAAGGATAACATAGAGTATGGAAACATCAAGAAAAATTTAGAAGTTGAGTATGAGCTCTCAATGAAGCTACCTTATCCAAGACCTCCTAAAAGAGTAGATGATGTGTTAGTCGAAGGAACAAAAAAGGAGGATATAATTAAAGAAGTTGTGAATGAGTTAGAAACTTCAAAAGTTGAAACTTTTTCAAAAGAGAATAGGGTGGACTTAGAGTTGAAGAAGAGTAGTAATGCAAATGAGCATAAACTCTCATTGGAGTTACTTCCTCCACAAGTTCCTAATAAAGAAGGGAAGGAGATTCATTGCTTTCGACCAATGGAAATGTTTAGCCGTTTGCAAACCCCCATTCCATTTTTAGAAGGTTTAAAGTTAAAGCCAACATTTGTCAAGGATAGGTTCTCACAGAAGAAGAAATTAACAGATAAGGAGGTTATCTATCTTGAAGAGAGGACAAAACAAAGGAAGGAAGAGAGATCGCGGGTTGAAGTGGTAAGAATTAAGGATGAAGAAACCAAACAAGCAAACATGAAATACTTTTGGGGCTTCACATTGGTAAGAAAAGTACCAAGGAAAAGAGACATTGGTTGATGATTCAACCATGAACCGTCGAGCCATGCGACGTTAAACGAAGCACTTTGTGGGAGGTAACCCACACTTCTAATGTTTTGTTTTGTTTAGTTTTTATTTCAGGAAATAATCAGGGAACCCGTCTGGTGAAAGCTAGGAGGCAGCAATTGATATTGCGTTACTCTCTGTAAGTCACCCTCTCGGACTTGTTACGAAACATTGAGGTCAATGTTTAGTTCAAGTTTGGGGGGTGGAGCTATTTAGTTTTGAATTGTTCAAAGTTTCTAGTTTCTGTTTTTTTATTATGTACTCAGTTAGAGTAAGTAGTCCCATAACAAAACGAGAATCTCAAGCGAAGTATCAACAATGAAGCAACATGTATGAAAGTGGTAGGAAGTGAATGTTCAAAATTTTTCAGTTTCACTCTCTTTTTCAATAAAAGTAACAAAGCAGGTATGAATTTTTGAACTCAAATTCTTAATGTATGCAATGAAACTTAAGGTGTTAGTAAATACAGTCAGAAGTTCTTTTTGGTACACTATTGTTTATTGGATCAGCTTAGCCTTAACCATTGTGAGGAAAGCCTTCCAGTGTTTACTATATGCAGGAGACCATCAATTATTTTGACTTGTTCGTATCATGCTAAACCGGCTGTTGCATCGTCTGTGGAATCTGAGGAAGTGATTTAGGCATTGTTTGAATTGAGAGTGCTTTGAGCCGAATCCACCGTAAAAATTATTTTCTTCTGTGAGAGTGTGATCCTTTGCTAACCATTCTTTGAGCCTGAGGTCAAGGTAAGTATCATAATATGCACCAAGGAAATACCTGGTGAGTTTGATCTCAATAAAAAGTTTTGTTTTGGACCATCAACCATAAAATTTGGTGATGTGTTTTCTCTTTGACCTTTTTAGAAAGTAGGGGAGCATTCATATAATCTGAATACAGGTTGATCTCCAAGTTGGGGAGAGTCACATTCAAAAGAAGAGTAAGTACTTATGGTAATCAGTGAAAGATAAAAGAAGTCGTAGCTTGAAAAAAAAAAAAAAAAGAGAAGTAACAACGTTAGAATATAACGGTTGCTGAAAAAAAGTGAAAAAGAAAAACCAAGCTACGAATGAAAAAAGATGGACAGGTAAAGGAAGTAGAGTTTTAGAGAAAAAGAAATAAGTTATGAATTGGATGCTTCCCTATATTAGGAACAACCCTTGATTATCTTCTTTTCTTTGAATCTAAACCACATTACAACCATAGAAAGACCTTCTGATTCTAAGATTCCACAAGACTTGATGCGAGCAATTTGGTGAACGTATGATATGGATCTTTGTTGATTTAATTGTTTGGATGAGTGTTTAACCCCTCTTTTATTCATCATACTTTTTGATGAGAGTGATTAGTGCTGATTCAATTACAATTGTGTAGTGTTTTGAACTTCTGGAGGTAATTTGCTTTCAACGTTTGTTTCATGTGTATATTCTGAGTTTGCAGGTAGAAGAGGAGTATTTGACTTAGTTACTGGATTGAACCACTTGAGAAAAACTTTTTTGAAAAACTTGTTGCATGATTGTGGGTATGTTTTGTTGGAGGTAAGTAATTTTGTTTAGGGACAAACAAAGCTCTAAGTTGGGGAGAGTTTGTTAGGAGTGAATTAATGGTAATTTCATGTGTTAATATAAGTGATTTATTCTCTAAATAAATGCAAAATTTTGATAGATCCATAGGTTTTTAGTAAGAATTGAACTGAAAAGGTTTAGTTCGTGTTTAAAGCAAATCGAATCACTTGTGGGTACTATTGTTACAGGTTTGAAGCCAAATTGAAGCTTGAGAAGAACATGAGGAGGAAAGGAAGTTGGAAGAGCAAAAAGGCAAGAGAAAGAGTTGAGTTTTGCAAAGGGCGCGCCGCGGAAGTTCAGTGAGGCGCCGCGCCAAAGTCTCTGTTTTTGATCGCGCCGCGCCAGCCCGATGCCGCGCCGCGGCCTCGGCGTAAAAAGCCCAAAGTTTCTATTTAAAAGCCCTAGCTTCCAAGTGAAAAAGAGGAGGGTTGTGTTGTGCGAAATTAGGAGAGCATTCTGAAGGTGCAGCCACAATCATCAATTGAAGACCAATTCTCTATCAAGCGAAGACATTCCTTTGATGAAGATGAATTCTTCCATTAATCCTTGTGTGTTCTTCATGTCTATGGAGAGCTAAATCCCTCTTGTTGAATCTAAGGTAGTAGTTAATCTATGAATATACAATACCATTAGTTAATTCCTGTGAACAATTATTTGAATTCATTATCAATAAGTAATCTTGCCTTTATTATTAAATTATCGTTTAATCTTTGATCGAAAGAAAGGATTTAACTTTTGCCCTAGGTTACTATATTGATTCAATACCAATCCGCAGAGATGGGATTGCGATTGGGTTTTCATAATTATCGTTCTTAATTACTGTTATCGTTATTGATATTTGGAGAGATCGAATCTCGTACCGGTAAAAGCTATCTAGTTTGATTTGCAGAGATGGAATCTTATTTGAGGATAAGTGAAGATAATGATTCATAAAGTTGTTCAATTGGGAATTAAGTGATAATTGTATAGGAATAGATTGATGAACCCTAAAGATTCAACATACTTCTCTAATTGTTAAACCACAATTCATTATTTGCATTTAGTTTATTTGTTTACTTTTGATAATATTAGATTATAAATCAAACAAACCTAATTTTCCTAACTCAAAATAAACAACTATAGAAAGGCAGTGATATTAACCAATCCCTGTGGATACGATATATTACCGAAAATATTTACCCACAAATACTTTCAACAATCACTGACATTGATTCCAAGACGGATCTCTCAAGATTCCATGAAGTCTCGAGTCAGATCTCTTCTGTGATGCTGTTATAAACATTTATCCAAAGGAAGAAGACTTTATTGAGATATTGGATGATGTTAAGGATCATGTTCTTGACTTCTATGTTAAGGGAAAGCCCCGTTTGAGACATTAGCTCTCTTCCTGTGAACTGTCTCTCACTTCCTCCTTGAATTCATGCATCTCTCCTACAGTGGAGGTTCTAGTCTGGACAGGCATGCAGAGTTTCAAGCTTTCATGGCTGAACAAACTGAGAAGACCGCAGGGATTCATGATATGTTAGCTAAAGATTATGTCTAAGCTAGGGTTGTAGTCCTTAAGTCTTTGTAGTTTTCTTTCCTTGTTGCATCTGTTATTCTGCATACATCTTTTGTAATCCTGTTTGTTTAATCAATGAAAAGTTTAATTTTGTTTCTTTCCTTTGTCGTTTTCTACATCTGAATCTTTTATATTCTTTTTTGATGTTATGACAAAAAGGGGGAGAAAATATATGATAAATAATCTGATTAAATATTATCAGTTACTGGGTAAAAAGGCCCCACTAGGGCTGGAAATGAGTCGAGTCGAGTCGAACTCACCTCAGCTCAGTTTGACTCGTTAAGAATTGGCCGAGTTCGAGTTCGAGTTCGAGTTCATGACGAACTTTTTTTCCAGCTCAAACTCGACTCGTTAAGAATTGGCCGAGTTTGAGTTCGAGTTCGAGTTTATCTCGAACTTTTTTTTCAGGTCAAACTCAACCTGTTAGAAGTTCACGAACATCTCGATTCAGCTCGTTAGGTTTATCTTGTTAGGTTCAACTCGCTTATTTCACGGATTTAAAAGTAATTTTTTAAAGTCTATTTTTTTAAATATATATTTGACATTTTAAATTAATATTTTTTAAATAAAATATATAGAAATAAAATAAAAGTTATAAGATTGGAATTTATAAGATGTTAATTTTATTTGTAGAAATATTTTACTCACTAGAGAATATAAACTATTAATTAAAACCGTTAGATTAAAATAAAATATGATA
Source organism: Vicia villosa (assembly GCF_029867415.1). NCBI lineage: Eukaryota > Viridiplantae > Streptophyta > Magnoliopsida > Fabales > Fabaceae > Vicia > Vicia villosa. Next base: position 17,529,143 of record NC_081180.1, on the reverse strand, counting down.
CTAAGGTTTAGAGCAAATATTTAAACCTACTCTTAAAGACAATATAATCTATCTTATATATAATCGAGTTGACTCATGAACCTAACGAGTCGAACTATGTATAGTTCAAGCTCAGCTCATTTAGTTAACGAACTTAGTTTTTGCTCATACTCAGCTCATTTGGTTCATGAACATAGTTCAACGATTTAATTTTCGAATCGAGTTTCGAACTATTTTCGAGTTAGTGTGGTTCATTTCCAGCCCTAGGCCCCACATTACTAACAGAACTTGTAAAGTTCTACTCTTTAAGTTGTGTTGTTGCAGGAATTGAAGATTGAATTGAAGATTCTCTTTAAAGAGCAACATAAGAAGCAACAAGATAAATCAAGTTCTTGGATTCTTGAAGCAAGATGAGTGCTATGAAGCTTCAGAATCAGAAGCAGAAGCAGAAGCAAGAATGTTCAGATATTCTGATGATAGAATATGATCTGATTCTGAATGTCTATTTGTTCTGATACATTCTATATGGTTTATATGGCTCTGATACATATTATGTGTTCTGAAACATATTTTATGTTCTGATTCATTCATGCTGACTTTTGTTGTTTAGTTTTGTTCTGTAACATTTCAGGATGTAGATATGCTCTGATGATGCTCTGGTACATTCAACAATGTTCTGATACAATCTAGCATGAAGTGATGAAAGAAGGAATTCAAGCTCTGAAGCTGTCCAAATGGAAGCAAGAATCAGAAGCTGTGAATGTTCTGAAGATCAAAGAAATTCAAGTTCTGAAGCTGTCCGATGGAAGCAGAAATCAGAAGCTGTGAATGTTCTGAGGATCTAAAGAAATTCAAAGTTCTGAAGCTGTCCTATGGAAGCAGAAATCAGAAGTCATGAATGTTCTAAAGATCAAGCACTGTGAACGTCTCTACCGAAATAATCAGGGAAGTCTTTTATTATTAAAATTCTTCTAGTATTAATTTCAGGGGGAGATTATTCATCTCAGGGGGAGATTGTTAATCTCAGGGGGAGACATATTCACATGCTTATGCTATAGCTGTGTAATTGTCTTTAGCCGTCTGCTCTTTCTGATCGCAAATTCATATCATTTATATATGTTTTTGTCATCATCAAAAAGGGGGAGATTGTTAGAACAAGATTTATTCTGATCAATATTCTTAGTTTTGATGATAACAAGGATATGAATTTTGTGTGAGATAATGTGGTACTCTAATACATTGCAATTTCCCTTTCAGGAAATATATAAAGAGTATGCACAAATCAGCGCTCAGAAGCTTTGTCTCAGAAGGTTCAGCATGCAACATCAGAACATGGTCTGGCAAGACATCAGAAGATGGTCAAGGCAGAATCAGAACATGGGTCTATGGAAGCATCAGAAGAACTTGAGATCAGAAGTAGAAGCACTGAAGTTCTCATGGTATCACGCTCAGAAGCACTTCAAGGTCAGAATGTAACACCCTTCTAAAACCCCCCGGTAAAATAATATAATATAATCAGAGTAATAACACATCAAGGATGTTACAATTATTAAATAAATAAAACATCAAAGTCGATTGTCATGCTTTTATTAAAATTAACCAAACTTCAACATGTGTTCATCACAGCGGAAACTTATTTCAAACAATGTTAGGAGCATATCCAAACAGCTCATCAATACATAATCCATAAACAAAATAACAACATAGTATCTCAAGTAACGCTAAGACTAATCGATCCCAGTGTTACAATCAGAGCATGACTCGACACGAACTACGGGCTAGCTTATAAGCTATCTTCACCCAATCACACGCCGCTACATCCTTAATCTGAAATCATCAAAGTAAGGGTGAGTTTCATTCGAATTAACAACCATTATACAATCATAAGCAATAAAATCTCATAGCAACTATCATCCATTCAACATACATATAATCGGAATCATTATAACAAACAAGCATCAGTGTATAAACATCATCTATCACACCACACAATCATCCAATTATATCATGTTATAATGCAATGAATGAAACGACACTTATGCATGTGGTACCAAAATTCGTGAATCATATCACAGGACTTCTCTCTTTGATATTGCCCTCTAGTCGCTCACACCCCACATGGGCACACGACTACTGCCTCATCGCTCACACCCCACATGGGCACACGATGACTTCCCGCTAATCTCCGCACAATGGGAATTAGCCTTCCAATGCAAATGATTTATGAATAATGCACACATGACACATACTTACATCATCATACATCATCATCATCCCGATGCTTAACATCGCTTATTACCTCTTTCCAATAACGTCACAACAAGTATGTACATGTATAAGCATCATTCAATCATTCACATACAACACCTCATCATCACAACAACATACACATCACATTAATGTTAATTGCCATCATAATCCAATTCAACAATATTTTAATTGAATAAATACACAAGTCGGCAACTGCCCGTATTATCACTTCATCAGATAAAGCATCTCATTAGCTTCGCAACGCCCAAAACGGCACATAAATCGGATACTCGGATCAAAAGTTATGGGTTTTCAAAGATAAAACATTTTCAGAAAAATGCTGCAGAACCCGGGTTGTCCCTACATGGGAACCGGTTCCTGGCAGCTTCAAAAGTCTCGTCCCTGGTTTTTACTATGGGGAACCGGGTTGTCCCTACATGGGAACCGGTTCCCAGCTGCCCAGAATCCATACTTCTCTGTTTTTACAAGGGGGAACCGGTTCGTCCCACATGGGAACCGGTTCCTACGTACCTGCACAGCAAAAATCACCATTTTGACAGCTTTTACCCTATCCCATAACCCCAATTTCAGGTACATACGAACATAGCACACAATTATCATTGTTTTTCACACAATTACACATTCCAAACAAGTTATTGACATGTATTAACATCATATATCACAAGTATCAACAGAATCATGTCAATTCATACAAGATTATCAAAACCTAACAAAATTCCCAACCCGACACGTACAATTGAACTAAACGATAATCCTAATCAATCCTACTACCTACAATCGCATAAGGATCACTAACCCGAAGAATCCCCCCTTACCTCAGAGTCGAATCTTCGAAGTTCTCCTTCCCTTCAGGCTCTTCTCACTTTCACGTGTTCTTCAGTTCCAAAATCTGCTTCTACTGCTTCTTTCCCAAATTTCTTTATTTTATGAAAAATAAAATAAAATATTCTTAATGGGCTTGCTTAGTTAACACCCCCCTTCTACTACTATCACACTCAGCCCAACACCATATTTTTATTATTTTCCAAATAATTCCCACAGATTATTAATTCTAATAATTTAATTAATAAAATAATTAAATTAATACACTAGAATTAACGGGGTGTTACAACTCTCCCCCACTAAAAGAGTTTTCGTCCTCGAAAACATACCTCAAACGAAGAGTTCGGGATAAGAGTCTTTCATCTGACTTTCCAGCTCCCACGTAACATTTCCACCTGCAGCTCCTCCCCAAGCTACTCGGACTAAAGCTATTTCTTTACCACGTAGTTGCTTTATCTTCCGATCTTCAATCCTCATAGGCAACGCCTCAACTGTCATATTATCTCTCACTTGCACATCATCTGCCTGGATTACATGAGACGGATCCGCAATATATTTCCTCAATTGTGATATATGGAATACGTCATGTAGGTTTGCAAGTGCTGTTGGTAAAGCAATCCGATAAGCAACCTCTCCTACTCTTTCTGTAATCTGAAACGGACCAATGAAACGCGGCGTCAACTTCCTTGACTTCAGTGCTCGACCAACACCCGTCGTAGGAGTTACTCTCAGAAACACATGATCTCCTTCTTGAAATTCAAGTGTTCTCCGCCTCTTGTCATGATAACTCTTCTGACGACTCTGAGAAGCTTTCATCTTCTCCTGAATCATCTTAATCTTTTCCGTCGTCTCTTGAACAATCTCTGGTCCAATCATTGCACTTTCACCAGCTTCATACCAACACAGTGGTGTCCTACACCTTCTACCATACAAAGCTTCAAATGGAGCCATACCAATACTCGAATGGTAGCTGTTATTGTAAGTGAACTCAATCAACGGCAAATAACTATCCCATGTACCACCTTTTTCCAGTACACAAGCACGCAATAGATCTTCCAATGATTGAATCGTCCTTTCAGTCTGACCATCAGTCTGCGGATGGTAAGCAGAACTTAACCTCAATTTAGTACCCAAGGCCTCCTATAACCCTTCCCAAAATCTGGATGTAAATCTTGGATCTCTATCTGATACTATGCTCGAAGGAATACCATGCAAACTTACTATTTTCTCAATGTACAACTGTGCCAACCTTTCCATCGAATAATCCATCCTCATCGGTATGAAGTGAGCAGACTTCGTCAGTCTATCCACAATAACCCAAATGGCTTCATAGTTCTTAGCTGTTCTTGGAATCCAGATACAAAGTCCATGGATATGCTATCCCACTTCCATTCAGGAATAAATAAAGGCTGCATAGTTCCATGCGGCTTCTGATGTTCGATCTTTGACTTCTGACAAGTCAAACAAGAATAAACAAATTCAGCTATGTCCTTTTTCATTCCAGGCCACCAGAATAACTTCTTCAAATCATGGTACATCTTGGTAGCACCAGGGTGAATACTCAATCCACTACGATGTCCTTCTTCCAAGATACTCTTCTTTAGTTCAGTAACATCAGGAACACAAACACGGTCGCCAAATCTCAAGATGCCATTCTCATCAATTCTGAACTCATCTCCTTTCCCTTGGTTAATTAAAGTCAATTTGTCAACTAGTCCCACATCATCTTTCTGCTTTTCTCTGATCTCATCAAGAATTCCACTTGTCAGCTTTAACATACCTAACTTGATACTATTTGAAGTGCCTTCACATACCAAACTTAAATCCCGGAATTGCTCAATCAAATCTAGTTCCCGCACCATCAACATCGACATATGCAAGGACTTCCTACTCAAAGCGTCAGCAACGACATTCGCCTTACCCGGATGGTAATTCAGCTCAAAGTCATAATCTTTAAGGAACTCTAACCACCTCCTCTGTCTCATATTGAGCTCTTTCTGATCAAATAGGTACTTCAGACTCTTATGATCACTAAACACCTCGAACCGTGAACCATAAAGGTAATGTCTCCACAATTTCAACACAAACACCACCGCGGCCAACTCTAAGTCATGAGTCGGGTAGTTCTTCTCATGCACTTTAAGTTGTCTCGACGCATAAGCAACTACCTGCTGATTCTGCATTAGCACACCTCCAAGTCCCATCAATGAAGCATCACAATACACCACAAAAGATTCTGCCGGATTCGGCAAAATTAAAATAGGAGCACTAATCAGCCTCTTCTTTAATTCTTGGAATCCTTCTTCACATTTCGAGTCCCAAACGAACGCTTGACCCTTCCTAGTCAACTTCGTCAATGGTAGAGCTAACTTTGAAAATCCTTCTATAAACTTCCGATAGTAACCTGCAAGACCCAGAAAGCTACGAATTTCAGTAACGGATTTCGGAGCTTCCCATTGAGACACGGCTTCTACCTTTGTCGGATCTACGGCAATACCATTCTCGGAAATTACATGACCCAGGAAACTCACTTCCTTTAACCAGAAATCACATTTCGACAGTTTGGCATAAAACTTCTTCTCTTTCAACACTCCCAGCACAATTCTGAGATGCTCTGCATGTTCTTCTTCACTTTTGGAATATATCAGAATGTCGTCAATGAACACCACAACGAACTTATCGAGATAAGGATGAAAAATCCTATTCATGTATTCCATGAAAACACCAGGTGCGTTAGTAACCCCAAAAGGCATCACAGTGTATTCATAATGACCATACCTCGTTCTGAACGCAGTCTTCTGAATATCGTCCGCCTTCACACGAATCTGATGATACCCAGACCTCAAATCAATTTTACTGAATATACTAGCTCCGACCAACTGATCCATCAAATCATCAATCCTCGGCAATGGATACCGATTCTTGATAGTAACTTTATTCAGTTGTCTGTAGTCTACACACAACCTCATAGATCCTTCTTTCTTCTTTACCAATAACACCGGTGCACCCCACGGTGACACACTTGGACGAATGAACTCCTTCTCCAACAATTCTTCTAATTGACTCTTCAATTCGGTCAATTCAGATGCCGACATTCTATAAGGTGCCATTGATATAGGACTGGTTCCAGGAACTAACTCAATAGCAAACTCTACTTCCCTTTCAGGTGGTAGCTCTCTAACATCTTCTGGAAAAACTTCTGGAAATTCTCGTACCACCGGTAATTCATTACTCACCACTCTTCCTTTCACTTCCATCGATGCAAGGAGCATAAACACGGCTGCCCCGTCTTGAATTGCTTCACCTACTTGTCTTGCAGTCATTGCCAACTCTTCGATACTCATCTCTTCAGGAAAGATGACCGTCTTCGTAAAACAATTGATATGAACTCGGTTAAATTGCAACCAGTTCATCCCCAGAATAATGTCAAGTTGTTCAAGTGGAAGGCACACTAAGTCCATTCCAAACTTCCTACCAAATATATCAATAGGACAGTTCAAACATGCAGATGAAGTGGTCATTGAACCCGACGCAGGAGTGTCAATAACCATACTTCCATTAATCTTTGATATCTCTAAATTTAGCCTCTTAGCACAGTCCAATGAAATAAACGAGTGAGTCGCACCAGTATCAATAATCGCAATTAAAGGTGTGTTATGTATGAAACACGTACCTTTAATCAGTCTATCCTCCGGAGTAGTTTCTGATCCAGACAAAGCAAAGACTTTCCCTCCAGCTTGGTCCTTCTTTGGTTTGGTGCACTGCGGACTGATATGACCCTCTTCTCCACAGTTATAGCAAGTTACTGTTCTCATTTTGCAGTCAGCAGCAATATGACCCATTCTGTTACACTTGAAGCACTTCTTCTCTTCTTTCTTGCACTCATTCCTCTTATGTCCTGTTTCACCACAGTTGAAGCACCTAACGGGAGCACCAGAATCTCCCCCACTAGGCCTTTTCCAATTACCAGCTCTTGGGTTTCCCCTACCATATGGTGTACCTCTGTCCATAGGCTTCTTACCCTTCTTATCAACTAACTCGCGAGAGTGAGATGATTTCAGCTTAAGACTGTCTTCCTCAAAGATTCTGCTACAGTCCACCAAATCAGCAAATCGGCGAATCCTTTGATACCTGATGCCCTGTTTGATCTCATCACGAAGACCATTCTCAAACTTGATACACTTAGAGAATTCTCCAGCTGCATCGTTGGTGTAGGGTGTGTAGTGCTTAGCCAATTCCACAAATTTGGAAGCATATTCAGGCACTGTCATACTACCCTGTTTCAGTTCCAAGAACTCAATCTCCTTCTTTCCCCGAACATCTTCAGGATAGTACTTCCTCAGAAATTCTCTCTTGAATATGGCCCAAGTAATCGCAATCCCATTTGAATCCAATTCAGTCTTAGTAGTAACCCACCAGTCATCAGCTTCTTCTGATAGCATGTGAGTACCGTACCTCACCTTCAGATTTTCTGCACAATCGATCACTCGGAAGATCCTCTCGATCTCTTTCAACCATTTCTGAGCACCATCAGGGTCATGAGTGCCTTTGAACAGTGGAGGGTTGTTCCTCTGAAAGCTGTTCAACTGTCTGTCAGCACCAATCACAGCCCCAGTAGCATTCCCTCCCAGTACACCAGCAATCATGCCTAGAGCCTCTGCGATAGCGTCATCGTTCCTTCCACCTCTTCCAGCCATTGTTCTGCTAAATCACAAAACAATCTCATCAGAACAAAAGTATCGACAGTGTTTACCTTACACTAGTCGCATACAAGGGAACACTGACACTAAGACTCTGACTCTAACGACCGACTATGCTCTGATACCACTATTGTAACACCCTTCTAAAACCCCCCCGGTAAAATAATATAATATAATCAGAGTAATAACACATCAAGGATGTTACAATTATTAAATAAATAAAACATCAAAGTCGATTGTCATGCTTTTATTAAAATTAACCAAACTTCAACATGTGTTCATCACAGCGGAAACTTATTTCAAACAATGTTAGGAGCATATCCAAACAGCTCATCAATACATAATCCATAAACAAAATAACAACATAGTATCTCAAGTAACGCTAAGACTAATCGATCCCAGTGTTACAATCAGAGCATGACTCGACACGAACTACGGGCTAGCTTATAAGCTATCTTCACCCAATCACACGCCGCTACATCCTTAATCTGAAATCATCAAAGTAAGGGTGAGTTTCATTCGAATTAACAACCATTATACAATCATAAGCAATAAAATCTCATAGCAACTATCATCCATTCAACATACATATAATCGGAATCATTATAACAAACAAGCATCAGTGTATAAACATCATCTATCACACCACACAATCATCCAATTATATCATGTTATAATGCAATGAATGAAACGACACTTATGCATGTGGTACCAAAATTCGTGAATCATATCACAGGACTTCTCTCTTTGATATTGCCCTCTAGTCGCTCACACCCCACATGGGCACACGACTACTGCCTCATCGCTCACACCCCACATGGGCACACGATGACTTCCCGCTAATCTCCGCACAATGGGAATTAGCCTTCCAATGCAAATGATTTATGAATAATGCACACATGACACATACTTACATCATCATACATCATCATCATCCCGATGCTTAACATCGCTTATTACCTCTTTCCAATAACGTCACAACAAGTATGTACATGTATAAGCATCATTCAATCATTCACATACAACACCTCATCATCACAACAACATACACATCACATTAATGTTAATTGCCATCATAATCCAATTCAACAATATTTTAATTGAATAAATACACAAGTCGGCAACTGCCCGTATTATCACTTCATCAGATAAAGCATCTCATTAGCTTCGCAACGCCCAAAACGGCACATAAATCGGATACTCGGATCAAAAGTTATGGGTTTTCAAAGATAAAACATTTTCAGAAAAATGCTGCAGAACCCGGGTTGTCCCTACATGGGAACCGGTTCCTGGCAGCTTCAAAAGTCTCGTCCCTGGTTTTTACTATGGGGAACCGGGTTGTCCCTACATGGGAACCGGTTCCCAGCTGCCCAGAATCCATACTTCTCTGTTTTTACAAGGGGGAACCGGTTCGTCCCACATGGGAACCGGTTCCTACGTACCTGCACAGCAAAAATCACCATTTTGACAGCTTTTACCCTATCCCATAACCCCAATTTCAGGTACATACGAACATAGCACACAATTATCATTGTTTTTCACACAATTACACATTCCAAACAAGTTATTGACATGTATTAACATCATATATCACAAGTATCAACAGAATCATGTCAATTCATACAAGATTATCAAAACCTAACAAAATTCCCAACCCGACACGTACAATTGAACTAAACGATAATCCTAATCAATCCTACTACCTACAATCGCATAAGGATCACTAACCCGAAGAATCCCCCCTTACCTCAGAGTCGAATCTTCGAAGTTCTCCTTCCCTTCAGGCTCTTCTCACTTTCACGTGTTCTTCAGTTCCAAAATCTGCTTCTACTGCTTCTTTCCCAAATTTCTTTATTTTATGAAAAATAAAATAAAATATTCTTAATGGGCTTGCTTAGTTAACACCCCCCTTCTACTACTATCACACTCAGCCCAACACCATATTTTTATTATTTTCCAAATAATTCCCACAGATTATTAATTCTAATAATTTAATTAATAAAATAATTAAATTAATACACTAGAATTAACGGGGTGTTACACAGAAGACAAGAAGATGCTATGCACCAAGCTGTTTGACTCTGATGATATTCAAACGTTGTATACACAAACGTCAGATCAGAAGAAAGTACAGGTGGCAGGCTACGCTGACTGACAAAAGGAACGTTGGAAGCTATTAAAGGCAACGTCAATAGACACAGCGTGAACAAGGCTCGAGGTAGTTGACAAAAGCGTGAAACATTAAATGCAATACTGTACGGAACACGCAAAGCATTAAATGCTCCCAACGGTCATCTTCTCAAGTGCCTATAAATATGAAGTTCTGATGAGAAGCAAGGTTACCAATCCTGAACAAACTTATTCTGAAAAACTTGCTGAAACGCTGTTCAATTCAAAGCTCAGAAACTTCATCTTCATCAAAGCTCACTACATTGTTGTTGTAATATATTAGTGAGATTAAGCTTAAACGTTAAGAGAAATATCACTGTTGTGATTATAGCTTTTCAGAAGCATTATAATACTCTTAGAATTGATTACATTAATTTGTAAGTAACTAGAGTGATCAAGTGTTGATCAGGATACTCTAGGAAGTCTTAGCTTGTGTCTAAGCAGTTGTAATTAGAGTGATCACGTGGTGGTCAGGATACTCTAAGAAAGTCTTAGCTTGTGTCTAAGCATTTGTTCCTAGAGTGATCAGGTTGTGATCAGGATACTCTAGAAGACTTAGTCGTGAGCTAAGTGGAAAACCATTGTAATCTGTTGCGATTAGTGGATTAAATCCTCAGGTGAGGTAAATCACTCCGTGGGGGTGGACTGGAGTAGTTTAGTTAATAACGAACCAGGATAAAAATAACTGTGCAATTTGTTTTTATCGTTCAAGTTTTTAAGACTACACTTATTCAAACCCCCCCTTTCTAAGTGTTTTTCTATCCTTCACTTGTAGTTCCAAGTGTTACAGATCCAAAACAGGTGTTTGGATTGCTTCTAAATGCTGTTTAGAAGGTGTCCAATACAAAAGGCCTGAAAACGCACGAGTAAAATCAAGAATCACAACTTTGGTTCAAAGAGACACTTTGATGGAATTTTGGATGGTGATTTCTGGTTTTATGTGTTTTGTAAGTGTTTGGATATTATGGATAGCTTCCAAATGATAAATAGAAGCTATTTGAAAGGTTGATTTGGATGGTAAGTGTTTGGTTTGGATTTTGGTAAGTTATGAGCTTGAAAGAAGCTTTAATGGATGTAAAAATGTGATTTTTGGTTAGGGGACCTTTGAGAGGTTGAGGAAGGTATGGACAACTTCTAAATGATATTTAGAAGTTGTCTAAACCTGGTTGATACCCAGAACTTGTGGAACTCAAAATCACTATGAAAATGCAAAGATTGGAAAATGAGAATTTCAAGTGAGGTAGTGACTTGGAGAATTCTGGTGTCTTTGATCAAGGGAGTGATACCCTCTATTTATAGGCAAAAATTAGGGTTTGTGAAGGGAAAAAATTCATAAGTTTGAAGCTCACATGTGATCTTGTACCATCTTGCTTCTTTGTGAAGAAATGAGAAAATTATGGTTCCAATGGTATGGTACAAACTCAAGCATACTTCCATGACTTTATTCTGAGTTGTAGAGGCTTGCTTGTGATGTTTAACTTGCTTTTAGTGCAGAGGAGACATGGGAGAGGCTCAAGGAGAGTATACTTTGTGCATAAAGCCTATTTATCAAAATGGAAGTGTGATCTTTATGCCATTAATGGAATGATCACTTGGATAATGTCTTAAACACTTGGATTATATCTCAAAAGCAAGTGTAAAATTCTGATTATGGTACTTTGAACAAGTTATATGGGCTGCAAGAAAGGAATCTTTGCATTTGAAATGGTTTTGGTTCATAACTTCTTCATTTTCATTCTTGAATTCAAATGTTCATGGTGCCTTCTTCACAAAATCATAAATCATTGATCAAGCCATGGATGTTCATTGATCAAACTATTTTTGGAATATGGAGAAAAAAGGCCATAAAATTAGGAAAAAACTAGGTGAAAACACTTAGAAATTTTCTAAGTTTTTTGAACATAAACCTTCTTAATCCAAAATCTCTCAAAATAATCACATTTAGACAAAAGTTGCATTGTGATAAGTTGTTTGTTTTGTCAAGATTTACAACTTTCATGTTAAGAAATTTTTGAGTTTGTAGGTAAAATTTGAAGTTCCCAAAATTAGGTCAAAATTCACCTAAAACCCTAATTTTGACTTTTGTTTACTTTTTGATTCTTGATGAATTCTTTAAATTTTCTTTGATCAAATGTCTTCAATATCCATATGATCATTATTTGGATCCTTAAAAGTCCATAGTTGACCATTTTCCTCAAAAGTCAAAGGTTGACTTGCACAGTTGACTTTTTCTAGATGAACTGCATTTTTATGATTTTTCTTATGAATCAAGATCTCCTCTTCAAATGAATGATATGAATGGACTATAATGTTGATTTGGATGCCCTTGAATCATAGTTTGAGCCTTGGAACCATGTCCTGATTAAAAGTCAACCCTCTAGTGAAATTAGGTCAAAAACCCCTAATTGGAGCTTCTGATGAACTTGAAAGTGATTGATATTGCTTTGAACCATCTTTGGACCTTGATATTGATTAGAGAATCCTTTGAATCATAGAAGGATGTTGAATTCCTTTGTGGGCCTCAAAACCCTAATTTGCCCAGTCTCTTCCTAATCAGTCTCTTGTCTTGGGGCACAAGCAACAAACAACAATCTTTTTGTATTTTTGTTAGCAAATGATAAATGCATTATGATTATGATGATAATGATGATATTAATATTTAAGATATGGTCGGATCTCAGTGGTCAAAAATTGGGGTACAACACCTTCAAAATTCCAGATTCTACAGAATTGAGAAGTGTAGAAATGCCACATAATGAAGCCTGAAATGGAGAGAATGTTAGAAGATAAATAAGGCAAAGAGGATTGCCTCAAAGAATCCAATATTGTAAGATGATCTGTGACAATGAAGTTAATGATGATGGCGATTTTGTCCATTTTGCACTTATGACCGAATTTGAACTCTTTAAGATGGAAGAGGCCTTGAGTGATCCAATGTGGATTTGTGCTATGAAGGAGGAGCTGAAATCGGTTGAGAAAAAATACTTGGGAATTAGTTGATCTACCGGAAGGAAAGAAGTCGATTGGTATAAGATGGGTCTATAAGGTGAAGGCAAATCCCAAGGTTGAAATAATCTAGCATAATACTCGATTAGTTGCAAAGGGATTTTTGTAAAGAGAAGGTATAGAATTTGAAGAGGTATTTGCATCAGTTTGTAGAATTGAAACTATAAGACTAGTTGTTGGTATTGCGAATAACAACAATTGATCCATCTATCAAATGGACGTGAAATCTAGGGGTGTTCGCGGACCGATTTGGTTAGGTTTTGAGAGATTCTGATACCCAAACTGATTAAAATTAAATTGATTGGTTTGGATTGGATTTGCAAATTTTTGTGATAAAGCCCAAACTGAACCAAACCAAGAAGCAACAAGTTGGTTTGAGTTGAATTGATCGGTTAGATGAAAAAATGTAAAAATATTTGAAAAAAATAACTTACTTATGGAAATTAATTTTTCATGATAATATAATTTTTTTTAGTATTAATAGTGTTCAAGTGTATATATTAGACTAGCAATTTTCCCTAATTGATTCAAAATATCTAACATAAAGGCTTTTGATTTTATAACTAGTCACTTGAGTTAGTATGATAATGAATATGTTTCATAACTCTATGCTCAGTTACCATATTACACTAACAATTATCTAATAACAAATTAAAATAACATAACTTATCCACATATGACATTTTACTTTTTTCTTCTTGAAGTTGAATGCTTGGTAGTAATTTTCATGATAATTAATTATGCTTGGTTTGAGTTGGGTTTGCGGGTAGAAAATTGAGAATTCGATGTCCAAACCAATTGTTATTGGATTTTATTGGTTTGGTGCTTGTTCGAACTGAAAAAATGTTCAACCCAAACACTATGGTTTGGTTCAGATTCTGGTTTGGTTCGAATTTACCCGAACCAATGAAAACCCCTAATGAAATCTGTATTTTTGAACATACCGCTTAAAGAGGAAGTTTATGTAGAGCATCCCCTGGTTTTGTTGTGAAAAACCAAGAAGGAAAGTTCTACAAGTTGAGAAAGTGTTATATGGTTTAAAACAGGCTCCAAGATCTTGGAACAAAAGGATAGACGGTTTCCTAAAGAATATTGGCTTCAAAAGATGTGTATTCAAATACGTTTTATATGCGAAGACAAATACAAGTGAATGGGTGATCGTCCTTTGTCTATACGTAGACGATTTGTTGACCACAGGTAGTGACAAAAAGTGTATTTCTAAGTTCAAGAGCGAACTTAAGAAATAATTTGAGATGACCTACCTCGGTCTCATGACATACTTCCTTGAAATTGAGTTTTACAAGTCCAAAAAGGGACTGCTCATGCACAAAAAAAGGTATGCTCTTGAGATATTGAAGAAGTTTGAAATGGAGCATTGCAATGTTGCCATTACTCCTGCTGAACCAAAGTTACAATTGTCAAAGAATGAGGATGAGAAGAGGTAAATACAACTCACTATAAAAGGCTGATTGGATCCTTGTGTTACTTGTGCAATGTGCGACTGAAATTGGCGTTTAGTGTCAGTATTGTGAGTAGATTCATGGAGCGGATTCTAAGGTACGCCAAATATTCTATTGGCTGTGGAATTCTCTTTCCCGCAGCTGATACGAGAGAAAAAAAATACAATTTACTCAGTTTTAACAATTCCAATTGGTGCGGAGATAAAGATGATCGTAAGTTTACACCTGGATACATCTTAATGTTCGGTGGAACACCAATCTGACGGTGTTCAAAGAAGGAACTTATAGTGGCACTCTCTTCTTGTGAGGCCGAGTATATTGGTTGATAACGTTTCCGCTATTAATCTTCCTAAGAACCTAATTTCACATGGGAGGAACAATCATATTGAGATGAGATTTCACTACTTAGGAGAGCTTGTTAGTGAAGGCAAGTTGAGATATAGATATTGTAGAAATGAATACCAAATGGATGATTACTGACCAAGGTGGTTACAATTAAAGTGTTTAAAAGGTTGAAGATGAGCATGGGCATGAAAGACTTGGAAAACTTGAATTAACGTGGTGTGTTAAGAGTTTTTTAATAATTCAAGTTGGTGTAACTAGTTAACACGGGGAATGTAATCAGTTACAAGTATAAAAATAAATCAAATAAGCTGAAGGAAAAATGCTTTTGGAGTTGTCGTAACCAGTTACGCATTCGCAGTAACCGGTTACCATTGTTAGTCAATTTTCTGTTTTTAACAGCTGTAATTGGTTACATGTTTTATGTAACTGGTTACAGGGCCGACCCAACCTTAAAATGAGGCTCTAGGCAAATTTTAATATCAAATTTAATGTAAAATAATTAAATTTTATTTATTAGATTTTAAAATTGTATTCTTTTAAAGGACAACTTAATTGATAGTTGTGTAAACAATATTTTAATGACGACGAGACAATTTTGAATTGACTATATTCCATCTATTCACTTTTAACCATGAGATTCAAGCCGTTAGACAATCTTAATCTTAATTTTAATATATATAAATATAAGGTTGTCATGATGGCAACCCTAGCCACATGTCACTTGGTAGTATCTCTAAATAAAATTTGGCCACATGTCACTTTCATAATAAATCTAAACAAAAATCTTAATTTTGACTTTTACTAATTTAACCCTATATTAAAAATAAATAAATATAATAATCATAATTAAAAATAAATAAATGTAATAATCATAATAATAATATAATATAATATTCAGCCACGAATATTAATAATAATTATATAATATGTAATATATAATATTTATAAGTTTATGTTTTATTAATTTGTTAAAAAAATTCAAACTATTGTTATAAATAATTAATAATATTTTATTTAAATTAAAAAATAAAATGTAAGTAATCTGTAACAAAAAATTAAAAGTCCTTATTATTTAGTTTATTTTAGATTTAAAAATAAAAATAAATTTAACATAAGTTTATATTTTATTAATTTTAAAAAAATTCAAACTATTGTTATAAATGATTAATAATATTTTATTTAAATTAAAAACTAAAATGTAAGTAATTTGTAAAAAAAATTAAAAGTCCTTATTATTTAATATATTTTAAAGCATTTGTTTTATTAATTTTAAAATTTTTATTATTAATAATAATATATTATCACCCTTTCAATTAGTTATCTATCTTTTTTATACTGATTTTAAAATTTTCATTTTTGCTACTTTTTTTATTCTCATATATTTCCTCTTTTATTTTCTAAAATTTATATCATTTGTTTAATATTTCATGATTTTGGAGTTCATATAATTTTTCTTAATTTTATATTTAATTCATAAAATTATTTAAATAATTATAAAACAAAGATCAAATCTAACAAGACCCCTATTTTTTAAACATATATTTTTTAATTGTTATTCATTTTTTATATAAATCTATTAATTTTCACTTTAATATCTTTTTTTAAAAAAATTCATTTCTATAAGGTTCTCTATTTAATAAAAATGTAACTATTAAAACATTTTTCTCTTAATTTTAATAATTCTTTACAATAACAATTAATACATTATTATTATTATTATTATGAAACCATAAAAACCCATCAAAAACTATATTTAATGTATTTTAAAGTATTTATTTTATTAATTTTTTAACTTCCATTCTTATTAATATATTAAGACTAATTTGACCCTATATTAATATTAATAATAATATAATATAATAAAAGAAAATACTAATACTAATAATATAATATCCAACTATCACTATTATAAATAATAATAATAATAATAATAATAATAATAATAATATAATATTCAATTAAAATTAAGATATGGGGAAATAAATTAATACAAAAAATTTAAAAATAAGATGTATTTGTGCTCTTCAAAATTAATTTTTTTTATGTAAATTAATTTTATAATTTTATATTTAAACAAAAAATTGAATAATTATTTATACAAAAATAAGCAAATGTCTCATTTATCTTATTACTCTAATTCTCACCTTTTTATATAAAAAGTCTTTGATTCTCAATTTAATAGCTAATAAAAATAATAATAATAATAATAATAATAATAATAATAATAATAATGATGATGATGATTATAATAATAGTAATGATAATTATTATAATAATAATAATAATAATAATGTAACTTTAAAATATTTTTTATTAGCTTTTATATTTTATATAATAAATATTATTAATCAATGCATTATTATTATGAAACCGTAAAAAATCCTCAAAATTTCAATTTAATATAATTTAAAGCATTTGTTTTATTAATTTTATAACTTCTATTATTATTAATATATTATCAAGCTTTCAATTTTTTTTTGAACAGCTCTAGCTTTCAATTAGTTATCTATTTTTTTTAACTATACATCTTCAATCGCACGACTATTTTTATAGTGATTTTAAATTTTTTATTTTTGCAATTTTTTTATTCTCATATGTTTCCTCTTTCATTTTCTAAAATTTGTATCATTTTTTTAATATTTCATTATTTAGGAGTTCATATAATTTTTCATAATTTTATACTTAATTCATAAAATTATTTAAATAATTATAAAAACAAAGATCAAATCTAACAAAACCCCTATTTTTTTTAACATGTTTTTAAATTTTTATCCATTTTTTATATATAAATCCATTAATGTTCTCTTTAATATCTTTTTTAAAAACTTTTCATTTCTATAAGGTTCTCTATTTAATAACAATGTAATTATTAAAACGTTTTTCTCTTAATTTTAATAATTCTTTATAATAATAATTAATATATAATTTATGAAACCATAAAAACCCATTATAAATTCTATTTAATGTATTTTAAAGTATTTATTTTATTAATTTTATAACTTCCACTCTTATTAATATGCTATCACCCTTTCAATTATTTTCTATTTTCTTAATTATACATCTTCACTAACATGACTCTTTATATATAGATTTTTCATTTTTCATTTTTTCCATTTCTTTTTCATTCTCATATGTTTCTTCTTTCATTTTCTAATATGTGTATCATTTTTTAAAAAAATTTATGTGCAGATTTAGGAGTTCATATGTTTCCTCTTTTATTTTTCAAAATGTGTATTATTTGTTTAAAACTTCATGTGCAGGTTTTGAAGATATATATGAGAACTTTGTTGAAAGATCAATTCTCTTACAAAAAGGTAGACACTATAACTTTTTAATTTTGTTTCTTTTATTTTTCTTTAACATTACACCACTAAATATATATTAAATTATACTAACCACTTTTCTTTCTATATTCATTGTCCTTTTTATGTAAGCTTTTAAGTTATTGTGGTGTATTGTAAAACTTTTATCATAAGCTATATACTTTTTATGTATTTTTAACCTTGAGTGTTAATATTATGAATTGCAGTTGAAATATAGATTATAATATGAAGATCTTTTTTCATTGCATATCAACAACAATGTATAGGGTGAAGATTATTTAACAAGGAGTGTACATTTTCTTACCTTTCTATTAATTTTGGTAACTTTCAATTAGTATTACTATTCATTTTTGTATCATCAATTACTATTACAAGAGTCATGTATACGTTTTTTTTATTTTTTTGTAATGTAATTTAATTTATATTTTTTATTCCTCACATAAATTCAATATTCTCATATCTATGTGTTAGGATAAAGACTCAACTTACTATATTGTATTAATTAATGAATATTTTAGAAAACTCTTTTATAATAATTTGCTTGAATATCAATATAATTTTTATTTACATGTATAATTATTATTTCATTTTGATATGTATTGCATTCAATATTTGACTCTATTACATAAAAGTGGATTGAGTTTTTAGTTATTTTACTTACGATTATCAAAGTATTCCTTTCTTATTAAAATATATTACAAATCAAAGTTGGAATCTATATATGGTGTTATATGCACATCAAATATCTTGAAGTGTATTTTGTGGATTAAATAATAAAATCAAAGTTAGAATTTACATATGGTGTTATATCCATATCAAATATCTTGAAGTGTACTTTCTGGATTTAATAATATAATCAAATAAAAATACAAATTTACATTTATTCAACAACTATAATTAATTATTTAATTGATTCAAAGAAAATATATTGTTGTATTGAATTGTTTCTTCACAAAATAAAATTTAATCTAATTTTTTACATTCCTAATAAATTATTATATAGAACAATTATTTGGTCACAATTTTATTAATTCATCTTAAAATTTGAATATTTAAAATAAAAAATCGAATAAATGAATTACTAAAATACATTTTCACATTTTTTTTTGAACTTCTCATATTTCTCAATCTCGCATTTCAAATGCTTTATTAATTTTTATTACTTTCAACTAATATTATTGATAATTTTAATAACGGCCCACTAATATTGTTAATAATTTTTTAATTTTATTTACTATTAAATTCATATTAAAAAGTGATATATGAAAGTGTTTTTTGTTGTAACTATAAAAATGAATGATAATGTATACTATTACTTTTATTTATTAAAATTTAACTGATACATCATTTCTAAAATTATAAGCATAAAAATAATTAATACATAAATTCTTAATTATGCAAACAACCGCGCATCGCGCGGGTCACAATCTAGTTAGGCTAAAAAAAAATACTTATTAATTTTTCTAATTGATTTTACTTGATATAATAATATTACTTTTAAATTGTTAATAAAACCAATTCGTTCAATCTTTACCAAGACAATATTGATCTTAAATAAACTTTATTAATTTTAATATAAGTTATTATTATTAATGTGGGTTTATCATAAAATGGTAAAACAATAAAGCTTAAATATTTTTACAATCAAAAGTATATTAGTATATACTAAAATTTGTTTATGTTGAATCAATGTTATTTATATGCAATGCTTTAATTATTATTTTGGCAACCTTTATTTTTTTTAATATTTTTGTTGAAGTTATCTTCACAACAGCCATAACTGATTCTTGGTGAAGAAGAAGAAGTACAGAGAAAGAGTGTAACAGAAAATAACAGAAAGAAGATAAGATGATCACAAAATGCATTGGCTATTATTTGTTCATTTTGGATAAAACGTACAAGTGTCAATACAATGAGTATTTATACTCTACAATGCAAGTACAATATTGAAACTAATGCTGGCCCTTAGATCTAATCAATCTCAGCTATTGATACTTCAACAGCCTCCCTCAAACTGAGCATTGTATATGTCAACCATGTTCAGTTTGGATATAAAACTATTGAATTTTGGAGCAGCTAGTGCCTTGGTCAGAAAGTCAGCCAATTGTTCTTGTGATGAAATTGGTAAAAGTCTAAGAGTTCCTTGTTGCACCTTCTCTCGAACTAAATGGCAGTCAATGTCCAAATGCTTAGTTCTCTCATGGAATACTGGATTAGAAGCTATATGTATTGCGCTCTGGCTGTCACAATAAAGAACCGGTTGTCTTGTAGATGTGACTTCCAAGTCTCTGAACAGATGCAGTAACCATTGGAGTTCACATGTAGCTGTGGAGAGAGCTCTGTACTCAGCTTCTGATGAAGATCTGGAGATTGTTTGCTGTTTCTTGGCACGCCATGAAATCAAAGAGGATCCAAGAAAGAAACAATATCCAGAAATTGATTTCCTAGAATCTATGCATCCTGCCCAGTCAGAATCTGAGTAGCCTAGGAGCTGCATTTCAGAATCTCTAGGAAAAAGAAGTCCTCTACCAGGGTTATGCTTGAGGTACCTGATTACTCTACATGCTGCATTGAAATGAGTCATGGTAGGAGCATGGAGAAACTGACTTAACTGTTGAGTAGCGAAAGTAATGTCTGGCCTTGTTGTATTGAGATACAACAATCTACCAATCAGCCTCCTGTATGCAGCTACATCCTCAAATGGCTTGCCATTGTCTTGATGTAGTTTTATAGATGGATCAAGAGGAGTAGATGCAGGCTTTGAACCAAGTAGGCCAGAGTCATTGAGAAGATCCAAACAATACTTTCTTTGCGAAATGGTAATGCCTGATTTGGAGTGAGCCACCTCCAGGCCTAAGAAATACTTTAACACACCCAGGTCTTTGATTTTGAAATGACTGTCAAGAATAGTCTTGATCCTTTGAAACTCACTGAGAGAACTACCAGCTAGTATGATGTCATCCACATATACTAGGAGGGCTGTGAAGTCTGTAGCAGTCTTTAAAGTAAAGAGAGAATAATCTGAAGTGGATTGTTTGTAACCTTGCTGAAGCAACAGGGAAGTTAGCTTCTCATACCACTTTCTGCTAGACTGTCTAAGACCATACAAGCTCTTGAGGAGTTTACAAACTTGATTAGGTTTGTTGCAAGTCACCCCATCAGGAATAGTCATATAAACATCTTCTTGCAAGTCTCCATGGAGAAATGCATTATTCACATCTAATTGGTGAAGGTGCCAATTGTGGATAGATGCCAATGCAAGGAGCATTCTCACAGTAGTCAGCTTGGCTACAGGACTAAAACTATCAAAGAAATCAAGACCTTCTATTTGATTGTAACCCTTGGCCACTAATCGAGCTTTATACCTCTCTATAGAACCATCAGCTTTGTGTTTGATCTTAAAAACCCATCTGTTGCCTATAGGTTTGACATGTGGAGGAAGGTCAACAATAACCCAAGTTCCAAGTTTCTCAAGGGCATCCAGTTCAGATTTTATGGCAGAGAGCCAATGTTCAGATTTGCTAGCCTCTTTGTAGGATTTTGGTTCAACATTTTGGGTGAGTGAAATGGAAAAAGCATGTTGAGCAGGAGATAAATGTGAAAAGGAATGGAAATGAGTGATGGGATATAGAGTACCTGAGGATGTTGATTCTTTTGAGTCATGAGAGGCATTGCAAACATAATCTGCCAAATAAGAAGGGGTTATTTTCTGTCTGTTAGGTTTAAAGGATTTGTTTATTTGTTGGTTTGATGGTTGTAGGGAAGGGAGAGAGGTAGGAGAGTTAGGTGGGTCAGGTGTATGGCTGGCAGTAGGTATAGGAAGGGTAGTGTGTTTATGCACAGAAGCAGGGTCTGCAGTAGGTATAGGTGTAGAGTCTGCAGAAGGTACAGAGGTAGGTATAGATTGAGATGTGGTGTGTGGTGTAGTATTATCCATGGGATAATGGTATGACCATGTAACAGGTTTGGATATAGGGTTGTATGGAAGAATGTTATCATGATGTTTATTGTGTCTGGAAACAAATATTTCCTTAGTGTTAATGTCATACAAGAGGCATCCTTTAGTTCCAGGTTTAAAACCAAGGAAGACACAAGTTCTCTGCCCCTTGGATCAAGTTTGGTTCTGTGGGACTGAATGGTGGAGGCATATACAAGTGAACCAAAAACTTTCAAATTTTGTAAGTCAGGTAAAACTTTATGTAAGATGAAATAGGGTGATTTGTTATTGAGAACAGGGCTAGCTACTCTATTCATAATGTAAACAGCATGGGAGACAGCATAGCACCAGAAATGTTTGGGAAGGTTTGAGTGAAATAAAAGGGCTCTCCCTATGTTTAGGATTTGTTGGTGTTTTCTCTCCACTCTTCCATTTGTTGTGGAGACTCAACACAACTAGTTTGGTGTATAATACCTTTGGAGGAATAGAATTGAGGCATAGAAAATTCTTGACCATTGTCAGTCCTAATGATCTTGACCATGGTATTGTGTTGTGTGTATATCAGATTAACAAAATTCATGATGTGTTGTCTTGCTTCTGATTTAGATTTCATAAGGGTTAACCAAGTATATCTACTATGGTCATCAACAGCAGTTAAAAAATAAGAAAAACCATGTATGGATTTAATAGAAAGAGGTCCCCATATATCAAAGTGTAGTAATTCAAAAACAGTAAGGGCTTTATTAAAACTTCTTTGATATGGTAAATTTCTATGTTTAGCTAAGTGGCATACATCACAAGTACCAATGGGATCAGCAACAATAAAAGGAAAATCAGACTGAAGTAAGTGCATTCTAGAGTTGGAAAGGTGTCCTAATCTAAAGTGCCATAAGGCTTGATCAGGTATGGTAATGGTGTGGGAAACAGAAATACCAGGTAGGGATGATATCTTCTTATTGTGCAGATTGAGGTAATACAAGCCTTCAATGAAATCAGCAGAACCAATCATCTTCAGTGACTGAGGATCCTGAAGTAGACATTTTGAGTTAGTGAAATTAGCAATACAAGGTAACTCAAGGCAAAGTTTGGACACAGATATGAGATTCAAAGAAAACTGAGGAACATATAAAACATGCTTGAGCACAAACTGGTCAGTGAAACTGATAGTACCTATTTGACTAGCAATAGCAAAATTACCATTAGGTAATCTAATGTTAACAGGCTTTACATTGTGTAAAGAGTCAAACCAATGAGAATCACTGCAGATGTGATCACTAGCTCCAGAGTCTATAATCCAAGGGCTAAGAACAGAATTGTTCAAACAGAGTGAAGTGGTGATGTTACCTGTGCTAGCAGTTGAGTGGAATGTTTTCACCTGATTTGCTGAACTGGATTGTGTATTGCCATTAGCTCCCTGTAGAATGGTCAACAAAGTTTGATATTGCTCAGATGTAAGTTGTGGTGGGGACTGATGATCAGCATCACAAGAAATCAATGTATTAGAGTTGTCAACTGAAGGCTCAGCACTAGTGTTATTGGCATTGGCATTAGAATTGCGCTGCAAATGTGGAGGAACACCATGCTTACGATAACAAGTATCTACTGTGTGTCCAGATTTTCCACAAAATGTGCATATTCTTTGACCAAACTTCTTGAATGGTGGCTTCCTGCTATCAGTGGCATTGATCAGTGCCTTCGGATCATCATCTGAGGTAACAGGAAGATGTTGAGGAGGTGAGACTTGGCGTTCATGCTGAATTACCATGGAGAATATCTTGTTCAATGGAGGTAACGGATCAAGAAGCAAAACTTGAGATTTCACAACATTGTAATCATCGTTCAAACCCGTTAAAAAACGTATAGCGTGTAACAGATTGTGATTGTTCCTAGCACTACGCATCGCGTCACAGGAACAACGAATTCTACAAGTACACTGAGGAATTGGCATGTACAATTCCAATTCCTCCCAAAGAATCTTAAGCTGAGAGAAAAAATCTGTTACCGTGCGATGATCTTGCTTCAAGGCGTAAATCTCTTGTTGCAATTCTGAAATTCGAATCAAATCTCCCTGTGCAAACCGTTCTTTCAAGTCATTCCAAACATCGATAGCGTTTTCCATGAAAACAATCGATTGAGCTATGGAATCTGATACAGAACGCATGATCCAAGAATGCACTAACATATTGCAACGAGTCCACGCACGGAATAACGGATCAAACGAATCAGTAGGAACTGGAATAGTACCGTCAACGAAATCGAATTTCATCTTCCCTCCGAGGGCTCTGCGCATCGATCTTGCCCAGCTATGGTAGTTGGAACCATTGAGGACCGGAGTGATGGAAATCGATGATGGACCATCGCTTGGATGAACGTAGTAAGGACTTGTGGGATCAAGAATAGGATCGGAAGAGCTAGAAACGGAAGCGGTGTTACGAGGAGGAGCCATGGATGTGCAGGCTCACTGATACCATGTTGAAGTTATCTTCACAACAGCCATAACTGATTCTTGGTGAAGAAGAAGAAGTACAGAGAAAGAGTGTAACAGAAAATAACAGAAAGAAGATAAGATGATCACAAAATGCATTGGCTATTATTTGTTCATTTTGGATAAAACGTACAAGTGTCAATACAATGAGTATTTATACTCTACAATGCAAGTACAATATTGAAACTAATGTTGGCCCTTAGATCTAATCAATCTCAGCTATTGATACTTCAACAATTTTTGCTAATTCTCTCTCTAAATTGAAAATCATATTGCCAAAGCAGCATTATCCTGACAAGCGTAGGCAGCTAAAAATCACTACAATACTTTGTATATTAGAATCAAGTGCTAATAGAAAAAATTGGAGGCCCAAGGCGCTTGTCTAGTTGGCTTACTCCTTGGGCTGGACCTGACTGGTTACATTCTTGAAAATTTAGTTGTTTGATGGTGTATCTTGTATCCCACTCAACTTATAAAAAATATATATTCAAGGGGTATTCATATGAAATTTAATATAAATCTCTCTCTCTCTCCATTCAAATCCTCACTAAAAACTCATAAACTTATTAAATTGTATCATGCAATATTTTAAAATTTGGTCTGGTCATCGATCCAATCAAGACACTGAATTAGTGGATCACTAGTCAGACCGTTTGACTATTAATTTGACTTATCCAAATTAAAAACTAAAAACATTCATAAAATAAATTTTTTGACATTAATTTCATACTATAATATCTTCAAAACAAAAATCTATTAAATTATCTATGCAAATAACTTGAATAACAATTTTATTTTTATCCAAGTTTCTCCTTTTCTTCATCAACTAAAGGTGGATTATTTTAGGGTCGATTTTTGATCAAAAATCACCCCTCTAAATTTTTCATTCAAATAAGTGATTTCACTTTTTTTTTATAGTTTTTTTCTTTGTGATTTTGTCGTCTTAGTGCGATGTTGTGTTGTTTTGCGCCTTATTGCGGTGTTATTTTGTTTTTCCGTCTTGGTGCGGTGTTTGTTCGGTTTATATTGATAGATTAGTTTCTACTCAATGCATATTCAATCAATGACTTTGACGTCGTCAACGCTGCAGGCTTTGAGATATGGGTATTCCAAACATTTCAATTTCATCATATTTGTAGGCATTTTGCCATTATATGCCATTAACGTGGGTGTTGTGAGTTTATTCGCAGTCATCTTTTTTAATT
Organism: Vicia villosa; assembly: GCF_029867415.1. Taxonomy (NCBI): domain Eukaryota; kingdom Viridiplantae; phylum Streptophyta; class Magnoliopsida; order Fabales; family Fabaceae; genus Vicia; species Vicia villosa. The sequence goes on along the minus strand of NC_081180.1, from coordinate 17,503,441 downwards.
TATAGCAATTTTTAATTTTTATTATTCAATATATTCTATCAATTTGAATGAATAAATGTCGTTTTTAATAAATAAAAAGTATACCAAATTTTAAATATTTAAAAAATAAATTCAAACAAAACTATAAAATAAAATAACATCTAAACATAGAATACAAACTCAAATAAATTATATCAATACATTATAATATATTTTAAAAGACTTTTAAGACGTGAGGGAATTTGTTTTTAGATTTTTTTTCATCTAAAAATATAGTCAACATAGTCAACAAAGAATTTTTTTAGATTTTTGTCAACAAAGAATTTTTTTTTTAGATTTTTTTTCATCTAAAAATATATCATTTTGACAAGTTAAAAATAACATAAAAAGATCAGGGAACAAGCAGAATCACACTAATTTTTACTCGATCAATTACAACTACAGTCTTATATTTTTATGGAACCGTCTGATCCAACCCATTATTTTTATGGAACCTTCTGATCCAACCCATTCGACGGATGGTCGGGGCAGGTTTTAAAACATTGAGATAGTTATAGACAATAATATTAAATTTATCATAACTAATAAAAATTAAATTCTAAGTGTAGAATACATTAAAATTAAAATAGAAGAAACACAATTCTCTTCAATAAAAATTGTTTTACAAATTATAATTATAAAGTACTAATATGTTAGAATCAATTACTATGAAATATAAATGATGCAGAAGCTACTAATACTTGCTTCAAGTGTGACGTGAGTTTAAGGTCAAAAGCACGTTAAAAGATAAATGTCCAAACAGGGAAATTTGGCATTGTGGACTCATGTTTGATGCTCTCAAACGCTAAGTAATGGAGCAGAAAAATGATGGAAGTTTTCTAAGTAATGGAACATTGTTAAGAGTATATTTTTTTGCAGTAAATCCAAAGGTCATCAGTGGATTGAAAATGGAGATTTTGCCTGATTGTTTTACCAAGCCACTACCAAAGTCTAACAGCAAAGATACAGAGCTACTCTTACAGACTGAGCACGTGGAAAAGATAGAAATAGGGGTGTTCGCAGTGCGGTTTGGGCGATTTTGACGAAAAAAATCATCCGAATCGCAAGAGAAAAAATCGTGCGGTTTGATTTAGTTCGGTTGACTTTTAAAAAAATCCGAACCAAACCAAACTAATGCGGTTTGGTTCGTTTAGTTCGCTTTTTTATAAATATTTTATTGAGCCATGCATAGACATATTGATGACAACATAATTTTGTATTTAGACATTCATAAACTATTAAATAACAACAAAACTCGTCATATTTTGACGACAATTTTCTATTTAATATGTAAAAATGATATTAGACAAAAGTGGAATATTAAACATAAAATAATAGCATAAAATAATATAAAATTATTATAATGGAAAAAATAGAAGAGACGGGACTGAAATTAAAAAGAATTGAGAAATTAGAGAGGAAGATGTGCAATAAAAACGAAACTGAAATACGGAACATTTACATAAAAATAAAAAAAAATGAAAAAGAAAAAATATAAGAGGAGAGATTATAGAAAAAGAGGAAAGTGTAAAAATGGATTTGAAGTTACTTTATTTCTTATGCAAAATTGAAGTATTGGTTAGGAAATTATTTATATAATTACTTGTGAAAAACGTTAAAAATGAACAAATATATATATTTTTATTTTATTGCGTGTTTAATGCGTACGTAGCTTCAACCTTCAGATACGTCGGTAAGTGTAAACAATATTTAAATCTTTTCAACTTTCTTTCCTTTGTTTTCCGTATAGTTTCCACTTTCTTTTCTAAACGTGGCTAATTAAAAAGACTACACGGTTTTGATAAAGAAAAACACACAGTTTTGATTAGACAAATAAAAAATATCAACTACACAATTTGTGATTAGTGGTCAAATTCATATTAATATTTCATTTAAAACACTCATTCTATTGGTCAAGATTGTTTGACTATCTTTCTTATAAAGAAAAACTATATTAAAAAAGAATAAAAGAAGAGGAAAAATGAATTCACAAAATTAAAAGAGAACTAATTACAGAAAATATTTAAAATTATAATTAAACCTCTAAGCTAAAAAAAACTAAGTTAGATCTGAGAGATCCATCAACAAAAAAAGAAAAAAAATTGTTAAAAACTCTCTGAAATTCACGTTGATTTAGCGCCTAACACAAGCCAAGGAACAGATTCAGATTCCTTCACTGGATCAGAAACTGTTTTGATAGTTTTATAGTACGGTGATTTCGCTGCAACTCTGTTTTTTCTCTTCTCCATGAATCTAAGAAGTGAAGCTTTTCTAGCAATTGGCATATCAACAACAATTGTTCCACAAGGTAGTTGAGAATTCGGAGTAACCAAAGACTGTGTCTGAGCAATCGACTTTATCTCTTCCACTTTCTCAGCCGGAAAATCATCCAAAACAATAACTTGTCCATTATAAAACATTGTCAATTGCGCAGATTTTGGTTCCTTAACCTTAGACCTGTAAAAAACATTGCATGTAAATAATTATGAAATAATTGCAGAAATAATACTCATTACTGACGAAAATGTAAAAAGTAAATTTTCTCTTATAAATAAGACCAAGATTAGAGTCATTAGTATACAAGAAGCGCAAAAACTTACATTGGAGTTAAGAAATCCTTGGTTGTGAGATTCTTGGGTGTCACAACATTTGTTACGTTACATGAATTACCATTGTGTTTGATGTATCGGCTGAGGAGGTTGCATGTTTGAGAAAACGTGGATTTCTCCGAAGAAGTCGACATTGAAAAAGAGAATGAATTGTGATTTGAGGTTTGAATTTGAAGAATGAGGGTTATGTGATGTTATGTTAGGTTGTTTTTATATAAGAGATTGTTTTGAGATGAAATAGAGGCACGCACGAGGAATAAATGGGTGGTACCTACTCTGACCTATATTGCACTTGTGAAGTTTTAATATGACATATTTGTTGGTACATTGAACACGTGTTATTTGCGTTTGGTAAAGATAAGCGGCGAGGTTTGTCGTTGATGGTTTATGTTGCTTTTTGAAAATTGAAATGTTAATTAAAGGTGGGTGCGTTACTGTTTACTGACATTATGAGATGTTTTCGAGGCAAGTATCACGTGAACAAACTGCGTCCTTTTCTTTTTCTTTTTTTGTCTTTGTATTTACTATTTAGATTCAAATTTGTGGGAAAAAATTAATTACACTTTATGAATAGAAGACTACCATTTCTATTCATTTATCATAGGCTAATAATGTCATATTTTCAATAAGATGTAATAAAAAACGTTTTATTGTATTTTTTTTAGGGTGTGTTTGGTTGTGAGATGAAAATGAGAAGAGAGAAAGATGTGAGAAAGAGTGTTAGAAGAAAGAAATGGGTGAGAAATGAGTGAGAAATAGGATAGATTAATGTATTGTTTGTTATGAGAGAAGTATGAGAGAAATAGAAGAGAAAGAAGTGTAATTATTTTTGGAAGGACAAAAATACCCTTAAATTAAAAAAAATTAATGCTACAATTTTTTTTCATTAAATTTTTATCACTATTTAAATCTATATTTTAATTAAAATAACAATTATTGAGTAATTTTAATTTATTTAATTGTTTTATTATTTTAGTTATCAAAATAATTTAATTTAGTAAATTTATTTGTTTTTATACTATATGCAAATAGGCTAACAAATAAACAAAAAAAACACAACAGATTTAACTTTGGCCAATTGTAAACCACAATAAACCAAAGTCGTTATTTAATTGATTTTATTGAAGTATCATTAGAAAAAGAAACAAAACGTATAAAATAAGGGTATTGATTGGAAACAAAAAAAATTAGACCTTTCTCTTCTCTTTCTTCTCTATAATGAGAAGAAAGCAAAATGTGGTGGGACCCACTTATTTTCTTTCTCTCTTCAACATTTCTTCTCATTACCAAGCAAGAGAAGTTGGCTCTTTCTTTGCAACTTCTCTCTTTGATACTTCTCTCTCTGGTTCCAAACACACCCTTAGTGTCTCTAGAGACGAAAGTCGATGTGTTAGTGTCTCTATTTTTTTTTAATGATACTAAGTTATTAAGCATTTTTTTTTTATAAGAATTTATATTATAAACCTTCACTTTGTTCTGGCTTTGGCTAATATGCATAAGGATTTATTAATGCACCATGCATAAGCTTACATAAATCATTGGATCATGTTTTTAATCCAGTATTGAATATTGAGTGGTGAGTATTGGGTATTGAGTAATAACAATTGATGTCTAGAATTTAATCCAAGGGTCCATAATAATCTATACATGATGCATAGATTTTTATCCATGCATGGTAACTGCACCCCTTTGTTCTGTATCGGTCAATTTTTTTTTAAAATTAAGTAAATCAATTCAAGTCTACTTTACATAACTCAAATTATAAAAATAAGGTCAAACAAAATGTAAAGTACACTTTCTAATTTTTATTTTTTTTCAATATTTGTCTTGGATTTTGAATTAATTTGGATGTTGGAATGTTAATCTTGTATATTCCATACACTAATTTATTGAAGATCAGCGCCACCTATTTAGGATTTCACATCAGTTAATTATATCCAAATTTGATTTTAGAGTGGAGCAATGGTGTCGTATAATTTCTGCGAAATTCCATTACCAAATCACTTTCAATTTGAAATCAGATATCTACTAGAAGTAGAAAGCACTATGCCAAATTTGTCTTTTAGCAGCACCCCTACGAAAGCGCTTTTGGAAAAAGCTCTGGCATAGGCTTCACTAAAAACAAAATTAAAAAACACGCTAAAAAAACATTAAAAAAGCGCTGGTATAGGCCACCTTACGAAAGCGCTTTGTAAAAGCGCTGATATAGGGGTAGATATGAAAGCGCTTCAAAAAGCGCTGGTATAGGTCTAGGGTACGAAAGCGCTTTTAGCGAAAAAGCGCTGGTATAGGGTTACCTATGAAAGCGCTTTTGAAAAGCGCTGACGTAGGTCATTTTAAAATTAAATTTTTTAAAACAAATTAAAACAGACGCGTTTTGTCTTTCATTATTTCATCGTTCTCACTGTTCTTCACTGCCCTCACTGTTCTCTTCTTCATCGTTCATCCTTAACAAAAGCTACAACCGACCACCACTCAACGTCTGTCGCCGCCGCCAACCTCCACAACACCGACCACCACTCAACATCTTCTCGCCGCCGCCGCCGTTCTTGCTGAGTTGTTTCACTTTGTGAAGGTTAGCGAAATTCACTATTGTAGTTTTAGGGTCTGTAGTAGTTTTAGGGTTTTGTGTTAGGTTTTAATGAATGGGTTTTCTGTATTATTGAATCCTATTATTAGTAATTTGCAGAAGCCATAAAATTCATGTGTGCTGTGAGTAGAATCGAATAGAGGATTTCATTGCTTTCAGTGCTTTTTCTAATTAGAGAATCGAATGAAAACTGATACTAATTAGCCTCTGAAGAACTTATTATTAGTAGAAAGAAACAGAACAGTTTTGTTACCCATTTTTGGTCTTGTCATGATTCCACCAATGTCCTGTGTTGAAAATGATATATTATATCAGCATTATAATACTGAGAATTAGTAGCCCAATTTTATTTGAATTTGAAAAGTGATTTGTAGCAACTTGTATCGTATCAAAGCTAAATTGCAATGACTCAATGACCATTATTTCATCTTCTCCGTCGTCTTCGTATTCTTCATTGTTAGCTTAGGACATTAACCAAGTTAAATAAGATAGTTTTTTTAATGGCGCTGCTGTGGCGATGACAGTATGTGTTTTGTTGTGTCCTGCGCCACAAATTTAGTCTCAGTTACTAATATTTTCACTGTATTTAGTGTGTGTGATTTTCAAGCAAGCATCTTTAATATATAGATATGAGAATTACGTTTTCTTTTCTATATGTTTAAATTAGAATTTGAAGGACTGAATTTCATGTGTCTATTAGGATGTAGGTTCTTTTAGAATCTTTCAATCAATTTTGTCTTAGCGGTTACTAACTTTGTGAATTTGCTATAGGGGTAACTTGTGTAGAGTGAAAGTTTGATCGTTTCCCGGCCTAGTTCGACGTTTGGTGTTTTCTTGAGTTCGGTAACATCCAAGGTAAATTTCTTTCTCAAATTACTGGTATTATGAATAACATTTGCTGTATAGAAACTAATTTTAATATGTTCAATCTAGATTGGGTTTTTTTTTATATTGTGTTAGTAGTGGTGTATTTAACAGCATCGTGTGTGTGTTTAATTTTACAGTTACTTTGAAGCCTCTGGTTTCTACTTGTACAACGCCGATTTAAACCTACCCGTCTCCCACATCAAGTCCAACTCAGGTTACTAGCCCTTTCTTCTTGCTTATAGTTTGTTGTTTTCTGCTTATAGTTTATTGTTTATGGTTCTATTTAATTTCAATTTAGTGTCTCTCAATCAGTTTTTTGGTTTGTGGACTTATATTACCTTGAAATAAGGTAATGTCTTCTTTAAGAAATCGGGGGTACGCTGAAATAAGGTACTGTATTCTTTTAGAGACTCAAACAATCGAGACAACTGTAACTTCCTATCTATAGTATATTTTTGTACTATAGTTGCATAACATTCTATTATTCACACTTTATAGGATCTCACTAGGTATTTTGATCAAGACATAATGATGATAGCTATTTATTATCTTGACAGAATTCCTTAGTACCTGATAGAGAAACCAAGAAGCATTTGTTTAGCTTAATTAAGACATGGATAAGACATGGATGAATTCAAACCGATTATCGAAAGAGTACGAGAAAGGGGTATGGGAATTCGTTGAGTTTGCGGTTGCACACTCCGAAGACCCGCTTCGAATGCCGTGTCCTTGCTTGGGTTGCTGTTATGGGGGTAAGGTTGACGGGAATAAGTTGGCATCCCATTTACTACGGTTTGGAATTGATAGAAGTTATACAGTTTGGAGTTTGCATGGTGAGAAAAGTAACGGGAATGCTGAGTCGAGTTGTAATAGGAAGTATGCTTCAAATGACGATTGCACAGACACATACGATTGCGATCGAGTCGAAGAGATTGCAGAAGCGCTTGAAGAAGATCTTGAGGATTGTCCCAAAATGTTTGAGAGGTTGGTAAGCGATGCAGAGAAACCGTTGTATGATGGTTGTTCAAAATTCACAAGATTGTCTACGGTGTTAAAGTTGTACAACTTAAAGGCGGACAATGGATGGTCGGATAAAACTTTCACAGAGTTATTAGCCCTTATGAAAGATATGCTACCAAAGGATAATGTTCTTCCCAATCGAACGTATGAAGCCAAAAAGATGTTGTCCTCTATTGGTATGAGCTATGATAAGATACATGCATGTCCAAACGATTGCGTTTTGTTTCAAAACGAGTATGCAGCGTTGAATGAGTGTCCTAAATGCGGTGCCCCTCGATATAAGAAAAAGTTGTCTCCTGCCAAAGTCTTATGGTATTTTCCTATAATTCCGAGATTTAGACGCATGTATCGTTGTGAAACCGATTCAAGACACTTGACTTGGCATGCAGATGAAAGAATTATTGATGGAAAGTTGCGACATCCGGCAGACTCACCACAGTGGATGAAAGTTGATACTGATTATCCTGAATTTGGAAAAGAAGCAAGAAACCTTCGGTTGTCATTGTCTACTGATGGAATGAACCCGCATGGTATTCAAAGTATCTCGCATAGCACATGGCCTGTGATTCTTATGATTTATAACCTACCTCCGTGGCTATGTATGAAGCGTAAGTACATGATGTTATCTATGCTAATTTCTGGGCCTAAACAACCAGGGAATGACATAGACGTATACTTGGCACCCTTAATCGAATATTTAAAGTTTTTGTGGGAGAACGGTGTGGAGGTTTACGATGGGTATAGGAAGGAAAGTTTCAACTTGAGGGCGATGTTGTTTGGAACAATTAATGATTTTCCAGCATACGGAAATCTATCCGGGTACAGCAATAAAGGTCAAAAGGCGTGTCCTGTTTGTGAAGATGAAACCGATACGACACGATTGGAGCTTTGTCAGAAGAATGTCTTTCTCGGCCATCATAGATTCTTAAATTCTAATCATCACTACCGTGGGTGGAGAAAAGCATTCAATGGAAAGGCCGGACATCGTACAGCCCCGCCTTTTTTGTCAGGTGATCAAATTTTTGAAAAGGTAAAAGATGTGAGCACTCAGTTTGGTAAGCCTTTTGCACATTCACTTGTCAAGGGTGGAAAAAGATATAGAGGGTGGAAAGCTTTTTTGACAAACACCTATCTTAAGGATAAATATGGAAACTTTCTTGAAGAGGCACCGGGACGGCCAAAAAAGTATGAGATCTTCATTGATGAAAAAGATTGGGTTGAGTTTGTAAATCAAAGAGATGAAGATTTTCGGAAAAGGAGTGCCACGAATAGTGCGAGAGCATCCAAACCCGCGTATCCATACAAAAAAGGGTGTTTGGGATATGCACGCTTAGAGGATAAAATTGTAAGTAAATAGAAATGCGTTTTAATTAATTGTCTAAATGTGTTTTATTTGACGATTTTATCATTTGTGTCAATGCATAGTTAGAGGAGACTAAAAGTGAGGAAACTTCACTTCCTGTACATGTGTTGTAGAAGGAAGCTCGTGTGGGCAAGAATCAAGCTGTCGATCCCGATGTTCAGAGAGTTTATACTGAATGTGTAAGTATAATACTGTGTCTTTAATTAAATCAAATGTTTTTTAATATATAAATGATTTTTTATCTCCACTAATAATTATTGAAATGTAAATGAATTACATGAGACCTTGTCGCAATCGGTGTCCACCGGTGAGGACCAGGATGATAGGAGCGTACTTAGTAGAGCACTAGATGCTCCTGAGTATCCCGGTCGGGTGAGGGGTAAGGGTCATGGTGTGACTCCAACCTCTTTTTACAAGCATCCTAGGAGAAGAAATCCTTCAAATGAAGAAGTGTTGCAAAAATTGCAGGAATTGCAAGCACAAGTCTCTGAATTGCAAAGAGATAAAGATATGTATATGAAAGAAAAGTGCAATACTGCATCGGTGAAAGAAACTAGTGATAAAGCTAGTTTCAACTGTCAAAGAAAACTTCCCGAGGTAATTATAAATTTCTTTTCCTTACAAATTGTTCTATTTTATTAATGATAATGACTTTATATTTACTATTGGTTTAGGGCATTTCTTCTTGCCAACTATACTTATCGTCACCGTCTTATCGCCTAGTTGGCAAGGGAAAAGTGCACAACACTGTGGGAGATTTATTTCACCATAGACCGCTCCCGGATGGACACCTGAAAGTATCAGTTGATGTTGTATTAGATCATGATGCGGTGCTACCGGTACCTGACATGGTCTCAGAGACAACATTGATGCGAGATGCAATAGGGTCATTTGTTGCATGGCCTTCGGAGCTCATTATCATTGGTGATGAGGTATATTCAAAACCATTATGAATCATTTAGTTTTCGAATGTCAATTTTGCACCGTTACGTTAATTATTTTTTACATTTTAATTTTAGACTGCTCCTGCAAAACCCGCAATTAAGGGCAAAGAGATTTTATAGGAGGAGGAGTCTGTTGCATCACTACAAGAGGTACATTTAAGGTGTTAATATATAATTTGAATCTAAAACTGCATGATTTTATATTTTATCGATCGTTATTTGATTTTTAGGCATCTGCTCGGGAGTCACAACAAGTGACACAGGTCGTTCGTAGCGTACCGCCTAAGGGTCCTCCGAAGCAAGCGGCAAAAAAAGGTGGTGCTTTTGTGCCTCGATACCGGACGACGCTCGGAACACTTGTTGATATGTCCGATTTGAAGGAAGGTGCTCTCCGTCAAATCAATATGGAGGAAGGTATCTTTGGTGTTGAATTCATTTCACATATTGCAATAGATGACTTGGAAGAGATTTTTACGCAAGAACAACTAGGCGTCGCTAATATGCACTCGTACATCCGATAATATTCACTCATCCGATATATTATTTAATTATTCGAACAATTTATTTACACATTATGTTTATTATGTTTTTCACTCATCCGGTAATATACACTAATATGCACTCATACATCTGGTTATTCACTCATCCGCTAATATGTTTATAATGTTTTTATTTAAGGTTGTTGCATGACAGAGTGTTGCGCGGGACTGCATTGTCAAACAGATTCCGTTTCGTGTCTTCCGCCCATTGCAGCAGAATGACAATTGCTTCGGAACCGGAATCAGTTAGACAGCGCTTAGTCGATAGATTCATGTCATCCGGCAATACAGAAAGTCTGATTCTTTGGGCGTATAATACCCGACCAGTAGGGTTAGTTTCTCATTCTTGGTTCATTTAATCTTTGTTTCTTTTGCGTAGCAAAATTTTTATATAACCTATTGTTTTTAATTTATAGAGCACACTGGTTTTTGCTTGCTATCAACCCGATAAGAGAAGTTGTATATTTTCTGAATTCGGTAGATGGTGAGTGGAGCAATTATCCGGCTATGAAGGAAATTATTGATTTGTAAGTGGAATCGTTCTAAATATTCTTGTATATTTATATATTTAATTATTTGTGAGATTGATCTAAATATATGCTTTTATATTTTTGTTAGATCAATACAAGTGTTCCGAAGTCAACGAGACGCACAGGTATCCCGGACTTAATCAAACAACATTACTTGGATCAAAGTGCAGGTACATTATTTTTCACAATTTTGCTTATAATATTTATGCTACTTGATAAAACAAGACAACTATAATTTCTTATTTGTTTTTCTATGTAGTGTCCGATACAGCGGAACAGTTCAGACTGCGGATACTTTGTTTTGAGGTTTATGAAAGAAATCCTTCAAAGAATCAATTAGAGATTCCAATCACGGTATGGATTTATAACTTAATTAGATAACTTCTTATAATTTATTACATTTAACTAAATCATTCATATTATGTTTTTATTCTGTAGTACTTTGACGAATTTCGTGCTGCTTCTTACACGAAACTTAAGTTGGAAGAAATCAAAGAGGAATTGTGTCAATTTTATATTCATCAGCTATTCATGTAGTAGGATTTGTGTCGATTTGAAGAGAATATTATAGTACTCCAGGATATATGGTTACTAACTTTGTTCATATTGTTGCCAATTAATATTTGAAGTATAATATTGTTGATGTTAGAGATTTAGTTTGATTGACATAATGATTGTAATACGGTGAACTGACTTTTTATCGATCGAAATGTCGCGGTAAGCAAGAGTCGCCACCGACTTTTATTTTATCCAAATATTAGAAAGGCTAAAAGAACAGAAAAAACCTTTTAAAGAAAACTGAGTTCGGGGGTAATTTATGCAAAGGGAAGGTGTAAGGCACCCTTTGCATCCATGGTTTTCCATGGGCTCTTAATTGCTTTGCTTGCTCGTTTTCAGAAAATGGAGATGAAAGAGGAAAAAATGGACTTGAGCTCGTAAAATGAGCGTAGCCAGTTTTTGAAGAATTTTGAGAAAGAATATAGAAAATAGAGCATGGCAAGGCAATTAGGGGCAATTACCTTAAACTCAGATGATAGGTCTCTTTTTAGCCTTTCAGAATGAAAGGGTCTATCCTTGCCATAAGAGGGCAGGAAGCCTTTCGTTTGGAGGTAGAAGGGTCATCGAATTATCGTTCGCCCAAAGACTAACCCATGCCATAGAGAGGCAGGTAGTCTAAGAGGAAGGATCAGAATAGCCTTTTTCGTAGGCAACCAGAAGATACCTCAGCCTTTTTCGTAGGCAACTTCCGAGGGTCGAGGTCATGTTAGTGTATCGAAGGCAGCATCATTAGGGACCATGACCTTTAATCGAGGCAACATGGCTGAGGTATCCTCGTATTTGAGGGACTGGCTATTCTGCACAAAATGCAAGGCAACAAGGCAACAGGCAACAAGGCAACAGAGAGGTTACCCAAGAGTGTGCGTGTGTGCATCAATCACGTGATTATATTCAAGTATATTATCTTGTAAAATTAATGATTCTATGTTCGATTCGAGGTTACACTCCCTAGATTACTAACCACGCAGTTTAACAGAAATAATTAACAAATATGGGGAGGGAAATTGTAACCAGCGGATCCCTTAATAGGGTCTGACATAAGTAATAATAAACAAAGAAAAAATATCCAGGTTAGGGTTTTAGGGTTACCAAACTCGTAGCTTCGACGGTCATCAAACCCTGAAAAGGAAAGAATAAACAGAAGCGAGTGAGTGTATTATTTGTTCAGAGGGAACTAGGCGAGTGAGTGTATTATTTGTTCAGAGGGAACTAGGGTTAACCCTAAAAATAGATATAATAATATAGAAAAATGGGTAAAAGAAACTTAGCTTCGATCGATGAAGGTTGAGAATTGGGGGTAGCTTGAAGCATTGACTCTGACCATCTGATAATTGAATAGAGAAATAAGAGGAAGTGAGTGTAAAGGGATTTCATTGACAGGGGCAATCAAACCCTAATTAAAACAAAATAATAGGCGAAAAATATTAAATAAGAGGAAATTAGAACTTAGCTTTGTTCTTTGACGTGGCGCGTAGTCGGAAGGTATTTGTAAAGACAAACCTGGAAAGGCACAGAAAAAAGAAATGTATTCAGTGTAGGGCAAACCCTAATTAGGATTCAAATTGAGTATAATGGTAAATTGATTTATTTAATTGTTGGTTTTCAACCCAATTAATTAAATTGGCAAAGTAAAGTTTTGATTTAATTTCCCAATCTTAATGAGTGTTTTTCAAACAATTAGTAAAAGTGTTTTTAATCAATCATTTAATTAAATGACTTAAACAGGTATTTAAATAAACAAAATAAAATAAATAAAAAAATATTATCAATTAAATCAAATTATTCTCTTAATAAAGATCAAAACAAATGATCATGATTTATGGAAAAGAATTAAAAAATATTAAGAGAAATTTGAAAAAGAAAAATAAATAAATAAACAATTAAATAGGAAACTTATCATTTAAAAAACTAAATAAAAAAAGAAAAGGAAAATTAGAGGACTTAGCTGCTGGAAATCTTGTGTGGAAGGACCATGATATATACTCGTTATTGTCCTTCTGATTATGCCCCCAGCAGATCTAACGGTTGAGAAACGAGGATGCATCGTGATCTTTGATGAGGCTCAGCGCGTTGGATCTGGAAGCAAGTATGAACAGAAAAATAACAAGACAATTGTATGACGCTGGGTGTTGAACCCACGTCCCCAATGTTAAAGGCATACGAGCTGAACCATCTGTGCTGCATGCGCTAGCTGTTAACAACATGAGTAACAATGATAATGTAATAAACTTATTGCAATTTAAAATCAATTCGCGTGCCCAGCCTTGGTCATCTTCTTCCTTACTTTTCCAGAAAACTCATGGACTTTAGGCAACGCTTTTCTCATGTGGTTATAAACCTGCAAATCGTAAAAAACTCCATCCGGGCACGAAAATCAAAAAAAGAACACATGGTTGTGTTCGTATCATCATCATGGATTCAAAGATGATTCTAATTTGATCCAATTATGGCTATATTTAAGAACCCTAATTCAAAGCTTTAAAAACCCTACAATGGTGAGTCCTTACATTCGAACCTAAACTTCAATTAAACTATAACAACAACTTGCAAACATCACGAAAAACAACATTATGTCATCAAATCTCATTCATGATGCATAATTCATTGAAATCGAAACTTGGAAAAAGCAAGAACAAACCGTGGTTGTACAGGGGTGCTTCTGGACGCGTAGAACCTTGGAGATGATTGGGAGAAGATCAAAAATGCTTCCAGGATACGTTTGAACCTTCAAAGGTCTCTGAATCCCTTCCAATTTCCCAAACAGATGTCGACCTTTTCTTGAGATTTTTTTTTTGAGCTTTTTTTCGTGTTGCATAGGGCTGCTGATCCTTGTATCGGCGGTGTTGCCTATTCAGTGCGATCTATAGAGGTTGTATGGCTGAGATGTTGAACCACGACTTTGTTACTTGTTCACCATAGAAAAAGCTGTAGGTTTGCTTAATGTATACTCGATAATGAAGCATGGTGGCCGATCAAAAGGAGGTTTTTTTGTGTGTATGTAAGGGCTGTGTGCAAAGAACAAAAGTTTGACCTTGTTTGACTTTAGAAAATAAGGATTCTTGTTTTTACGTGAAAGCAAGTCTCTGGAATAAGGGTTCCTTTAGGTGTTCTTTTTTCCTTGGTGGAAAGTTTTATATTAGTATATATAACAAAATATTAGGTTAATGTTGTATGGACTAAAGCTAATTAAAATAGAGGTTAAAGGTAGTGCACTGACAGTGTAAAAAAGTTTTACACTGTCATCCAATAAAAACAAATCGTTTTGCCATGTCATATAAGTTTTTTTTAAAATTACAGTCTGACTTGTCCTGATTCATGGTCGTGATTGGTTGACAGTGTAAAACTTTTTTACACTGTCAGTGCATCACCCATTTTCTCATTAAAATAATCTAAAAGCCCAAAGTCAATTGAGGCTTATGACTATATTTAATCCGTAAAAAAAACCTAAAATATAAAAGGTGTAAAAATCTTTTTCTTGTTTTTTTTCAAGTCTTGGTATTTTATGAATAAAATGGGAAACAGTGGAAGTAACTATTTTTTTTTTTGACAACTAATAAAAAAACAAAAATTAGTCAAAATTGATAGAAAACAATTTTTTGTGATTTTCTTTAAAAGGTAATTTTTAAAACAAAAATTGTGTTAGTAACAAATAATAGAAAAATTGTCAGTAGTGGGGCTCGGACATGGAACCTCGCGCTATTGTAGATCTCACGCTCAAATTTTGATCAACTGTGCCAATTCATTTATTCGAAATAAAATGGCGTTTGTAGATATATGAGGGCAAATTTTGGGGTATGACAATGATGTATATATATAATTTTGGATATTATAATGGTATTATATTAGTATATATATAGTCCTACCTATGGTTGAAAATATATCGTCGAAAATATATTACAGGTCGAAAATATTACAGGTTGAAAATATATTACAGGTCGAAAATATTACAGGTCGATCTGGGAGGCTGAAATTATAGGCTGCACTTTAAAATATCTCATTTAGCAACGACAGCGCTTTTAAAAAGCGCTCTTAAAGGTCCACATACGAAAGCGCTTTGTTACAAAAAGCGTTGCCAAAGATTAAAAAAAGAAAAGAAAAAAAAACGCAACCTACCAAAGCGCTTTTGGAAAAGCGCTCTAGTAGGGGGGGCTACCAGAGCGTTTTTTCCAGCAAAAGCGCTCTTATAGGGGGTCTACCAGAGCGCTTTTTCTAGAAAAAGCGCTCTTATAGGGTGGTCTACCAGAGCGCTTTCTGTAAAAAGCGCTCTTATAGGGGGTCTACCAGAGCGCTTTTTCTGGAAAAAGCGCTCTTATAGGGGTGTCTACCAGAGCGCTTTTAAAAGCGCTTTCGTAGCCTACGCCAGCGCTGGCTTTGGCAGCGCTTTAAAGCGTTGTTAAAGGCCAAAAAAAGCGCTTTTAAATCCCACGCGTGTTGTAGTGAGGAGTATAAGAGATAACTGTATTAATCACACCAAGAGATCTATTCCACCTCCATATCAATTGTTCACCAATTAACACTGACTAGCGAATTCCATGGTGTCGCAACATCCAGCACATGTCTGTCGTCAGATTTTCTTCTACTCGTGACGAACACCAGCATTCACAAAAAGGGAGATCGATTGGAGTTAGGCTTTCTAGTTCGCAAAAAAGATCGATGGAGTTACAAACTTCGATCTTCCTTTGATCCTAGTGGTCACCATGCCGATCGAAACCTGATAGGATTTTCCTCGTGGATGACGTAAGCTCTTGCAACGTCCTATACAGCGACACGTTAGAGTTGATAAACAGATCTAAATTCGTATACTGGGGGAGATTTGTTGGCTTTTAATAATTCGATAACTCACCCTTAAGGAATGACACATCTGACATTGACCTGAAGAAGGCAAGCAGATCAAAGAGCTCGTCCAGAAGGGAATTCTCGCGTCGCCGCCACAGGAAGAGGAAGATTTGGGGAATACCAACACGTTCGACCTAGATGCGCATGTTGAAGAAGTTAGACCCACTTTGAATGGTGAGTTTGAATCTATCCAAATTGGCAATAACCTTATCTAGTCGATAAAGATAGGATTCAGACTTCCCCTAGAAGTAAGATCTACACTAACTAAATGTCTACAACCAAACCCATACCTCTTCGTTATCTCTCCACATGAAATGCTTGTCATTGACCTCAACATGGCACGCCATCAATTAAAGGTAGGCAGTGGTGCCTGCTACATCTCTCGACGGTATAGGAGGCAATCTCTAGAAAAAATTGAAGTTATCACAAGCACAATGAAAGTTCTGTTGGACGCCAAGTTCATTTCCAAGGCAAAGTATACATAATGGATGTCTAATGTCGTCCCTGTGAAGAAAGCCTCAGGAAAATGGAAAATGTGTGTTGATTACACATATCTCATTATGTTTTCCTGAAGGACTCTTACTCGCTCTCAAACATTGACAAACTCATAGATAATTCAATCAGATACTAGTTGTTATCCTTCATGGATGTCTACTCTAGGTACAAACAGATACATATGTCTGGGATTTATTGGATAAAAACAACATTCATGACCTAGCATGCCAATTACCAATACAACATCATGCCTTTTGGGTGAAAGAATTTTGGTGCGACGTATCAAATGATGATGAATAAAATCTTTCTAGAAGAGTTAAGAGAGAAGCTAGAGGTATACATGGATGATATGATTGTGAAATCCAATCAGGAGGAGCTTCACAGTCACCAACTCCAACGGGAGTTCAAGAGGTTTCAATAGTATCACATGAAACTCAAGCTGGAGAAGTGCATTTTTAAGGTAAGAGTCGGTAAGTTCTTTGGCTTTTATCTTACTGAACAAGGAATTGAAGCAAACCTTGACAAGTGTGAAGCAATGATCCAAATGAGTTCACTGACATCGGAAAAAGAGGTCCAAAAATTAAATATTATGTTGAGTGCCTTGAAGAAATTAATTTCAAAATCCACATAGCACGCTTTACCTTTCTATATATTATTGAGAAAGAAGGTCGATTTTGAGTGGACGACAGACTGTGAAGGTGAATTTGAGTCCTTGAAGAAAACCCTGGCTATAGTCTCAATACTCATTAGGCCACTTCTAAGGGAAATATAATACATGTATCTAGCCGCCGATGGAGAAGTCGTGAGTATTGTCCTAATTAGAAAATCACACTTCAACTAGAGCCAAGTGTACTTCATATCAAAGGCCCTAGCGGGGGCAGAAACACACTACCAAAAGATCAAAAAAGCAGCATTGGCGTTAGTGACAGCATCACGTAATATGAGAAGGTACTTCCTTGCATATTCCATAGTTATTCAAACAAATTTAACCCTAAAGCAGAAGCTTTACCGACCGAACCTTGCTGGGCGTTTAACAAAGTGGGCCATAGAATTGTGTGAGTTCGAAGTTTTTTTTAGGCAAAGAAAGCATTGAAGGCTCAATTATTTGCTGAATTCTTGGTCCAAATGACCCAAGTACCTTCAAATCTAGATCACACTTGGGTGGTATTCACGGCGAGTCATGAGCAACCGAGGAAGTGGCGCATGCGTAATTCTGGAAAACAGCTTTAGGCTTTTGCTATAAGTTTCTTTAAGGTTGGAGTTCCCAACCACGCATAACCAAGCTAAATATGAAGCAATAATCATAGGGATCACGCTGGCCGAGGAAATGCGGGTCGAATGCATCAAGCTAAAAATTGACTCCCAATTGGTTGTCTCTTAAATAAGTGGAGAAGCCCATGCTAAAGACTTGTTACTACAATGATGCCTCAAACTAGCTATCAAAAAGCTGGAGAGATTCACGGAATTTGAAATCGCTCATGATCCATGAGAAGAAACTACTCGCATCGACGTGTTATCCCAGTTGTTAACATAAGGAGCCTAGGGATTAATCATTCTTTCTTCTAAGAAACCAGGAAAGCACCAAGCATCAAATATCTCGGGAAGACAGCGGCTATAGTGGATAATATCACCCCCCCCCCCCCCACCTTCTTGGATGACCCCGATTCAACAGTGTATTAAGATAGGAAGTCTTCCATCAAACTCGTCCAAGGTGACCTTGATAAATAAAAATGTGAGGGAATACACGATGGTCGGAGGGGCTTTTTATAAAATTAGCCTATTCACGCCCATGTTGAAATGCTTATGGAAGGAAGAATTCGACTACACGTTTCTTGAGGTAAGCAAAGGGATAGGCGGACAACATCTGAGGGCTACGATATCAGTTAAGAAGATCGTGAGAGCAATCTATTTTTGGCCGACCATGGTCCAAACGCCTAAGAATATGTGAAAAATTGCAACCAATGCCAACGACACAGGGATGTTTTCAATGCTCCATCCACAGAGTTGCATGTTGTGGCGTCAACATAGACATTCTTGTAGTGGGGATTGGATATCCTCATCCCATTCTCCTCAGTGTCCGAACAACTCAGATATTTAATCGTAGTCATGGATTATTTTATCAAGTAGATAGAGGTAAAGGCACTAAGGAATATCACAATGGCAAATGTCCTATTTTGTTTCAAGAGAAACATACTAGCCATGTTTGGGATTCCCCAAGCCATTGTAACGGATAATGGAACGCAAATCATTGATCAAATATTTAAAATCATGTTAGAGAAGCCTAAGATCAAGAACACTTCGCATAAATAGAACACCCTCAAATGAATAGTCAAGCTGAAGCAGTAAATCGAGTGTTGGTCAAAGGCTTAAAACAAAGACTAGAAAAGGCCAAGGACAAATGGGCCAACGAACTACTGCATGTCATGTGGGCTTACTGTACTAATCCCCAATCAACTACAGGAGAAACCCATTTTTGGCTCACATACGGCGTAAAAACGGTCATTATAGTGGAAATTAAGGAAATGAGTTAGAGGACAATTAATCCTTTACCAACATAAGGTAACAGTCCATCAGAGAAGAGATCGACCTTTTAGAAAAAATGGTCATGGTCACCTTCACCAGCGTTGTTTTCAATCAAATAAATGCCTCAAATGAAAATTATCGTGTACGAACAAAAGTGATCCAATTAGGGGACTTGGTGGTGCAGAGAGTCGACATCGGAGGAAACAATGCTCGGGATGGCAAACTAGCATCAAATTGGGAAGGACCTTATTGGGTGCGGGTAGCATTGGGAAGAGAGCGTACGTCTTGGAGTCCCTCTAAGGATAACATGTACCAAGGACTTGGAACGTCAGAAAACTAAAGTGGTATTATAGTTGAAGAGATATCCTAAATTGACCTTGTAGCAACTTACTTTATCTCTACATATTACTGGTTCTTAAGGGTTATGAAAATCTCTTGTAATCGGCCAACGAACTCAAGCTTTTGATGATTAGATGATGAGAAATGAGTCTTTTAGAACCAATGATCCATCAATATTTGAACTCGCATATCAAGGCTCTGGCTGAGGAGGCTTTGCTCGATTCACTTGATTCAATCCATGCCTATAAGGGGAAAAAAAACGAACAAGACATATTTTCGTACTTTTCATGAGGTTAGTGATGCATAAAAGTAAACTAAACACAACAAGGTGTTCGATGATCTTTGCATGGGTAAACCCCAAAGATGAAAAGGTTAGGAGCCAACCAATATTGTGCAATGATTCAAATAGAGGTAGGATCCAAGGGGTAGAAATTGGTGTATGACATACACAAAGATCAAAGATGAAGAGTCTTCAATGGAGAAATCCCTTAAAATTGATGTTCTACCTTTCTTTTATTGTGTTCCTATGCTCCTAATTTTACTGGTTCATATCTTATGGTTTAATATGGTGAACAAATGGTAGAAATGTGTTGATACTGTTTTAGCAAGAACATGTGAACTTGAGACAGATCTTATATGGTATAATCAAGCTTGCACAAAAATATGCATCAAAGGTCACAACAAGAACCGGGGTTATTTATTGTGAAAAATGCAAGCTACTAGGACTGTTATCCCTAAGCAAGTAATTTAGTTATTACAACCATAAATTTTCATTTAGATATACTTTGCATAACGTGCATTCTTGAATTAATTTACTAAAAATTTGCAGGTTTAAGGTTAATGTTCAAGTAATTGATAATTCTGGATCAACAACTTTCACTCTCAGCAAGTAATTTAGTTATTGCAACCATAAAATTTCATTTAGATATACTTTGCATAATGTGCATTCTTGAATTAATTTACTAAAAATTTGCAGGTTTAAGGTTAATGTTCAAGTAATTGATAATTTTGGATCAACAACTTTCACTCTCTTTGATAGGGTGATTTCTCAAGCTTTGTGAAGAAATGTACAAGATCTGTTGGATAACATGAATCAGGTAATATGATTGTTGGATGTATGTTACAGTATTTAAATTAACGTATGTGAGATATTGGATCGAACTCTAGTATGGTCGAAAGGTAGCTTCTTGGTTCGATAGGATTGAGCATGAAGTCGAAGGTTGTTCACATGCTTGTGTCGAAGATGCTAGGGTTGTTAGCATGTTAAATTAGGTTTTAGTGTTTAAACCCTAATTTGTTAAGTTAGCTTGTTTATTAAGTTGGCTTGTATAATGGGTCTTGTGGAAAAAAGCCCATTAGTTAGTATGTTAGGTTTTATTATAAATAGCATACTAGTCTCTCATCATTGCTAAGCTGCAAATCCTAATTTAGGGTGAGAGAGGTTATTTGTTATTCTTGTAAACTTGTAATCTTGTTTTAAGAGAAAGTAAAAGAATAGCAGTTATAACCAATTCTTGTGTTCCTCTTCTTCCTTGTTTTATACTTTGTTCTTGGCATTGAATTCACAACAAATTGGTGCGATGAGCGTGGAGAAGATGCCTTCAACAAAGTATGAGATTGAAAAGTTCACCGGAGTGAATGATTTCGGTCTGTGGCGCTTGAAGATGAAAGCCCTACTGGTTCAGCAGGGTTGTTTGGAAGCGTTGAAGGGAGAGGCAGCCATGAATGCAGAATTGACGGCAGCGGAGAAGACAAATATGATCGAGAAAGCACACAACGCAATTTTGTTGAGCCTTGGTGATAAGGTTCTCCGGCAGGTATCAAAGGAGACGACGGCATCAGGGTTATGGGTGAAACTTGAAAGTTTGTATATGACCAAATCGCTGGTAAATCGACTCTACCTGAAGCAAGCTTTGTATTCATTCAAGATGATTGAAGACAAAGTATTGGCTGAGCAGTTGGATATGTTCAACAAGCTGATTCTTGATCTTGAAAATATTGATGTGAAGATCGATGATGAAGATCAAGCGCTGTTACTATTGTGTTCTTTGCCTCGATCACATGCTCACTTCAAAGAAACTCTCTTGTATGGAAGGGAGTCCCTAACGTTTGAAGAAGTTCAATCAGCCTTGTACTCTAAGGACTTGAATGAACGAAAGGAGCATAAACCTTCAACTGTTGGCGAAGGTTTGGCCGTTAAAGGAAAACTCTTACGAAAGGATGGTAAGTTCGACAAGAAGAAAGGCCAAAGTCAGTCGAAGACTTACAGTGGCGAAGCATCTGGCATTCGATGCTACCATTGTAAGAAGGAGGGTCACACAAGAAAGGTGTGCCCTGAACGCTTGAAATATCATGGAGGTAAGGATAATGGCAACGCTGCCATTGTTCAAGATGATTTCGAATCATCTTATGTTCTTGTGGTTTCAAGCAGTGACTCTAAGAAGGAGTGGATTATGGATTCAGGTTGCACTTGGCACATGACTCCAAACAAAGACTTGTTCGAGGAATTATGTGATCAAGATGGTGGATCAGTATTGCTGGGAAACAACAAGGCTTGCAAGATTGCAGGTGTTGGATCTGTGAGATTCAAGCTCCATGATGAGTCAATAAGGTTGTTGACTGAAGTCAGGTATGTTCCTGATTTGAAGAGAAATCTGCTTTCTCTTGGTGAATTCGACAAGAAAGGATATGTTTTCCAAGGAGAGAAAAGTATCCTAAGAGTCATGAAGGGTTCGAAGGAAGTCTTGAGAGGCGTGAAGAAACAAGGCTTGTATACCCTTGAGGCTGAAGTTGTAAGTGGTTCGACAAATGTTGCACCCACGAAATCTTTGTCGAAAACAGAAATCTGGCACATGAGATTGGGCCATGTCAGTGAAAGGGGTCTGGTCGAATTAGGGAAACAAAATCTGCTTGGCGGAGACAAAATTGAAAAGCTGAAGTTTTGTGAACCCTGTGTACTTGGAAAATCTTGCAGAGTGAAGTTCAACAAAGGCAAACAAAGAACACATGGATCCCTTGATTACATCCATGCTGATCTTTGGGGGCCTGCAAGGTGTCCATCACATTCAGGAGCAAGGTATTTTCTATCCATAGTAGATGATTATTCCAGAAAATTATGGGTATTCATCCAGAAGACTAAGGATGAAACTTTTGAGAATTTCAAAAGTTGGAAGACTCTGGTTGAAAATCAGACTGGCAGAAAGGTCAAGAGGTTGAGAACCGACAATGGCCTTGAATTTTGCAATGAGGCATTCGACAGTTTTTGTGCTGCCTCTGGTATTGCAAGGCATAGAACTACTGCAGGTACTCCACAGCAAAATGGTTTGGCTGAAAGGTTTAATCGAACTATTTTGGAGAGAGTCAGATGCATGTTGACTAGTGCGGGGTTAACAAAGGTGTTCTGGGTTGAGGCTGTTTCGACAGCAACATATCTGATAAACAGATGTCCTTCGACAGCGTTAGATATGAAGACACCTGAAGAAGTTTGGTCGGGACATCCACCAGATCTCGACAAACTGAGAGTATTTGGCTGCGTAGCCTATGCTCACATTAGGCAAGACAAGGTCGAACCTAGAGCTCTGAAATGCATGTTCATGGGATACCCTGAAGGAGTCAAAGCTTATAGGCTATGGTGCCTAGAGCCAGGTCACAGGAGGTGTATCACCAGTCGAGATGTAGTTTTCAATGAAGCTGAAATGGCTTTTAAGAAAACTGATGATGTTGGTCGAAGTACAGAAACATCTGACGAAGAGCTGGAACAGGTAGAGATTCCTGTTGAGGTGGAGCATGTTGATGCTGAATTGCATATCCCAGATGAAGTCGAAGAAGAAGCAGAAGATGCTGAAGTTGAGGAAACTGACGATGACTACCTATTGTCGAGAGATAGGTCGAGAAGAGTCATCAAGCCACCTCAAAGACTTGGATATGCAGATCTTATAGCTTATGCCTTAATCTCTGCAAGTGAGGTTCTAGACGAAGAACCTAGAGACTATAAGGAAGTTATGAGGAGTCGAAATAAGACTGAATGGCTGAAGGCCATGGATGATAAGATGAAATCTCTTCATGATAATCATACTTGGGAACTGATCAAGAAACCTGATGGGGCAAGGTTAGTCAGCTGTAAATGGATTTTCAAAGTTAAGGAAGGAATTGAAGGAGTGACGTCGAAAAGATACAAGGCAAGGTTAGTTGCAAGGGGTTTCACTCAGAAAGAAGGTGTCGACTTCAATGATGTGTTTTCTCCTGTTGTGAAGCATAGGTCCATTCGAATGTTGCTTGCCATGGTGGCACAGTTCGATCTTGAACTGGAACAGATGGATGTGAAGACTGCGTTCTTGTATGGTGATCTAGATGAAACGATCCTGATGAGGCAACCTGAAGGGTATGTCGAAAAGGGGAAGGAAGATTATGTGTGCAAGTTAAAGAGATCTTTGTATGGGCTGAAACAATCTCCTCGACAGTGGAATAGGAGATTCGACAAGTTCATGGCACGCATAAGTTTCATTAGAAGTCAGTTCGACCACTGCGTTTACTTCAGATTTCGACCTGGTAATTCATTTGTTATTTTGTTGCTTTATGTGGATGATATTCTCATAGCAAGTAACAGTGTTGAAGATGTGATGAGGGTGAAGGCTGAACTCAATAAGGAGTTCGATATGAAGGATCTGGGAGCTGCTTCCAGGATTCTTGGAATTGACATTCGGAGAGATAGAAAGAAGTCGAAGATATGCTTATCTCAAGAGGCATATCTACGGAAGATTCTTGAAAAGTATGGTATGTCGAATTCGAAGCCAGTTGTGACTCCAACAAACCCTCAATTCAAGCTGAGTATTGATCAGTGTCCCAGTACTGATGTCGAAAGAGCCTATATGAATAGCATCCCATATGCTAATATAGTCGGCTCTTTGATGTATGCTATGGTCTGTACTAGACCCGACATAGCTTACGCAGTCAGTCTTGTAAGCAGGTACATGGCGAATCCTGGAAAGGCTCACTGGCAAGCATTGAAGTGGATTTTAAGGTACATAAATGGGTCTCTGAATAGAGTCCTAATTTATGGTGGAGCCTTGGGTGAAGATAGTAAAGCAGTAATAGAAGGATATGTCGACTCTGATTATGCAGGTTGTATGGATTCCAGAAAATCTATTTCTGGATATGTTTTCACTATGTTTGACACTGCAATTAGTTGGAAAGCAACACTTCAGAAGGTTGTTGCTCTATCAACCACTGAAGCGGAGTATATTGCCCTAACTGAAGCTGTGAAAGAAGCATTGTGGCTTGAAGGTTTTGCGAAGGAGCTGAAACTTCAAGGTCGAGGTATCACTGTTAAATGTGATAGTCAAAGTGCAATACACCTGTCGAAGAATTCAGCCTATCATGAGCGAACTAAGCACATTGATGTGAGGCTGCATTTCGTCAGAGGAGTAATCGAGCGTGGAGAAGTCCAAGTGTTGAAGGTTTCGACTGAAGACAATGCTGCTGATATGATCACCAAGACATTGCCGAGTTGCAAGTTTTTCCACTGTATGCAGTTGATAAAGCTGCATGAAGAAAGCTAGTCTGTTCCTTGACGTTGTAGAGTTAGGTCCAAGGTGGAGATTTGTGAGATATTGGATCGAACTCTAGTATGGTCGAAAGGTAGCTTCTTGGTTCGATAGGATTGAGCATGAAGTCGAAGGTTGTTCACATGCTTGTGTCGAAGATGCTAGGGTTGTTAGCATGTTAAATTAGGTTTTAGTGTTTAAACCCTAATTTGTTAAGTTAGCTTGTTTATTAAGTTGGCTTGTATAATGGGTCTTGTGGAAAAAAGCCCATTAGTTAGTATGTTTGGTTTTATTATAAATAGCATACTAGTCTCTCATCATTGCTAAGCTGCAAATCCTAATTTAGGGTGAGAGAGGTTATTTGTTATTCTTGTAAACTTGTAATCTTGTTTTAAGAGAAAGTAAAAGAATAGCAGTTATAACCAATTCTTGTGTTCCTCTTCTTCCTTGTTTTATACTTTGTTCTTGGCATTGAATTCACAACAACGTACTTCATCATTTGTTAAAAAAAATTATTTATATATTATAATTTTTGTTATAGGATTTAGCTTATCCACCAGAGCTTGATATATTTGTGGACAAACGAATATTGTTTAAGGTAGAAGTTAGTGATGCCGATTTGTTACGTAAATGGCGCAATTATATAGTGAAGAAGTTGACTCAAGACGGGGAGATAATCAATCAGTTTTTAACACTTCATGGTATCAATGTATTAACATTTTCTATTGATTTTCATTATTTTTATTGATAATTTAAGTAATCCTCACCCTCTCAAACATATATAACAGATGAATAATGTGGATATTGATGCTGAGTGTGTTCAGATAAGAAGTGAAATTGCCAATAATAATGTTATGGTATATAAATTATTTTTTTGTTTTACATTTTTTTATCACGTTCATTTGATTTTACAATTTGTGCACTATATCATTTTTATGGTTATTGAATTATATATGTAGGGGATTATTGAAGGTGGTCATTCAAACGAAGAGGAGTTGACTATTGCTAATTATTAAAATACACCTACAAGCAAGACATTGGAGAAACGGTAGGCTGAGAGTCCCGATTTAATTACTATAGATGATATCAACGGTGGTGCTGCACCAGTTGTTAAAGATCCTAAAAGTGTGAAGTTTGAAAAATCTAACTAAGTGTCCTGCATGTTAAAGAATAGATATTGTGTCTTGCAGTTATTTTGTTTTTATTTTATCATATTATATATTATGTTTTGGACCTTAAGTTAAATTATATTTAGAAATTGTTGTTGAATCATGTTAATTACTTCAATAGTATCATTAGAGATATTATTTAAATCTTATTATATATATGTAAAATCTTATTATGTCAATAAAAAATACTATAATTAAATTAAATATTATAACATACTACAAAACCCGTGCATACAAAGAAAAAGAAAGATAGACCTACAAAGGTTTTTAAACATCCAGAAAAGATAATTAAGTTTGTCTGTTTTGCATCTGTTTTGCATTTTTTAAGTTAAAAGAAAATATAATCATTTCATCTAAAGTGTGGGGTGTTTGGTGCAACTTACCTGATAAATTCCTCAAATTGTGTCCTACTCCTTCATGAGCCCGATATTTTCTTCTGTTCTTTTACTATTCGTAATTTTGACTAGCCTTGGTTCCTTTAAAATAAATAATCATATTTTGTACCAAAAAAATTATTTTATTTTGTCTATCTTTGGTATTCTATCATACCAATCCTTAGAAGAAATTCTCATGCTTGCAATAAATCTCCCTTCTAGAATAAGGGCACACAGATTATGCATTTGTGTAACATAGTAAACTTTTATAAGCATCTGAAAAAAATATTCGTATTTACAACTCCACTTCAGAAAGCTATAAAATGGAGAGGGAAATTACAAAAGGAAAAAAAAAATAATCTAATACAGACATAACTTGAAGCCCGGGTAAATTGGAAGAACAAGCCAGGAATTAGTGAACATGACACCTCAAAAATCATAATCTATATCTGTTACATTCTGTGACATGGAATGTTTAACAAGCTGTCCTTGCTCATTGTACCGATCAAGGTTCTCGCATGGAGAGGGGAAAATGGTCCCTATTACGCGTCCGTGTACAAATGCACACTGAAAGATGTGTTTTTTCTTGTAGGTTAACCCAACTGACATTTCTCGAAAAGTTACGTTTCTCACGGGAATCTCTTCGCTGCCATGAATACGTACCGGCACACGAACTCCATGACCGTAGATGCTTGTGAAGCTAATGTCTCGTATATCTGGAAGTGCTGTAGGGTCATATCCATCGTCGGGGTGTTCATTGTAATCTGTCTTCATCACAATTCCAACACGGACATTCTCAAAAGTGATATTACGATAAGTTATTTGTCGCACGTATCCACCTCGCCCAGGTGCAGTCTTTATCCTCACACCACGCCTTGAATCCCACACGCGAAGATTCTCTACCGTGATGTTGGATACCCCACCAGACATCTCACTGCCTATTGAGATACCAGCACTGTTTCATTTCATAAAATCATTACAAAGATCAACAGTTCATAAATAATTATGAAGGGCACGGGCCATGCAGAATGAGAAACGTATGAGCTGGTAGAGTTAGGGATTCACCTGACCATAGAGCGAACAACAAGGTTTCGGATCATAATATTCATGGAAGGTCTTCCATAAGCAATTCCATACTGATCCCAACCACTTTTTATTGCAATTGCATCATCTCCCACACTTATGTAACAGTCTTCTATCAACATATCCTCGCAAGAATCTGTGCACACCATAGAGATTTGGGATTATTAAAATTTACCGCACAACAACAAAACTAATATAGACAAAAGGGGGAGAACTATTCAGCACATCGCATATGAAATAAAAGTTCTGTGATTGGTAGAAGAAACTTGCCAGGATCTATGCCGTCGGTATTTGGAGCATCAATTACAGGAGCCAAAATTGTAACACCTTTTATTGTAATGTTTTTGCAATCATATGGATGAAGCGTCCAGAACGGAGAGTCTTGTAAAGTAATATTAGTGATTACAATGTCACTAGACCACATGATCTGAACAAGTGGTCCCCTTGTGTAGTTGAGACGTTTTTGGCGAAATTTTTTCCACCATGCTTGTCCTTGTCCATTTATGGTGCCATTGTGCCCTGTCAATCATGCCAATAGATGAAATAAGAGAAAGCTTTGAAACTAAGCTGAAGCATCTCATAAATGAAGGGACCAAGAATGAATCTGTTGATTTTCTTCGTTATCCTCAAAATACACCAAATAGATTGATTGTATTGCAAGATAAGTTACTTGAATGTGACCAGTGATCACGATGACATTTAATATTAGCTAAAGAACTTTTTCATGAAGGTTGAAGACTTTTGAACCCTATAACTAATTGGAAGAAAGATGAAAATTCCTCACCTGTTATCACAACATCTTTAAGATTCTGACCGTGAATCAAACTGCCATATCGAGGCCCAGGACGCTCCCTTCCATACCCGTATGAAGGCAAGGGAGGCATTAGTGGCCAATACTTTTCATCCTGTCAACCATCGCAAAAGATGACAATGTAAATGAAATGTTTGGTTACACGAGAGTGACACAGATAAGCAATGTAAGAAATGGATTTACCAGAGATAAACATAGAATACATGATCTAGAGGTATTGCTAGCTGTTATTATTTCAACTTATTACCAAATGCACAATGAAGATAGACATGTATATACATACAAATTTTGGCATGTTATATGGCGAGTATTGCTAGCTGTTAATATGATATGACAACAACCCGGCTGGTATCAAGAAAAATGCGAGCCGGAAAACTGAATTCGTCCGAACTCAAAATTTAATTATGATCTAGGTACAAAACATTTGCTAAAAAAGATAAATCAGAAGTTATGGTGTAGAAGATAAGGTATGAACAGAAGCCCTGCCCAGAAAATATAATGGTTTTCATAAAATCATTGTGATCACCTAGAACACAGTCCTTGATGCTCTTTATTATTTCAAGCCTAAAATAAACAGTTCACTCTCAAAATTATTTATTCTTTAAATTTTTAGCTTTGTCAAAACACAAACAGGTCTGCACACTAGGTCTTCAATTATTAACATGAGATATGGAACTCCAAAATATATATACAGTACAATCAATGCGACTTATAATTGAAACCACTCCAAACCAACAACTAAATGCATGTTTCAACACATCGACAACACAAAGAATTGCAAATTTGAAATATACAAAGGCATTTTATTAGTTCCTAGTGGCTACAGTCGGCTCCCTCGCCCTGTCTTACTTTATAAATTTAGCAAATGGTAACTAGTCAAGCATAGAGCTACTTTTGTTTGTCACGCATAACAACCAACAACAACAACAACAATCCATAAAGAAAACCATTACAGCCATTAAAATGAGAGAATTCATTCCAAAAAGCAAGCATAACTGTTATAGAGACCTAGAAGAAAAGCGAAACATAATTTTTTGTCTGTGTATATTAGAAATGATAATCAACTATTCTATAAATTGATTACTACTTGTCACATATCCGCCTATATCAGACAGTTTAAAACTTATCATAATGCAGCTAATCAAACGAACAACAAATACATATTTCTGAGCGTTACGGCTATCATGTAGTTTCGTTATCCCACACACTCTCTCAGTAATTCCATCTCCTTACTAACAAAGGATGTGTTACTGTTTCCTTCAATCAAGACAAAATTATTCAACATCTTAAATTGGAAAGGCAAAATCCACAAGCATTACAATAATAATGCTCAACTCTTCTAACATAAAAACAAAACAGTCATTTCCAGCTTAACCAGAGATTCTGGGTTCAAATCCAAGCCTGAGCACGCAGCAGTGTTTAATCTCTTAGGAAGAGTTTACCGCCTATTATGGTCCTACAAGACTCGAGGGATTAGTCTCTGCAATTGCGCGCAGAGAATACCCAATTCATACAACAACAAAAAAACAGTCATTTATCACGGCCAAGAACAACTCAAGTAATTATACACTATTCCGATCACTATTATAAGCAAATATTTTCATTTCTGATTCATTGAATAATTAATGCATCTGATTTATATCTAAACTAGATACTAGATACATACGTTATTTAATGAGTATGAAAAATGGAATCTTTGCTTATAATAATGACCAGAGTATGTGTGGTTTTAAGAATTACAACTAATCTGTCTAAAAATTCATCATAGAAACTAAAACTACAGCAATTATGATTTTCTATTTCTATAATCAAACCATATATCACCAAACAACAAGAACAAAACAAAAAATCAATCAATACTATAGAGTAAATGCAAAAACAAAAAAAGGAAAACTAACATCAATGGCAAGAATAACAGCATCTTCAGCTAGAAACAAAGTGATATGACTGGTAAGATTAAATGGTGCAGTGAGCCAACGACCAGGAGGAACATTAAGCTGCCCTCCACCTTTCTTCCCCAATTTCGAAATAGCCGAAACACCTCTCTCAAACGCCTCAGTATTCAGCGTAACCCCATCACCCACGCCTCCAAAATCCGTCAAATTGAACGCCACCGGTCTCATAATCGGAATCGGCCTCACCGCAACCCGGCCGAAAAACAAAACTCCACCAACCACCGTGCTTCTCTGCCACACGAAAACCGATAGAAACGCGGCGATCCATAGAATCATGAAGAGCGTCTTGTGTGAGGTTATGAATGCCGGAACGCAGCGTTTGAAGTCGAGTCTTTGGTGGTGGAACCGCCCTAGCATTGAGGTTTCCACCATCATGAGAAAGTGGTTTGCTTTTTGGGAAATATGGAGATGGATTTAGAAGGGTCGGTGGTGGAAACTCATGGATAGGATTGAGTGAGATTAAGGTTGGTGAAGAATGAGTGAGAATTAAGGGAAGATCTGTGTTGTTGAAAGAGTGAATTGAAAGGGAAGAAGAAGTGAGAGATGAAAATGAAGAACTGAAAGTTGAAGTTGGTTCCTATGATAATGATGGAACAACCGTGGGTCCAAATTTATGTATGTGGAATTACAAATTTTCATTTTTCTGATTTTTATATTTCTCATGTTTAATCATGTCGAACCAAGAAGCTATCCTTCGACTATACTAGAGTTCGATCCACTATCTCACAAATCTCCACCTTGGATCTAACTCTCCAACATCAAGGGAACAACTAGTTTTCTTCATGCAGGTTTATCAACTGCATACATTGGAAAAACTTGCAACTTAACAATGTCTTTGTGATCATATCAGCAGCATTGTCTTCAGTCGAAACCTTCAGCACTTGGACTTCTCCACGCTCGATTACTTCTCTGACAAAATGCAGCCTCACATCAATGTGCTTAGTTCGCTCATGATAGGCTGAATTCTTCGACAGGTGTATTGCACTTTGACTATCACATTTAACAGTGATACCTCGACCTTGAAGTTTCAGCTCCTTCGCAAAACCTTCAAGCCACAATGCTTATTTCACAACTTCAGTTAGGGCAATATACTCCGCTTCAGTGGTTGATAGAGCAACAACCTTCTGAAGTGTTGCTTTCCAACTAATTGCAGTGACAAACATAGTGAAAACATATCCAGAACTAGATTTTCTGAAATCCATACAACCTGCATAATCAGAGTCGACATATCCTTCAATTACTGCTTTACTATCTTCACCCAAGGCTCCACCATAAATTAGGACTCTATTCAGAGATCCATTTATGTACCTTAAAATCCACTTCAATGCTTGCCAGTGAGCCTTTCCAGAATTCGCCATGTACCTGCTTACAAGACTTACTGCATATGCTATGTCAGGTCTAGTACAGATCATAGCATACATCAAAGAACCAACTATATTAGCATATGGGATGCTATTCATATAGGCTCTTTCGACATCAGTACTGGGACACTGATCTATACTCAGCTTGAATTGAGGGTTTGTCGGAGTCACAACTGGCTTCGAATTCGACATACCGAACTCTTCGAGAATCTTTCGTAGATATGCCTCTTGAGATAAGCATAACTTCGACTTCTTTCAATCTCTTCGAATGTCAATTCCAAGAATCCTGGAAGCAGCTCCCAGATCCTTCATATCGAACTCCTTATTGAGTTCAGCCTTCACCCTCATCACATCTTCGACATTGTTGCTTGCTATGAGAATATCATCCACATAAAGCAACAAAAGGTCGAAATCTGAAGTAAACGCAGTGGTCGAACTGACTTCTAATGAAACTTATGCGTGCCATGAACTTGTCAAATCTCCTATTCCACTGTCGAGGAGATTGTTTCAGCCCATACAAATATCTCTTTTGCTTGCACACATAATCTTCCTTCCCCTTTTCGACATACCCTTCAGGTTGCCTCATCAGGATCGTTTCATCTAGATCACCATACAAGAACGCAGTCTTCACATCCATCTGTTCCAGTTCAAGATCGAACTGTGCCACCATGGCAAGCAACATTCAAATGGACCTATGCTTCACAACATGAGAAAACACATCATTGAAGTCGGCACCTTCTTTCTGAGTGAAACCCCTTGCAACTAACCTTGCCTTGTATCTTTTCGACGTCACTCCTTCAATTCCTTCCTTAACTTTGAAAATCCATTTACAGCTGACTAACCTTGCCCCAGCAGGTTTCTTGATCAGTTCCCAGGTATGATTATTGTAACACCCCTCTAAATAACCCGCGGCAATTAAACAAATTATTAAATCAGAGTAACATGTAGAGAGGTATCACAATTCATAAATAACAAATTACACGTCACATAAGTCATGCATCATTGGAACACCTGAAAATCATAACTCATTATCCAAACCATGTTCTACGCAGCGGAAAAATACCACATCAAGTCTACATTATTATTAAATGTATCAGACTCCAACCAAAACAGATAAATATAGAGTTACAATCAAAACTACAAACAAACGTTCCCAGTGTTACAACTACCAGAGCATGACACCTGACGCTAACTAAAACACGGACTCATGAGCTAATCCTCACCGAGTCGAACAGCCGCTATCCTCAGTCTGAAAATGACAACATGTAAGGGTGAGTCTCGTCATAATTAACAAATGTTATAAGGTTATAAAGCAATAACACGTCACAGTTGCATCATTCACCCAATTGTTTCATAAACAGACAATCAAAACAAAATAAATAACAACCAACGCATCATCAGCATTTACAACACTGGAATACTTCCAATCATGTCATAAATCGTGCATATGAATGAACTGACACTATGCATGTGGTACCAACGTCATCCAATGGGAATGACCCATGACCGATCTATCATCATCCAGATACGGCCCTGCCAGCACAGATTCCACACAATGGGAATCATGCCCTTCACTGATCCAACACTTCCCTTATGGATACAGTATCAACAATGCACATGAATGAATGCAACATATATAACATACTTATATCATTATCATCATCATCCTCAATAATCATCACCATCATTCAAGTATGTTCATATATATTAACATCATTCAACCACAATTCTATCATCATCATGTCGAAAACATGCACATATTTACTACAATCATCATCATCATCAAGAAATAGCAACATATATTATCATCATTCTAAAACCAATCAAATCATCATCACATAGATCGTTTAATAAGGTTCATTTAGCCCAAAACGGCGCATCAAATGAACCAACGGTTAGAAAGTTATGCCTCTTTGAACTTTCTTAAAAAAAATCACAAAACATCAACAGCACGCGGCGCCATCACACATTCGCGGCGCGGAACGAATCGAAACAACGCCATCGCGGTGCGGCCACATGTTCGCGGCGCGGAACGAATCGGAACAACGCCTTCGCGGCGCGGTCACCTGTTCGCGGCGCGTACTGAACGCAACAAGACTTCCTTACCTTATGCCTTCAGGTTCGCGGCGCCTCCCCTATGTACGCGGCGCGAACCGCGATTCTAAAAACCCCAATCTGCAGAAAAACAGCATTCCATGTATCCCAAACACCCCAACACATACCAGTGCGAACATGGAGAATTAGAATGCACAAACAACACAATTTACGTCTC
Source organism: Vicia villosa (assembly GCF_029867415.1). Lineage (NCBI taxonomy): Eukaryota > Viridiplantae > Streptophyta > Magnoliopsida > Fabales > Fabaceae > Vicia > Vicia villosa. The sequence continues at coordinate 17,469,642 of NC_081180.1, read as the reverse complement.
GTAATGCACCAAATATACATCAATTGAGATTATAACAACACATACATCATAGATTCAAACACAGGGGTCAAATATCATACAATTGACACAATCCCTAAACCTATTATATGACTCAATTGATCCGAATTCTACATCTATTCAGCATTACCAACCCCTAACCCGATAATAGATGTTAATCAGACAAGTCCCCCCTTACCTTAGATAATTCTGGATTCTTGGTCTCTCCCTCTATCGTTCTCCTTCACGTTCCTCGTTCTTCAGACTTCTTTCTTTCACGCTCTTTCTTTTTCCCAATTCCAATGTTTATGAAATAATAAAATTAGAAAAAGGTTTTTCAGAATTACCCCCCCTTCTTCCTCTATTTCCACATATGGCCCAAAAGCCAAAACCTCATTTATTCATTATTTCCACAATTTCTTTAATAATTCTAATTATTAATTCAATAATAAAATTAAATTAATATTAAAATTATACAGGCGTTACAACTCTCCCCCACTAAAAGAGTTTTCGTCCTCGAAAACATACCTCAAGCAAAGAGCTCCGGGTAGGAATCTTTCATCTGGCTCTCTAGCTCCCAGGTAACATTCCCTTCAGCTGGTCCTCCCCAAGCTACTCTGACTAAAGCTATTTCCTTGCCACGCAATTGCTTCAGTCTTCTATCTTCAATCCTCACAGGCAATGTTTCAACCGTTAAGTTGTCTTTTACCTGTACATCGTCTACTTGGATCACATGGGACGGATCTGGAATGTACTTCCTCAATTGAGACACATGAAACACGTCGTGCAAGTTTGCAAGCATCGGCGGCAAAGCGACACGATATGCCAATTCTCCCACCTTTTCAGAAATTTGGAACGGTCCAATAAAACGCGGAGTCAATTTCCTTGACTTCAATGCCCGACCAATTCCTGTCATAGGAGTAACTCTCATAAACACATGATCTCCCTCTTGAAACTCAAGTGTCTTCCTCCTTTTATCATAGTAACTCTTCTGACGACTCTGAGAAGCTCTCATCTTCTCCTGAATCATCTTAATCTTCTCTGTAGTCTGTTGTACAATTTCTGGCCCAATCACAGCACTCTCACCAGATTCATACCAACACAACGGCGTCCTACATCTCCTACCATACAAAGCCTCAAACGGAGCCATACCAATGCTCGAATGATAACTATTGTTGTAAGTAAACTCGATCAAAGGCAGATAGCTATCCCAAGTACCTCCTTTTTCCAGCACACAAGCACGTAACAAATCTTCTAACGACTGTATTGTCCTCTCCGTCTGTCCATCCGTCTGCGGATGATAAGCAGAACTCAACCTCAGTTTAGTACCTAAAGCCTTCTGCAAACCTTCCCAGAACTTAGACGTAAACCTCGGATCTCTGTCTGACACGATACTGGAAGGAATACCATGAAGACTAACTATCTTCTCGATATACAACTGAGCTAGCTTCTCCATCGGATAATCCATCCTCACCGGTATAAAATGTGCAGATTTCGTCAACCTGTCTACCACGACCCAGATAGCTTCATAATTCTTACCAGTCCTCGGCAAACCCGACACAAAATCCATTGATATGCTATCCCACTTCCACTCAGGAATAAACATCGGTTGCATAAACCCAGACGGTTTCTGATGCTCAATCTTTGACTTCTGGCAAATTAAACAAGAGTACACAAACTCGGCAATTTCTTTCTTCATTCTCGGCCACCAAAACAACTTTTTCAAATCATGATACATCTTGGTAGCACCAGGATGAATACTCAACCCACTACGGTGTCCTTCTTCTAAAATACGTTTCCGGAGTTCAACAATATCAGGGACACACACTCGATCACCAAACCTCAGTATGCCATTTTCATCAATTCTAAATTCACCACCCTTGCCTTGATTAATCAAAGTCAACTTATCTATTAACTCAACATCATCTTTCTGACCCTCTCTGATCTCTTCAAGAATGCCACTAGTCAACTTCAACATACCCAATTTGACACTAGTAGGAGTACCTTCACATACTAAACTCAAGTCTCTGAATTGTTCAATCAAATCCAATTCCTTCACCATTAGCATAGACATATGCAAGGTTTTCCTACTCAATGCATCCGCAACAACGTTTGCCTTACCCGGATGGTAATTCAAACCAAAATCATAATCTTTCAGGAATTCTAACCATCTTCTCTGCCTCATATTCAACTCTTTCTGGTCAAAGAGATACTTCAGGCTCTTATGATCACTGAATACCTCAAATCTTGAACCATACAAATAGTGTCGCCACAACTTCAAAACGAACACTACAGCTGCCAACTCCAAATCATGAGTCGGATAATTCCTCTCATGCGCTTTAAGTTGTCTCGACGCATAAGCAACTACTTGCTGATTTTGCATTAACACACCACCTAAACCCATTAGTGATGCGTCACAATAAACCACAAATGATTCTGTCGGACTTGGTAAAATCAAGATAGGAGCACTAGTCAATCTCCTCTTGAGCTCTTGGAATCCTTCTTCACACTTTGCATCCCAAATAAAGGCTTGTCCCTTCCTGGTCAGTTTAGTTAACGGCAATGCTAACTTTGCAAATCCTTCAATAAACTTCCTGTAATAACCTGCAAGGCCAAGAAAACTACGAATCTCTGATACTGACTTCGGAGCTTCCCACTGAGACACGGCTTCTATTTTTGTAGGATCAACAGCAATACCATTCTTAGAAATCACATGTCCAAGAAAACTAACTTCTTCTAACCAGAATTCACACTTCGACAGTTTGGCAAAAAGTTGCTTCTCCTTCAACAGTTCTAACACAGTTCTGAGGTGTTCGGTATGTTCTTCCTCATTCTTAGAATATATCAGGATATCGTCGATAAATACCACGACAAACTGGTCGAGATAAGGATGAAATATTCTTTTCATATACTCCATAAAAACACCAGGTGCATTAGTAACTCCAAACGGCATTACAGAATACTCATAATGTCCATACCTTGTTCTAAAAGCAGTCTTCTGAATGTCATCATCTTTTACACGTATCTGGTGATACCCAGACCTCAAATCAATTTTACTAAATACTCGCGCTCCAACCAACTGATCCATCAAATCATCAATCCTCGGCAATGGATACCGATTCTTGATAGTAACCTTGTTCAATTGTCTGTAATCTACGCACAGCCTCATCGAACCCTCTTTCTTCTTTACTAGTAACACAGGCGCACCCCACGGAGAAACACTAGGACGAATAAATTTCTTCTCCAGCAATTCTTCCAACTGCTTCTTCAGTTCGGCTAGCTCAGACGGCGACATACGGTACGGTGCCATCGACACTGGACTGGTTCCCGGAATTAAATCAATAGAAAACTCCACTTCTCTTTCCGGTGGTAATTCATTTACATCTTCAGGAAAAACTTCTGGAAATTCACACACCACAGGTAATTCGCTACTAGCCACCTTTTCTTTCACATTCATCATTGCGAACAACATAAATACTGTTGCACCATCTCCGATAGCCTCATTCACCTGCCTAGCTGTCATTTCCAGATTATCAGCACAACCCTCTTCAGGAAAAATTACCGTCTTCTCAAAACAGTTGATATGAACACGGTTGAACTCCAACCAGTTCATTCCCAGGATTACATCAAGTTCTTTCAACGGAAGGCACACTAAGTCCATCCCGAATTCTCTACCAAAAATGTCAACCGGACAATTCAAGCATGCAGACGAAGTAGTTACTGAACCCGACGCAGGAGTGTCAATAACCATACTTCCATTTATATCAGATATCTCTAGATTCAACCTCATAGCACAATCCAAAGAAATAAAAGAATGAGTTGCTCCCGTATCAATAATTGCAACTAAAGGTGTGCCATGAATGAAACACGTACCTTTAATCAATCTGTCCTCTGGAGTAGTCTCTGACCCGGTCAAAGCAAAAACCTTTCCTCCCGATTGGTTCTTCTTTGGCTTAGGACAATTAGGACTGATGTGACCTTCTTCACCACAGTTGTAACAAGTCACAACCCTCTTCTTACAATCAGCCGCGACATGACCCACTTCCTCACACTTGAAGCACTTCTTCTGGTTCAGCTTACACTCATTCCTACGATGTCCCATCTCACCACAATTGTAGCATCTGATACGAGCACTGGAATCTCCCCCACTGGGTTTCTTCCAATCAACAGGTTTACCTCTACCATATGGTTTACCTCTGTCCATAGGCTTCTTCCCCTTTCTGTCAACCAACTCGCGAGAGTGAGATGACTTCAGCTTGACGCTATCTTCCTCGAAAATCCTGCTACAATCCACCAGATCCACAAATCTCCGGATCCTCTGGTACCTGATACCCTGCTTGATCTCATCACGAAGGCCATTCTCAAACTTGACACATTTCGAGAATTCACTGGCTTCGTCGTTGTTGTAGTGCACATAGTACTTTGCCAGTTCCACAAACTTGGCAGCATACTCTGGTACAGTCATGTTACCTTGAACCAACTCCAAAAATTCCACTTCTTTTCTGCCCCTGACATCCTCAGGAAAATACCTCCTCAGAAACTCCCTTTTGAATATAGCCCAAGTAACCGCTATACCGCCGGCATCCAGTTCAGCTTTTGTTGTCAACCACCAGTCATCAGCCTCCTCAGACAACATGTGGGTACCAAACCTCACCTTGAGATTCTCAGCACAATCTATGACTCGGAAAATCCTCTCGATCTCTTTGAGCCATTTCTGAGCACCCTCAGGATCGTGCGTGCCTTTGAACAATGGAGGATTGTTCCTCTGAAAATTCCCCAGTTGCCTATCAGCACCAATCCCTGCTCCTACAGTCCCTCCTCCAAGCACACCAGCAATCATGCCCAGAGCCTCAGCAAGAGCATCATCGTTTCTTCCTCCTCTTCCAGCCATTTGTTCTGCTTAAATGCAACAATCCAGTCAGAACAAAGCATCGACAAATAACTCGTATTAGTCGTATACACAGGAAAACTGACACTGACACTAAGACTCTGGTCACAACGACCGACTATGCTCTGATACCACTATTGTAACACCCCTCTAAATAACCCGCGGCAATTAAACAAATTATTAAATCAGAGTAACATGTAGAGAGGTATCACAATTCATAAATAACAAATTACACGTCACATAAGTCATGCATCATTGGAACACCTGAAAATCATAACTCATTATCCAAACCATGTTCTACGCAGCGGAAAAATACCACATCAAGTCTACATTATTATTAAATGTATCAGACTCCAACCAAAACAGATAAATATAGAGTTACAATCAAAACTACAAACAAACGTTCCCAGTGTTACAACTACCAGAGCATGACACCTGACGCTAACTAAAACACGGACTCATGAGCTAATCCTCACCGAGTCGAACAGCCGCTATCCTCAGTCTGAAAATGACAACATGTAAGGGTGAGTCTCGTCATAATTAACAAATGTTATAAGGTTATAAAGCAATAACACGTCACAGTTGCATCATTCACCCAATTGTTTCATAAACAGACAATCAAAACAAAATAAATAACAACCAACGCATCATCAGCATTTACAACACTGGAATACTTCCAATCATGTCATAAATCGTGCATATGAATGAACTGACACTATGCATGTGGTACCAACGTCATCCAATGGGAATGACCCATGACCGATCTATCATCATCCAGATACGGCCCTGCCAGCACAGATTCCACACAATGGGAATCATGCCCTTCACTGATCCAACACTTCCCTTATGGATACAGTATCAACAATGCACATGAATGAATGCAACATATATAACATACTTATATCATTATCATCATCATCCTCAATAATCATCACCATCATTCAAGTATGTTCATATATATTAACATCATTCAACCACAATTCTATCATCATCATGTCGAAAACATGCACATATTTACTACAATCATCATCATCATCAAGAAATAGCAACATATATTATCATCATTCTAAAACCAATCAAATCATCATCACATAGATCGTTTAATAAGGTTCATTTAGCCCAAAACGGCGCATCAAATGAACCAACGGTTAGAAAGTTATGCCTCTTTGAACTTTCTTAAAAAAAATCACAAAACATCAACAGCACGCGGCGCCATCACACATTCGCGGCGCGGAACGAATCGAAACAACGCCATCGCGGCGCGGCCACATGTTCGCGGCGCGGAACGAATCGGAACAACGCCTTCGCGGCGCGGTCACCTGTTCGCGGCGCGTACTGAACGCAACAAGACTTCCTTACCTTATGCCTTCAGGTTCGCGGCGCCTCCCCTATGTACGCGGCGCGAACCGCGATTCTAAAAACCCCAATCTGCAGAAAAACAGCATTCCATGTATCCCAAACACCCCAACACATACCAGTGCGAACATGGAGAATTAGAATGCACAAACAACACAATTTACGTCTCGTAATGCACCAAATATACATCAATTGAGATTATAACAACAAATACATCATAGATTCAAACACAGGGGTCAAATATCATACAATTGACACAATCCCTAAACCTATTATATGACTCAATTGATCCGAATTCTACATCTATTCAGCATTACCAACCCCTAACCCGATAATAGATGTTAATCAGACAAGTCCCCCCTTACCTTAGATAATTCTGGATTCTTGGTCTCTCCCTCTATCGTTCTCCTTCACGTTCCTCGTTCTTCAGACTTCTTTCTTTCACGCTCTTTCTTTTTCCCAATTCCAATGTTTATGAAATAATAAAATTAGAAAAAGGTTTTTCAGAATTACCCCCCCTTCTTCCTCTATTTCCACATATGGCCCAAAAGCCAAAACCTCATTTATTCATTATTTCCACAATTTCTTTAATAATTCTAATTATTAATTCAATAATAAAATTAAATTAATATTAAAATTATACAGGCGTTACAATTATCATGAAGAGATTTCATCTCATCATCCATGGCCTTCACTCATTCAGTCTTATTTCGACTCCTCATAACTTCCTTGTAGTCTCTAGGTTCTTCGTCTAGAACCTCACTTGCAGAGATTAAGGCGTAAGCTATAAGGTCTGCATACCCAAGTCTCTGAGGTGGCTTGATGGCTCTTCTCGGCCTATCTCTTGAAAATAGGTAGTCATTGACAGTTTCCTCAATTTCCTCAGAATCTTCTACTTCTTCTTCGACTTCATCAGGGATATGCAATTCAGCATCAACATGCTCCACCTCAACAGGAATCTCTACCTGTTCCAGCTCTTCATCAGATGTTTTTGTACTTCGACCAACATCATCAGTTTTCTTAAAAGCCATTTAAGCTTCATTGAAAACTACATCTCGACTGGTGATACACCTCCTGTGACCTGGCTTTAGGCACCATAGCCTATAAGCTTTGACTCCTTCAGGGTATCCCATGAACATGCATTTCAAAGCTCTAGGTTCGACTTTGTCTTGCCTAATGTGAGCATAGGCTACGCAGCCAAATACTCTCAGTTTGTCGAGATCTGGTGGATGTCCCGACCAAACTTCTTCAGGTGTCTTCATATCTAACGCTGTCGAAGGACATCTGTTTATCAGATATGTTGCTGTCGAAACAGCCTCAGCCAAGAACACCTTCTTTAACCCCGCACTAGTCGACATGCATCTGACTCTCTCCAAAATAGTTCGACCAAACCTTTCAGCCAAACCATTTTGCTGTGGAGTACATGTAGTAGTTCTGTGCCTTGCAATACCAGAGCCCACACAAAAACTGTCGAACGCCTCATTGCAAAATTCAAGGCCATTATCGGTTCTCAACCTCTTGACCTTCCTGCCAATCTGATTTTCTACTAGGGTCTACGAACTTTTGAAATTCTCAAAAGTTTCATCCTTAGTCTTCTGAATGAATACCCATAACTTCCTCGAATAATCATCAACTATGGATAGAAAATACCTTGCTCCTGAATGTGATGGACACCTTGCAGGCCCCCAAAGATCAGCATGGATGTAATCAAGGGATCCATGTGTTCTTTGTTTGCATTTGTTGAACTTCACTCTGCAAGATTTTCCAAGTACATAGGGTTCACAAAACTTCAGCTTTTCGACTTTGTCTCCTCCAAGCAGATTTTGTTTCCCTAATTCGACCAGACCCCTTTCACTGACATGGCCCAATCTCATGTGCCAAATTTCAGTCTTCGACAAAGGTTTCGTGGATGCAACATTTGTCGAACCACCTACAACTTCAGCCTCAAGGGTATACAAGGCTTGTTTCTTCACGCCTCTCAAGACTTCCTTCGACCCCTTCATGACTCTTAGGATACTTTTCTCTCCTTGGAAAACATATCCTTTCTTGTCGAATTCACCAAGAGAAAGTAGATTTCTCTTCAAATCAGGAACATACCTGACTTCAGTCAACAACCTTATTGACTCATCATGAAGCTTGAATCTCACAGATCCAACACCTGCAATTTTGCAAGCCTTGTTGTTTCCCAACAATACTGATTCACCATCTTGATCACATAATTCCTCGAACAAGTCTTTGTTTGGAGTCATGTGCCACGTGCAACCTGAATCCATAATCCACTCTCTTCTTGAGTCACTGCTTGAAACCACAAGAACATCAGATGATTCAAAATCATCTTGAACAATGGCTGCATTGTCATTATCCTTACCTCCATAATCTTTCAGGCGTTCAAGGCACACCTTTCTCGTGTGACCCTCCTTCTTACAATGATAGCATCGAATTCCATATGCTTCGCCACTATAAGACTTCGACTGGCTTTTGCCATTCTTCTTGTCAAACTTACCATCCTTTCGCAAGAAATTTCCTTTAACGACCAAACCTTCACCAATAGTCGAAGGTTTACGCTTCTTTCATTCATTCAAGTCTTTAGAATACAAGGCTGATTGAACTTTTTCAAACGTCAAGGACTCCCTTCCATACAAGAGAGTTTCTTTGAAGTGAGCATGTGATCGAGGCAAAGAGCACAATAGTAACAGCGCTTGATCTTCATCATCGATTTTCACATCAATATTTTCAAGATCAAGAATCAGCTTGTTGAACATATCCAACTGCTCAGCCAACACTTTGTCTTCAATCATCTTGAATGAATACAAAGCTTGCTTCATGTAGAGTCGATTTACCAGCGATTTGGTCATATACAAACTTTCAAGTTTCACCCATAATCCTGATGTCGTCGTCTCCTTTGATACCTGTCGGAGAACCTTATCACCAAGGTTCAACAAAATTGCGCTGTGTGCTTTCTCGATCATATTCGTCTTCTCCGTTGCCGTCAATTCTGCATTCATGGTTGCCTCTCCCTTCAACGCTTCCAAGCAACCATGCTGGACCAGTAGGACTTTCATCTTCAAGCGCCACAGACCGAAATCATTCACTCCGGTGAACTTTTAAATCTCATACTTTGTTGAAGGCATCTTCTCCATGCTCACCGCACCAATTTGTTGTGAATTCAATACCAAGAACAAAGTATAATGCAAGGGAAGAATAAAGAACAAGGAAGAAGAAGAACACAAGAATTGGTTATAACTGCTATTCTTTTACTTTCTCTTAAAACAAGATTACAAGTTTACAAGAAAAACAAATAACCTCTCTCACCCTAAATTAGGATTTGCAACTAAGCAATGATGAGAGACTAGTATGTTGTTTATAATAAAACCTAACATACTAACTAATGGGCTTTCTCCACAAGACCCATTACACAAGACAACTTAATAAACAAGCTAACTTAACAAACTAGGGTTTAAACACTAAAACCTAATTTAACAAGTTAACAACGCTAGCCTCTTCGACACAAGCATGTGAACAACCTTCGACTTCATGCTTAATCCTGTCGAACCAAGAAGCTATCCTTCGACCATACTAGAGTTCGATCCAATATCTCACATCTTTTTTCTTCTTCATCCTCCTTCTATCTTTCTCCCTTTACAATTGTAAAGAGACCCTCAAATCAAAGTCATTTCAACGCCAAATGATCTATGGATTTACAAAAATAATTTTGATGATGATAACTTTATGATCTGAAGTTTCAACTAAGTTATGATCAATATGCTATATTAAAATCAAGATGTTTTGTTCTTAATCTCTTAACAACAACACCTAATATCAAGCGTGTTGGAATAAAATATGTTCATATTCTTTAGATTTTGATGATAACAAATTACTTAAAGAATAGTTGAATATACTAACATTTGTTCAAGTGTATGTCGCGGTGCGAAAAAAAATACTTGAGTGTATCGCACGCTCGAAATACAATAGTCGCCACCGATCTTTATTTATTCCAAAAGAAAAGAAAAAATATCGATAAATCCCGTAAACAACGACAAATGGATAAGATGGTCATCGTAATCAAACTAGGGTTCGGGAGTCGGTTATGCAAGGAAAAATATTAGCACCCCTTGCATACATTGTACTTAACGATACCTATTTAGTTAGTTTCATGATCAAATGTTAGTGTGATGTTTACTTGCTTCCTAATTATTATGCGAGAAAGAAGAGAAAGAAAGGAAAATGTTTTGGTTTTTATTATTGGGCTCTACAAGATTTCAGAACCTTGTGCCTACGTATTTCCTCGTGCAATAGGAAATTCAGAGCTTGCGTAGTTCTTGTACGAACTATTTTTGGGGTTTGGTTTGGGTAGGGATGTCAACGAGGCAGATATTGTTCGGAGGATGCTTCTCCGCTACCCGCCCGCCCCCAAATTTACTCCCTATCCCCATCCCCAATCCCCGCCACGGGGGAATATTTCCCCCCATCCCCATCCCTACAGATCCCCACGGATATCCACGGAGATCGAATCTTAAGAAAATTTCTACACTGTTTGATCAAAACTATGACACTAGTATTTTGTTTTTTTTTCCGCTTTTTTTAAAACGCATATATTTGTATCTTTATTTTATAAAAAAAATCAAAATACATCTTGCATGGATAATAAATAAAAAAAGCAAAAGAACTTGATGTTGCTAATATTTTTTATGTAAAAATAAATAAATAAATAAATAGTAACATAACTTCTTGCTACTGTGCTTCCACTAATTTACTACCATAATACCGATGTCGTCAAGCGCAAGTGGTTGATTATGTGTGAAAATCTATAACTTCTAATGACTCTTCATTTTCTAATACATTAATATTTTTCATGTAAAATTATATAATTGTATAATATATAAAGTATAAAAATTAAAATATATCGTTGGAGTCGGGGAATCCACGGGGCGCATGATACTTTCCCAATCCCCGCCCCAAAGTGTTATCGGGGGAACTTTTCCCTCCATCCCCACGGGGAAAAAAATCCCCAATTTCGGATCTCCGCACAGATATTCCCCACAGGGATCCCCATTAACAGATGCAATTGACATCCCTAGGTTTGGGTGACACGGACGAGTGTCTAGACTAACACGGCGAGCGTTGAAGAGATGGTAAAAAGGGTTCGCACATGGGCAATAAAAGGTACTTGAAAGGCTTCGCACTTGGGCGAAAAAGCAAAAAAGGACTCGCTCTTGGGCAAAAGATGAAGAAAACTCGCACTTGAGCGAAATATTAATTTTTTGGATTTTTTTAAAAGGTTGTCAATGGTTTATTGAAAAAGGTTGTCTGACGAGACATTGGATCTCGCTCTTACGTATCCTCCGGTATAGTGAAGAACTCAAGACATATGTAGTTCTAGGGAGCTATGCTAGGTTGGTTTAGGTTTTGAAAAGGAACTTGATGTTGATCAAGACGGATAGCTATCTCCCAATTCCCCACTACCCTAAATTCATTCTTATCCCCTTATCTCTCCCACATTCCAATCAACTCTGGCCATGTCATCTAACAATCTATGTTCTATGCCCGTTTGAAACCAAGGCCCGACGTTTTCTTCATATCAACTTGGTTCATTTCCTATGAACCTTGGGGACAAGGTTCCTTTTAGGCCCAGGTTAGTAACGAGTCAAGGCCCATAAGAAACAAAAAGAATTTATTTTACTTTGGGATTATTATTGGTAATTTAGGGGGTATGTTTTGAGCCCATTTGGTGTTTTGGTATTTGTATTGTTTTTCTTTATGAGACCCTTGGCCCAATTAGTCTTTAACCTATCTATATATTGTATTGTTTGCTATGTTGAAGGGTAAGAAGAAAATTGTTTTTATCATTTATCTCCTAAGCAATTTAGATCTGAATTTTAACTTAGCGAATTCTAACAGAATTTGTTTTTGGTATTCCATGATTCCTTCTGCCAAGGCTTTGCTTTTTTTTTAAAACTCATTTAGAACACTTTTCCTACTAAGAGTGAGGTTATATCGTGGTTGTTTGTTGCAATATGTTTAACCATACATTCCATGATTAACAACGAGTGAATCTCTCAATTGAAAGACCTAATTATCTCTTCCACTTCTAAAATTGGTTGGAGTGTTTAACTTTGTAAGAAAAAAACTAGGTTTGGTAATGCCATTATGGATATGGATCAATTTTTGCATAGGATAAAAATCTATGTGATGATATCTACAAACCTCTCAAAAGGCACAATGAATTCCTCAATTCAAGAATTTAAAATTGTTAAATATTTTGGAGAAACCTTCCACACCGTCAATTCTCCTAATATCAATTAGATTAACTGGATTGCTTTTCTCATGTAGTGGATCACATGTTGTCATACCCCAATTTTTGACCTAAGATACCACCTCATATCATTGCATATGCATCATTTGCATCTCTAACAAATTGCATAGTTTGTGTTTGCTACTTGTGACTCAGCAGGGATTTAATCAAGAAATCACTCATCAGTACAAGCAACAATCAACTAGGGTTTTGTTCTCCCTCCATCTCAAAAGAACTATCTTCATCAACAATCAACATTTGGTCCTCAGAGATTCATTTCAACAAGCTCAAAGGCACTGAATCAATCAGATTAGGGTTTTGACTGAAGACAGTATACTCCTGACTTTTGCTCAGGATTTGACCTAATGACTTGGGACATGACTTCAAGACCCCAAGTGCATCATTTTGACCTAATCCATTGGCTCAAAACATCTCTTACACAAGGAATGATCAACAGTGAAATTGCAAATCATCAGATTAGGGTTTTGAACTATCAGAGACCAAAATCAGGGATCACATTTGGGAAACCCTAAAAATCCCCAGGAAGTAAATCAAAGGTTTCAATCATCTTCAAATAATCCCTATGACAATATACAATGGAGATTGCATCTCAATTCAAGATCCACAGTCATCAATTTCATCAGGTCGACAATTAGGGTTTTTGACCTAATTCACTGAACCACTGACTTTTTAATCAGGACATGGTGCCACAACTCAAACCATGGCTCAATATCCTCTAATGCTTCAATGTGATCCATTCATACCATTCATTTGGTGGGGATAGCCTGTCTCATTTGAAATCTCCAGAAACGCGATTCGTCTGAAAAAGTCAACTGTACAAGATCACCATTGACTTTTGGAGAATTTTGGTCAACCATGACTTTTGAAGTTTTGAATCATCAATATATGATATATGAAGTCATTTGATCAAGAAAAATCAAGAAAATCAATCAAGAATCAAAAAGTCAAAGTTTGACTTTCATACTTAGAAAAATTTTTCTAAGTGTTTTTCATGGTTTTTTCCAAACTTTGGAAGGGAATTTCTCAAAATTTCACCTACAAACTGAAAAAAACTTCCAACATGAAAGTTGTAGATTTTGATCCAATAAACAACTTTGACACATATAAATTTTTTCCATAAGATCAACCATTTAAGAGATATGGAGCTTCAAAGTTGGCATCTTTGGAAAATTTCACTTGAAACTTCATTTTTCTCAAAGTTCATGGATCTTTTTCACCCATTTCCTTAAGGGTCTTGAAGAAACTTTCAACTAGGGTTTTGAAGTATGTAACATGAGCTTTCCAAAATGTCCAAGAGCATGAAAAAATATGGAGTGTAGCTATGGTTTTGATTTTGGCAATTAGAAGCCATTATGCATGAAATTACAAGCCATTTTCACTAAGTTCAAATACTATATGGCCTATAATTCAAGTGATGACACACCAAAGCAATGATTGAATGATATTTTTCTGATTTGAGATCAGAATGGAAAGAGATAAGAAGCTTAGAGAAATAACCATGGTTAAGTCACTTTAACCATTTTGCATTAAATGGTAAGATTCCTTTCTATCTCCAAATGCCAAATCATCACTTCTTGAAGCAAGTTGCAAAGCTCTGAGTTCAGACACTTTGGCCTATAAATAGAGGTCATTTCCACTCTTCAATTCACACCAAAACCTCACAAAGCATAGGTTTTCTCTTTCTTTCTTGAATTACAAGTTTCATAGTTTTCAAAGAGGTAGAAAACTCAACCTCTAAACCTTGCAAGTTCTGAGCAAAGTGATGCTTCTCACAAGCCATAAACATCATATGGGATGTGTTTGATCCATCCATACACCCCAAAAACACCTAAAACTCAAAATCACTACCTCACTTCTCAAATATGCATAACCTAAGCTTTATCATGCCAAAATCAATTCCAGGCCATATCTGTCCAAGTTAACACTTCTAACACCATCCATATACTTCATATGAACTGTCCCAACCATCATCCATGATCTGAAACACCTCCATCATCAAATTCGATTCACTCTCCAAAGCTCTGCAGATCGGGTTCCATAGCTTAGCTCAGATGAATTCAAACTGTTCCAAGCATCCAGACACCTTCCCTAAGGTCCATTGAAGCTGTCCAGATTGAGCAACAACATCTGTAACACCTCCAGGCACGATTTCAATTTCCGGTTGGCCGTTTTTTAAGGTAAGCTCTCTTGAACTTCAAACTCATACATACATGCATCATAAATGAAAAATTGAGTTGCTATCTTGTTTCTGCACTATCACTGATCAATAGCCCTCAATCAATTTCATAATTCATCAATCATACACAATTTTAGAATGAATCATAGAATTAGGGTTCTTCGTGTTCATCAGAGAATCAATGGCCCTAGAGTTAAAATAAATGAAATCAAAGACCACCATCATGTTCCTCGTGAAAAACTGAGTGAGATAGACCCTTTGATCGATCAAAACAACACAGATTTGAAGAAATTCAAAAATCAGTTAGGGTTGTGTTCTTGGCGCCAGATTTGGTTTGGGAAATTCAAATTCTTGATTTAAAATATATTTTATCAAACGCGTATGTTTAACAAGCCACAAGCGTGGCTCAGTTGGTCCAGGTTTTGGCCGGTGAGAGAGAGGGCGTGGGTTCAAGCACTAGTAGGACCAAAACCAATTTTTTGACACTATTTTTCTTTCATTTTTTTTAACAAACTTCACAAATTATTTAACCAATCAAATTAACTCATTTTTCACTCATTTTTTACACACCTCTTATTTAATATACATATTTTGACAATATCAAAAAAATTACAAAAAAGGATTTATTTAATATGGTTTTAACTAGGTTTAAAATGATACATTTTTAAGTGTTTTTAAATACTTTAAATATTGTTTTTCATTTAATTTTCAAACCTAATCACTTGTAAATATTTTGTGATCAAACCCTAAATCACTTAGGTCTTAATTAAGCATTAAAATTTGATTTAAACTTAATTAAGTTGACTTTTATCAAATTCAAATCATTTTAAAACAAGCGTTCGCGATTCTTTTTTTCAAAAACGATAAACCATTTCTTTTTGATTTCAAAGGAAACTTTTGATTAAATCTTTGTAATTGATCAATTGATTTTCAAAACGAAGTGGGGCCTCTCGAATATTAGAGAGTATAAGTCCCTTTCCTTTTTCTTTGTACAGTTTTTCTTTGTACATAAAACTTCTTTCAAAACAAACTTTCAAACAGTTTTTCAAACCTCGCATCTTTTTTTTTAAAAAAAACAATCAACCATGTTTTATAAAATAAAACATGGGCCTCCACATAGGTATAAGTCCCATTCCTGTACATGAAATTAGGTATTTCATTGTACACCTTTTTGTACATACAACCTTTTTGTATATATCTCGATCAATTTGATTTCTTTGAATAACAAATCAAAAATGAAGGTTTTCTTTAAATCTTCCCAAAAATACCATGGGCCTCCATGTAGGTATAAGTCCCAAGCCCCTTTGTAAGTACCTGTTTACATAGCTTTGAATAAACTCAAAAGGACCTCTCCCCGAGTATGAGTCCCGAGCCCTGTGTATACAAATGGATCATGCTTACAGGTATATTTCCTTCATAAACTCCATTATATACACACACTTTGTCATATATGTATAACTGTTCATATCTGTTCATGTACTTGTTCATATTTGTTCGTACTTGTTCATACTTGTGATTGTGTTATATATGCTTGTTCAACTTAGTACAACACTAGGTTCCCCATAGCCTCCTATTGGGCTTCGTGCAAAGAATCTCCCTAGTTTAGGTTAGGACATAGAGTATGGTTTCCCGGTGAAATCGCTCTAAGAGCTCAAACCAACTGTACCATGCCTCCTCTTGGGCTTCGTACAAACGACTTGTCCCTCCCATAGCCTCCTCTTGGGCTTACAATGCAAGGACCCTGGATTGTCCCTCCCATAGCCTCCTCTTGGGCTTACAATGCAAGGACCTTCGGATAGCCTCCTCTTGGGCTTCGTACAAGGACCCACGGGCTTCTTATAAGCATCCCCAATATCCAAAACAAATACCCTAGGAGATTAGACATTTTTCATCTCTATGATAGGAGTATCTCTTCTATATCATCACAAACAATCAATCAATCAAACTTTTTTGCCACAAGTCTGGCTAATCAATCAAACTTCTTTTTGCCACAAGGCTGGCTAATCAATCAAACCGTTTTGCCACCATACTGGGTGATTAATCAAAGTTTTTGTCACAAGGCTGACTTCATTGAAACTTTTGCCACAAGGCTGGCTGATTAATCAAAACTTTTTGTCACAAGGCTGACTTCATTGAAAGTTTTTGCCACAAGGCTGGTTAAACAAACAAAAACATCTTTATCATTCTAAGCGCCATAAGTGGCATGGCCCAGGGCTTATAATGAAAAGATTTTCAAAAAACAAACAGATGTATGTGATGATATAGATTAGATACATCGAACATTTAGATGACATTTGTCTCTTTTCCTTTGCTTCCACTAGCATAAGTGGGAACTACGATTGCTCTGACTTTCTCAACATCCCTTTGAGAATACGTAGGCACAAGGTCGTATCCTTGGCGAGCAAAACTTCTCCCTCAAACCACTCAAACCTTAGCACCCGTAGACCCCGAGCTACAGATGCTCTGATTCCCTCTAAGGGATATGTATGCAGAGGATCGCGATGATCTTTGCGAGCATAATCAAACAAACACCTTAGGTCCCACCTATTTCACAAGAACCTCCACCATAACATAGAATGAAACAAACACAAAAAAAGAAGCCTATAGAGTACTATAGATACGTTGGGTGCTAATACCTTCCCTTCGTATAACCAACCCTCTTACCCAAGATCTCTCCCCCACTTTTAGGTTATTGCAGCTTTTTTCCTTTTCCTCTTTTGGAAACAATAAAAAGTTTGGTCGAAACAAAGAAAAATCATTTTTTGAGCACTCGAGCCCAAAGAAGGCATCAGGTGTCTCATCCCGAAAAAAGGATAACGATTTTTCCCCGCGACACATGTAAAATTAATGGGGCGGGCTTCTTATGGCTCTCTTGGCATATCTACTTGTGGTGAAATATTTAGATATTGTAATAGCTATTCTTGGCATATCTACTTGTGGTGAAATATTTAGATATTGTAATAGCTATTTTCTTAGGTGTTTTTTCTTATCTACTTGGTATCATTATTTCTTAAATGATAAAGTGATTAGGGATGGAAAAACGCGTTAGATCCATCGGGATGACCCCTTTAACTTATTATTTTTGGCAGGGTAGTGTGTGATTTTGAACTTGCTACTACTAGTTAGATCGCCCGTCTAACTTGCTAAAAAACAAGGAAAACACAAGGTGGGATGTGTTGGTCAGTTGGGCCTAAATATTTAAATAATTTGTTTATTTTTAGGATATTTTCTGAGAGAGAGAGAGAGAGAGCATTTATTTCTAAATCATCTTCTTCTATAATTAAGCCATTTATCATCCCTATAATTTGATTGTTGCCATGTTAGATGTGGAAATAACTCGTGTTAAAGGTTGTATAATTCATCATGTCTGAAATATGAATATATGTTGGCGCTTCAATCTTTCTCCGACTCTTAAATTTTGTCTTAATTACTTCAAATTGTTGATCCAAACTGTCTTAATTTAATTAGAGTTTTTAGCTAATAAGTGTTACATATCTTTAGATGATGGCTTCCTTGTGGTGGTGATCTTGATATTGTAGCTTTTAGTAGAAATAGTATTATAGTAACAATATTGTTTGGCAGAATTATTTATCTACCATTGCAAAATTATTTATCTACCATTGCATTGAAGATGCTTGTATTTGAAATAGACGCGGTCTTCCAAATTTTATGTTTCATTAATGTTTTATTTTAAATATATGTGGTCTTTCAAATTTCATTAGAATTTTATAATTTGTTTGCACTGCACTATTTTTTTCCTTCACTAGATTTTATTCCACTAAATCTTTCCGATAAAATATTTAATAAGATAATTGTTTAATATTTATATTTGATTGAGTTTTGTCTTAGTCTTTCTAAGATTGGTTTTCTCTTTGTAATTACATCTTGTCAAATTTCTTATCTTAGTAAAATATAATTTCATCTTTTATACTTTGAAAGGCTTAATTTATTTATTAATAAATATTTTGAGATACCATAGTATCTAATTATTTCTTTTAAAAAGTTGAGTAGTGATAGAAGTACATGCACAATTACTTCTACAGATTATTATTTTAAAAATTAAATAACAAAAAATAAATTATTCTAAGAAAAAATATTGAAGCATTTCTATTAAAAATATTTAAAATATTAAATATAGAACTTTTATATGTTTATCATGAGAAAATTTAACACAAGTTCAAAAGGAGGTACACTTGATACATACAAAAGTGAATGCTAAAATAACCTTGAAAAAAAATACTTTGAAAAGAAATACCTTCACTTTGTTAGGAGCCTTCAATTTGAAATTTGAGTTCTACTTACGTAAATTTTTTAAAGGGATATCCATCTATCACATGTATCATTATACAATTGTAAGTTGATTTAACACAATAAAAATCGTCAAATTTGTGCATCCAAACAACTACGTTCATATCATGTGAATTCCACATTTAGTTTTTCGAAAAATGTATTATTTATGAGTTGAAAATTAGATGAAATAATTTCATGTCACTATTGATATATGTTAGGATCAACAAGTTTATCCACCAACATAGCTTCATATTCTAAGGGAGGTTGAGAGAGTACATAGTGAAGGGTGCTTCCACACTTGAACCGACTCACCATTGATAATTTTACACTTATGCTCTCTTTTACGATAATCTACAAAACATAGATGTTACATAAAATACAACTAAAGGTCGCTAGTTTTCAATGTATGAAAGTAATTTTACATAATAATAACTACCATTTCCTTTTCAATATATAAATTCATTTTAAATTTAATTATTATTTACAACTAATAATGATACATTTGCATCAATATATATAAATATATATATTGTTCATTTAAAAAACATAGATTTTTTCAAAAAAAAAAAAAAAAAAACTCCCACATCACACATAGATAGACATCCCATGCTTTGATTGATGGAAAAAAATAAAATGAAACACCTGAAATGAAGCTGATCGGGTCAACAAATAGAACTAGTGAGAAATAGCAAAAAAAAATTGGAAGCATTTCAATCCAATTGTCAAAATAACTATAATTAGAATTAAAATCCAATATTGGTAATTCTGAAAGTTGAAGCCTCCAACACCAATCTCGTTCTCAAACACGATGACAACTTTTCTGTTTCTGTTTGTGGCTACCCAATTCCAAGAAAACAAAAAAATACACAAATATCATTATCCAACAGAAAATAAAAAAACAGAGAGACAGAGAAGAGGAAGAGGGAAACAAACAACCTTAATCTCTCCGAACAGCGGTCCATTTCTACCCGGAGGACGCTTCAGATTCCAGGTTGCCAATGGCCGTTGTTCGCTTCCTTATCTTCATCCTTCTCATCCTCATCTCTCTCCCTTATCAATGCATTTCCATTCCTGAATCTGAAGCTCTCCTCAAACTCAAACAATCATTCACAACCTCACAATCTCTTTCTTCATGGGTTCCTAATCAAAATCCATGCTCTTCAAGATGGGTTGGTGTAATTTGTTTCAACAACGTCATATCAAGTCTTCATCTCTCTAATTTAGGACTTTCGGGTAAAATTGACATTGATTCTCTATTACAAATTCCATCCTTAAGAACCATAAGTTTCGCTAATAACTCTTTCTCTGGTCCTATTCCCGAGTTCAATAAGCTTGGTGCTCTTAAAGCTCTTTATTTAGCACAAAACCAATTCTCAGGACCAATTCCTCCACAATATTTTTCACAATTAGGTTCTCTGAAAAAAGCATGGCTCAACGACAACAAGTTCTCAGGAAATATACCAGAATCATTAACAAGCCTTCGTTTCCTCAGCGAGTTACATCTCGAAAACAACGAGTTCTCTGGTCCTATTATAGAATTAAAACAAGATATTAAATCATTTGACATATCTAACAATAAGTTACAAGGTTCAATACCATCTACAATGTCAAGGTTCGACGCAAAATCTTTTGCAGGAAATGAAGAGATTTGTGGGAAACCTCTTGATAAAGAATGTGATGCTTCTTTGATTTCAATTCCATCAACAACCGATAGTGGACAAGGTTCTGGATGGGCTTTAAAGGTTATTGCAATTCTAATTGTTGCAACAATTATTGCAGTAATTTTCACGTTAGTTAAATCAAAACGCAGAGCTGACGATGATTTTAGTGTTATGAGTAGAGAAATTAATGATGACGTGGTTCAGGTTCATGTTCCTAGCTCAAACCATAGTAGAGCATCAGAAGTTAGTAAAAAAGAATCTAAGAGAGGTTCTTCAAAAAGTGGTGGAATGGGTGATCTTATTATGGTGAATGATGAAAAAGGTGTGTTTGGTTTACCTGATTTGATGAAAGCTGCTGCTGAGGTTTTGGGAAACGGTGGGTTGGGTTCTGCTTATAAAGCTGCAATGACTAATGGGTTATCTGTAGTTGTGAAGAGGATGAGAGAGATGAATAAAGTTAGTAGAGATATATTTGATGCTGAGATGAGACGGTTTGGGAGACTCAGAAACCGTAATATTTTGGCTCCTTTGGCTTACCACTACCGTAGAGAGGAGAAGTTATTTGTTACTGAATATATGCCCAAAGGAAGCTTGTTATATGTCTTGCATGGTAATAATACCACATTTATTTATATATCATCTATGAATAATAAAAATTTATTCACATATACATTTATATGCATGAATAATAATTGAGGTTGAGGGTTGATATGTTTTTTTGTTCCAGGTGATAGAGGATCAAGCCATGCTGAATTGAATTGGCCGACTCGTTTGAAGATTGTGAAGGGAATTGCGCGTGGCTTAACCTTTCTCTATACTGAATTTGCATCTGGAGACCTTCCACATGGAAACCTTAAATCAAGCAATATACTTCTAACTGATAATTATGAGCCACTTTTAAGTGACTTTGCATTTCATCCACTTATCAACCCAAACTATGCAGCACAAACAATGTTTGCATACAAAACTCCTGATTATGTTGTCTACCAACACGTTTCACAGAAAACTGATGTTTATTGTCTTGGAATTATCATTCTTGAAATCATTACTGGGAAATTCCCTTCTCAATATCACAGTAATGGTAAAGGTGGCACTGATGTAGTTCAATGGGTTTTCACAGCAATTTCTGAGAGAAGAGAAGCAGAGCTGATTGATCCAGAGTTAGCGGGAAACAATGCAGATTCAATTAATCAAATGCTACAACTTGTTCAAATTGGGGCTGCTTGCACAGAAAGTAACCCTGAACAACGACTTAACATGAAGGAAGCTATTAGGAGGATAGAGGAGTTACAAGTTTAAAGATGAATAAATATTTTTATGTCAATATGCTAGCTTTAGTATGTAACATTTACTTTTGTAGGTGAGAGTTACAAACCTAGGAAAGATTAACTAATCACATTAATTCAGCATCTTGACCAAATAATTCACTATTCATGAATGATCCTCTAAAAGCTTACCGGTAAACCTTGAGTTTTGCACAATACTATTAAGAGACATATAGGAGGAACAAAAAACGATGACTTCAAAGGGAGAAAAATTGGATGCATGCATGGCTTCATGGAAGAATTGGAATTTCTATGAAACAAAAGTGGGTTCTCTATGTTAATGCGAATATGATAATGATTGAGATGTTTCCAAAGTTTTCTCCCTTTGAAGAGTGAAACAATTGAAAGTACGAGATCAATTGAGTGGTGAGCCTCGGATAACTGATAATGACTCTTGTAAATTAATGTGCAATTCTTAAATAATGAAACCATTTTTTGACACCCTCCTTCAAAATTCATTGTTGAAAAGTTTGTACATAGACTAAAAAAATTTTTACCAAATTTTCCTCTTATCAATTTCAAGCTTTTTCTCCACGCCCTTTCTAATATTCCGTTTTTCTTAATTTGTAATTTTTTTTGTCAGTTATCACATCTTTTGCATAATTTTTATACAACTTTATTTATTTTTGTTCATTCATTTTGACATTCTTAAAGTTAATTAGACCATGACTATCATAAACACTTATAGATGTGACATAATAGAATTGTAAGCTATTTTGAACGGTTACTCCTATTGTAACTTATTAACTTAATTGAACAATAACAATTACAAGAGAGTAAAATATGAAGTGTGATACATGAAAATTGATTTAGTTGATTTGATTTACTTACGTAGACGTTTATGAAGCTGTTCCGCATATTTTTTTTTAAATAATTTAAGCCGTATTGATAAGTTATTTATAACTTATTTTCATAACTTCTCTAAAACTTCAAATAATATAATAACATTGAAAATATAAGCTAATTCATTAAAATGAATCAAAATCTCCCTCTTTCAAAAAATTCTCTCCTATTTTTTAATTGACTGTCACTTCCTAATTTAATTTTTTCTTAAATTTTTATTGAATTGATCATTTCATAAGACTCGTTCCATTTTCTAAACTTTAAGTCTTACAATTTTTAACTTTATTTTCTTTAATTATCATTTTAATGACCATTAAAATTGTAACTAATACATACTATAATGATGATAATACATAAAAAATTAAAATAAATTAAAATACAATAATAATTATTATTAAAATAAATAAAATCAAATAAAAATAAAAAGATTTGTTAATGTACATACTTTTTTTTTAAATAAAAAATATATTTATTATTTTGTTGCAAAATTTTATTTTTTCACTCAAACCCTATATACTTTTTTTAAAAAAAAAAAAGTGATGGAGTTTGTTTGTTGAGAAAATAGAATATATATTAATCCAAAAAACAGAGTCAATACAAAGCCGATCCGCAGATCCAAGCACCAATCAGACAAAAGGAAAGCACTACAAAAACACTATCAGACACGCTCATTCTCTCGTCCTCTTCTTGTACTTCGCAAGGCAGGTAGCAACTATCTCTTTAATGTCATCACTCTTCAGCATCTCTACAGTATGATTCTGGAAAATTATGAGTTTCCTCGTTTTCCAAATGGTGTACAAGGTTTTAGCAAAGATAATTTTGATCCTCCTGCATTGCAGGGATTTGCCTTTTGTCATATTACTAAGCCACTCAATATCAACATTCCAATTAGCGGGTCTCTTTTATATTGCAACCCAATCAAGCATTTGGCCCCAAATACTCTTAATCTTCTCACATTCAAAACACAAATGAACCACACTTTCTTGCAAACCACAGAAAGCATACAGGCCATCTGTGTGGATCCCAAATCTCTACAACCTATCTTTGGTTGGTAGCCTACCGAGATAGGCCATCCAAGCCACAAAAACAGCCCTAGGCCGCGCATCGTTTCCCAGAATTAGCCTTCTCCAAACCATCTTTGGCTTCCCCCCTCTTAACAATTTGTACATATCTATTGTAGTGTATTAACCACTATTCAGAAAAGAGGCCCATATAGAAGAATTCATCATGAGGTCCCTGCATTTGAAAACGCTTTCAACATCCAGGACCACTCAATAGGAGGATGATACACTGCACATGTTGTAGCGGTGAAATTGGTGAGACTAAAGTCATGGGAAAGACTTAGCTCATTTTGTTTCAAATAGAGTCTCCACCGCGCTTTATTGTTTCCAAAAAGGAATGGGAGAAAGAGCCAATAAAACCCCTAGAAGTTTTTAAAATCAAAACTAATAAACTTATCAGAGATTTGGGTAAGGGGGTTTGTTATATAAGGGGGAGGTTTTAAGCACCCCTCATATCCATGGTACTCCATGGGAACCTCTTTGAAAATGTTATTGTTTTTGTGTACATCTTTTGAAAACCATATGTGAAATTGTTTAAAAAAGAGTGCGGGGATGAGAAAAGAGATTTTTGAAAGTGAGCTCGATATGACATCGCATCTTAGGCCTACATACCCCTTTTAAAGAAAAAGGAAGTCAGAGCTTTGTAGTTCCTCTTAAAAGGAAAATAAAAGGGCCAAAGTGGCCAAAATCTTTATGGGTGTTGAGTTTTAGCAATATAAGGTCAATGATCTAAGAGTAGTTTCACCGAGAATAATTCTCCTCTCAGTACAAAGGTTTTAAAAACGGGGGGTTGGTTGAGTTTTATCAATACAAGGTCAATGGACTAAGTGTAGTTTCACCGAGAATAATTCTCCTCTTAGTACCAAGGTTTTAAAAAAGGGGGTTGTTGAGTTTTATCAATACAAGGTCAATGGACTAAGAGTAGTTTCACCGAGAATAATTCTCCTCTTAGTACCAAGGTTTTAAACAAGGAGTTGGTAAACAAAGTATATACAATGATAATACAATGGATAACAAATATAAGAATACAAGGATAAAATCAACAAGTACATGCACATGAACAAAAGACAATGATCAAGGTAAACAAATCACATTTAACATGGATAAGCAAAAAACAAGAAGTTTTTTGAATTAGGATTTTGAAACTTAGGGTTTTGAAATCACACCTAAACCTAATTGATTTTTTTTAATGATTAAAATACCAAATTCTAAAAGAGATTTGGTCTAAGGATACATGGGAAAGACAAAGAATATATAAAAAGTTTATTTGAGTTTATTTTATGGAAATATAAAAAAGAAATAGTTTTTTAGGATTTTCTAATATATAAAAGACTTATTTTGATTAATTTTTTAATGGCAAAATAAATTATATTTTTGGACGTTTTAATCATAATATCGAAATAGCCAATATAAATAAACAACACAAAAAAAAAATCAAGTCAAAAAGATCAATTTTACTATTTTTAAATGATTTTCCAAAGTTGGCAAAAAAGATGAAATAAACTAGTGATAAAAAATAAGGTTTTGTTGCTGATGGGGTTTGAACCCATCCCTCACGTTCACAACTTAAAATCTTAGCCACTGGGCCATGTGCTATGTATTGATCATAAGGCCCAATCAGTAAATAAAATAGTAAAACAAGTTCTAAATGGTTAAAATAAAAGAGAATTTCTTTATTGACCCCCCTTCTTTCTTGGTCACCCTTGGTGAAATTTCAAAAATGCCCCTATATTTCAGAAGTGCATCTCCGAAGTCACATTTTTATGAAGAAAAAAAAAGTGGTTTCGGAAATGCACTTCCGAAAACACTTTTTTTTTTTTGGAAAAAAAGTGATTTCGGAGATGCACTTCCGAAAACACTTTTTTTCCAGAAAAAATGTTTTCAGAAATATATTTCCGAAATATTTTCTGAAACCAAAATAACCAACAGCAACCATGACACCACATAATCATCTTCTTCCTTAAGAACCGCATGTCTCAAATCACAGCAACAAAATAATCACCCTCTTCAATGTAGAGCACTTCAGCTTTGTTTCAATAATCACCCTCTTCAATGTAAAGCACTTGAGCTTTGTTTCAATAATCACCCTCTTCAATGTAGAGCACTTGAGCTTTGTTTCAATGTAGATCTCAACAAGCTTCCAACTATCACTACTACTCATTCTTCGCCTTTGCTTCAGCCTCATCAGCATGTTCAATTCCTTCTCTTTCTAATGCTCTTATTGCTGCTCTTAAACGAGCTCAAGCTCATCAAAGAAGGGGGTGTATTGAGCAAAATCATCAAATGGTTTGTTGGTGTTGACGGAGAGAATCAACAGTATATGCTATTGTCCCACACCCTTTGAGAGCAAAGCCTTAAGATGCACCCTCTTGCCACTAGACCAAACGATTTAGTCATTAGTAAAACGCCTTCCATTCAAAATAAAATAAACTAATTTATGAAAATTTTAAAACCCAAACTTCATCTTCTTCCTCAAGCTTGAAGGATAGAAAAACACTTAGAAAGGGGGGGTTTGAATAAGTGTAACTTTAAAACTTGTAAGATAAAAACAATTTGCACAATGATTTTTATCCTGGTTCGTTGTTAACCTCACCTGAGGATTTAATCCACTAATCACACAAGATTACAATGGTTTTCCACTTAGACAACTTCTAAGTCTTCTAGAGTATACTGATCACAACCTGATCACTCTAGGAACAAACTGCTTAGATACCCTCTAAGACTTTCTAGAGTATACTGATCAACAACCTGATCACTCTAGTTCTTACAACTTAATGTAAACAAATTCTTTTAAGAGTTACAATGCTTCTTATAAAGCTATTATCACAACTGTGATTTTCTCTTAAGTTTAAGCTTAATCTCACTAAAGTATGACAACAGCAATGTAGTGAGTTTGATGATGAAGTTTGAGAGCTTTTTGAATTTGACAGCGTTTCTGTATATTTGCGCAAGTGTTGTATTCAGCTTCTCATCAGAACTTCAACATATAGGCGTTTGAGAAGATGACCGTTGGGAGCACTCAATGCTTTGCGTATTCCGCACAACATTGTGTAATACGGTGAACTGACTTTTTAATAATGTCGCGGTAAGCAAGAGTCGCCACCGACTTTTATTTTATCCAATTTAAAGAAAGGCTAAAAGAACAGGAAAGACCTTTTGAAAGATTTTGAGTTCGGGGGGTAAGTTATACAAAGGGAAGGTGTAAGGCACCCTTTGCATCCATGGTTATCCATGGGCTCTTAATTGCTTAGCTCACTTTGTTTGTTTGATTTGTTTGAAAAGCGGTGTGCGAATAGTAAAAGGTTTCGTTAAGGACTTTAGCTTATAAATAAGCGTAGCCTTGTTTGAAATTATTTTGAAATAGGAGGTGTGAAAAGTAAACTTTGAAGAAGAACTTTAGCTTGTAAATAAGCGTAGTCTTTTTGAAAAGTATTTGAAAATTAATGGGAAAATAGTTTGATTTTGAATTTTGAATTTGAATGGAGCAAGCAATTACTGGCAACTTACCCTAAGTTTAAAAATTTGTTCTTTTAGCTTTTCGAGGCGAAAGGATCTATCCATGCCATAAGAGGGCAGGAAGCCTTTCAATTGGATGTTTAAGGGTCATCGAGTAATCGTTCGCCATAAGACTGTCCCATGCCATAAAGAGGGCAGGTAGTCTAAGGGAAGGATATAATAGTCATTAATCTTTTTAGGCATCATGCGAGGATACCTTAGCAATTGGGACAATCATCATATAAGGCAACATCGAGGGACAAACTTGATGATGATAATGAACTTAGGGCAACATTTGTTTTGCTTTAGGTATCCTCGGAATCGAGGGACTTGACTATTTAGTACACTTAGAGGCAGCAAGGCAACAGGCAACAGAAGAGGTTACCCTAAAGGTGAGTGTGTGCAGCAATCACGTGGTTAACTTCGATTACATTTATCTTGTAATTAGGTGATCTATGTTCAGTTCATGGTTTGCACTCCCTAAATTACTAACCACGCAGTAAATATAATATAACAGTTTTAAGTGCCTTCAAGGCCAAACAATACAACCAGGGAACAGTTACATAATAATACGGGGAAGGGAACAATGAAACCAGCGGATCCCTTAATAGGGTTTGACATAAGTAATAATAAAGACAGAGTTTAGGGTTACCAACGTAGCTTTGGCAGTCTGACAAACTTTTATCTTTGATGGATGAAGGTTGATGGGCAGAGGCTAGCCTTGAGGCATGAAGCATTGACACTGACCAGATTGTGATGAATCCTAAAAGATGGGCATAAAGAAAAAGGATGCAGTGAGTGTATGGCTGACTCATTGATATTTAAAAGTAAATCATAATTTATTTTATAGGACAAAAATAATATTTAAAATAATAATCAAATTAGGGACTTAGCTTTTGATCTGGCGTGGCGCGTAGGCGGACGAACCCTGATGGTAACCCTGAAAAGAATTGACATGAAGAAGAGAAATGTTAGTGCATTAACTGATTTAAACGTTAATTGATTATAAACCCTAAAAAGTTTACGAACCCTAAAGGGTTATTTAAGAAAACTTATTGTGACCCAAAAGGTTTATAAGGCCTAACAATGCGTTAGTGGAGAACACCTGCCTGAAGATTTTAAGGTTTATAAATGAATCAAGGTTAACAAAAACTTTAATTATTAATTTTCAATTAATTAATTAATTAAAAATATATACAAAAATAAATTTTTTTATTGTTTTAAAAATAATTATTGATAAAATTAAAAAACGAGTTTTCGATTAAAATAAATAACTATGAAATTATTATATATAAAAACTAATTTGGTTAAATAAATAAAAATAAATAAAAGAAAAAAATTATACTAATAATAAAAAAAGAAAGGAATATATATAAAAAATTTCATGCAATTAAAATAAAAACAAAAAAAGAAACTTAGCTCAGATTGGGTGTTGTGCGCTCTTGAGAGTACATGGTGAGAAAGTGGCCAGCAAAATTGTTTGGCCAAAACAAGGTTAATGGCCAAAGGAAGTACCTGCAAACAAGGATAGTAATAATGTTAATAATAATGATAATAATAATAATAATAATAATAATAATAATAATAATAATAATAATAATAATAAGGGTTAGTAATGATAATAGTTACAATAATAAAATAAAAAATATTATAAAATAGGTTTGACCTCATATAATCTAAATTTTCCCAAAAAATAAAGAAAGGTTCAGAAAGTTAGATTATGGCTAAAAGGGCAAAAATTCTCAAAAGTAAAAAAAAAATAATTATGATTGTAAAAACATAAATTTAAACTAAAATGTAGCAACAATGACCAAAACAATGATTAAAAAAAAACAAGCCTCATGTATCATCATTGGCCAAAAAAATTGTAATTCTAGATAAAGTATTTGAAAAAGGTTTTTTAAAAAAAGAGAGTTGAAAGAAAATGTTTCGAAACATAAAGAGGATGTCAAAAACATAAGAATTTTGATAAAAGGTGGCCTCAAGTATCATCATTAGCCAAAAACTAAAGTTAGTATAAAAACATACATCAAGGGCCTCATATGATAATCATTGGCCAAAAGGTTTTGAAAACAAAAGGTTTATTTTTAGTTTTGATAAAAAGATTTAGAAAAAGATTTTTTCTTTAAAAAAGAAGAAGATGAGGCCTCATACGAAATCATTGGCCAAGAACTAAGCAAAAGAAGAACAAAAGATATTGAAGAAACTTGGTGAATTGTTTTGTAGGTAGGAATTAGGAATGAAGAATAAGGTTGAAGGTGTTAAAAAAAATAAGGGTTTAGTTGTGAGAGAGTAAATTGAGAAATTTGTAATTGTTAGTTTTATTTATATATCATGAATTAGGTTAGAAAAAATAATTATAGTAAAACTATGGACCAAATCAAAGCCCAAAAATCAATTTGTTTTAATTTTAATAAAAAATTAAATCAAACTAATTTAATAAGATTGACTTGTTCTCTAAGTTATAAAAAGTGCTAAAAATAGGACAAATAAGATTAAAAACTTTTTTTTTTGGATTTTTTTGAATATTTTATGATTTTTGATGATTTTTGACTAGAAAATACATAAAAGTGAAAATTTGACTATTTTAAAAAATGCATATTTAAATAGTGCGAAAATTAAAAATAAAATGATAAAAAAAATGATTTTTTGTGATTTTTTTAATAAAAATAAAATTAAAACTATAGTTAGAAAAAAAAGAAAAAAAAGTGTTAGAAGTGGGATTTGAACCCGAGACTTTGTACTTGCAAGCCTTACCTCCTTACCAACTATGTTATATTATTTGTTTGAAATAAAAGTCAATTGGAAGTGTATGAAGCATGAGAAAGCATTTTGCTATTTATTAAAATATAAATAATTTAAGAGTAAATTATTATATTTTAAAATAGACTTTAAATTGAATATTTATAAAATTCAAGACGTCAATGTGAATGACCTCAAAATTTTATAAAAAAAATCCAATTTTAAAATAATTTGAATATTTGAATATTGTGGGCAAATTTTGGGGTATGACAGCTGCCCCTGTTCAATCTTCTTAAACCTGAAGATATAGAGTGGTTTGTGTGCCAGTCGGTATCTGAAGGTGGAAGATGATTGAACACTAGAATACCAAGAAATTTGCCCTAGCTGAAGTAGGGACTTTTGTCGGAGATGGGCTTGAAGATGCCATCCAGGTGTTTGAAGTGTTTGAGAAGTGTTGTTTGTGTTTTGATCGTGTCATTACCGTTCGTAGTAGATGAATTAGATCTTTGAGAGTTTGATCGTGTCAGCACCGTTCGTAGTAACTGAATTAGACTTAGTTGGTCATTGATCGTGTCTACACCGTTCGTGATGATAGAATTAGATCTCTGAGCGTTGACCGTGTCAGTACCGTTCGTAGTAACCGAATTAGATCTTTTGTCGTGTCAGTACTGTTCGTAGTAGCTGAATTAGACTTTGAAAGTGATCGTGTCATTACCGTTCGTGGTAAATGAATTAGATCTTCGAGCGTTGATCGTGTCAGTACCATTCGTAGTAGCTGAATTAGATCTTGGAAAGTTGGAGATTTCGTTCATTTGTCGGTACCTGTATTCTGAAAAAGGTAAGGTTAATCTTTATGCAATGTCATGATGCATGAGTTATGTAATGAATCCCTCAAAATAAATGAGAGCTTTTGCATGTTATGTATGAGGTAATGTATGCAGTGTATGAATATGTTTATGACATATGATATGTGAATATGATTTATGTTGTCTTTGATTAAGAAAGTAGATCTTTATGTCCTTGTAATTGTACTGTCTGATCTTGTCTTGAAGATGCTCAGCTGGGAATTTATGATTGGAGATGATCAGTGACTTGATGTTCCCTGATTGGTGATAAAGATATTGATAAATCATGTTGGAGGAGAGCGACAGTGTTGAAGATGTAAACTCTGTTGGGCAGCCATGTCTTTATCGGGAGCGTTTGAAGATATCTTCTTAATGATTACTCTGTGGGGATATGATCTTGTGAACCCGGCTTTGTGGGGAGACATGGGTGAAAGTTGCCCCTAGCATTATAGTACCTGCTATTCCTGGATTTAGGACATGTCACTGAATGTTGATCAAGAAGTCAAACTGGACTTGCATAGGTTTGCCCCCGCTAGTAAGAGCTTTGGAAAGATTCGCCTCACGAGGACTTTATGAGATGTGCGCTATGGGCGACATGCCCTTAGTAATCGTAAACTCAGGATGATGCCCCTGATTATTTTGGCATCCTGAGAGATTCTCAGAATCTTGACTTGATTGCCTCAGTTTGATCAAGAACATAGCTTGAAACCCACTTGAGGTGTATGCCTTTGATTGTTTGGCTTTTGAGATATTCTTGGAATCTTGACTTGATTGCCCCAGATTGATTGGAAAAAACGTATCATGCCCCTTGTATACGTAAGAGACATTGCTTCTTGGAGTAATATTGTCTGTCGGGATAACTTTCAGTCATTAGTTGTACCCTGTGCAAGTTCTTTCTGATGCTAACATTTGAAATTATATAGCAGAATATGCTTAATAATGAATTCATGAGATGCAATGCATATGTCTGTCTGGAGTTTGTTGAAAAACATTAAAACTGGATATGTAAAAGCATGATGTTTATAAAAACGTGATGTTTGTAAAAAACGAAGTGTCAACTCAGCATTTGTGGTAAACCTTAAGGAGTCAGGATACCTTTTTTGTGACAATATGCTTTCGAACTAACCATGCTTCAGTTAGGACTTTTAAGGGTTGTAACGTGGCTTGGTTCACGGTTTAAGAAACGAAGGATAAAGGCTCAAAATTTGATTGTACCCACCCCTCTTCGTGATGATCTTCGATCCTAAGCTCAGTTAATTCAACTTATGCATTCAGGTTCCAAGAGACTTTTGGATTTGCACCTTTGATAATGATGATGGTTCACAAGCAAGGAAAGCTTTTGAGATGGCAGTCGCTTCTTCCTTTGGTAGTCACAACATTGTGTTGTATATTGACTTCTCTTTTTTCATCTTTTTGATATCCCTAACTTTTGCCTGAACTGTTTATTTCGGAGCTTACAGTCAGCGGGATGCCTTGATTTTGCCTAAGTCGTCTTTTGATTTTTGACTTAGCAGGCTTTTCTTTGTATATATATTTTTCATTTTTTCTTTTGAAGATATTGACTGTCTTGTTTGATGATTGACGAACCATCATTGTCTTTTGATTGACATCTCCAACACTTCTTTGATGTGTGCGGATGACCGTTTGTGATTGAAGCCTTTGTTGAAAGGTGTACTGAATGATTCTCTTAAACTAGAATGCACAGCCAAATTAACTGAGAACTACCATGCCCCAGGTTATGATCAAGGGTTTTAATTAGTACAAGAAATAAACTTCTACTTCTTAGGCTCAAAGGGGTTGACGAGGGATTAACATCCTTATATCTCCACTGTTTAGGAATTGAAACAATGCCTGTACATCGTCAGCATAGTCCGCTCAAAAGCATACTGTATGAGGTTGCGGTATCGTTTTCGTCATCCTCCCTCAAAAGGTATACAGCTTTAGCCAGAGTTGAGTATCATAAAACATATGCAAAGTAAAGACGTAATTTAAAATGAGCGATAACGAAATAATTTATTCAAGACAAATATATGCAATGCACTGATGATGATTATTAAAACAGATAATGTCTATCATAATTCGAATGTTTAAACAAACAGAGAAGAAACATGCAAATGAAAGTAGATCTAATGATCCAAAAGTTCGTTCGTCGAGATGTCAATCAATCTTGTCATGACTAGGCATAGGAGCGGTGATCACCACAGGGGTTTCAAGAGGGTTGGATTTGATTTCTCCGTCATTGATCAGATCTTGTATCTTATTCTTTAATGTCCAGCAATCGTTTATGTAATGTCCAAGACTGTTGGAATGGCACGCGCACCTCGCATTGGGTTTATAGTAGGTGTTAGAATTCTTAGGAGCATCCCTCAGAATAATCAATCTGATTTTCAACAGATGTTGTAATGCTTGAGCCAACGATATATTGATCTTGGTGAATTGACGCTTAGGTGCATCTGGCTTGCGTTGTTGTTGTGGAACTGGTGTAGGACATCAGAACGAGTTATTCATGAAACCATATCTGAAGAGGAATGCCAGAACGGGTCGTACATTAGACCATATCTAGAAGTAGGAAATCAGAACGAGTTATTCATTAAACCATATCTGAAGAGAACATCAGAACGAGCCATACACTAGACCATATCTGATGGAGGGTGTCAGAACGAATCGTACATTAGACCATATCTGATAGAGAATACCGGAACGGGTCGTACATTAGACCATATCTGGAAGTTGGAAATCAGAACGAGTTATTCATTAAACCATATCTGAAGAGAACATTAGAACGAGCCATACATTAGACCATGTCTGATGAAGGGTGTCAGAACGAGTCGAACATTAGACCATATCTGATAGAGAATACCGGAACGGGTCGTACATTAGACCATATCTGATAGAGAATGCTTGCTTGTTAGAGTCGATGAGTTATTCGACGAAGTTTTGGAATGTAAAAGGGCTTGTCAGAATGAATCTCCAGCTCGATTATATTTGAGACGAATGATTGTCGAGGCGGAACCTGAAAACAAAGTTAGAAATATGCAATGTCATGAATGCAAATGAAATGTTTTCAAGGATCTTTAAGGAATTTAGTTAGCAGCATTGGAGAGTGATTCGGTCGCATATTTGTTTGAAGAATTACGACTTTTGTCTTTGAACATCCTTCTTTGAGAATCAAGCTCACCATATCGAGTGGGTCATCGCCTCTGATTCAGGATACATGGCTAGAGGAAAATAAATCCTCTTGCCCCTTTGATGGGTACGGTGTCTTTGAATTGGAAGGTACGTGGCCAAAGGAAAGTAAATCTTCTTGCCCCTAGTTAGGAATTCCGTCCTTGATAAGAGATTGTGCACTTTGAATCCCTAAGATCCTTGAAAGGGTTAGTTTACAGGTGATGTTATGATGTTATGATGTCATGCAGATGCAATGCATTAAGTAAGGCATAAGGTCATAAGGACGAGACGTCCTACAGGAAAACCCTGCGAGGAAATAAAAGGTTAGAGCATAAGGTAACGAGGACGAGATGTCCTACAAGCAAATCTTGCAAGGAAATAGAAAGGTAGAGCATATGGTAATAAGGACGAAATGTCCTACAAGCAAATCCTGCAAGGAAACCAAAAGGTTAGATAACAAGCAAGTCACACAAGAGTCCTTAAGTTTAAAGGCTTGCATGAAGTATGACCAGGTGACTACCCTTCCCCCAAAGGTACTTCTAGGGATAAGGATGATATCAGCAACGGGTTCTACCAGGTGACCCAGAATTGTCAGCCCTTCTAAAGCACCCTCGAACATGGTACATGCATACCACGCAATGATACTTTGAGAAAGAACCTATCTGAGTTGTAGTATCGGGTAGCGACTATGCCCTTAACATGCATCAAGAGTAGTCCTCCCACTACGTTCCTAAAGGCCAAGATGGGTTGAAGGTGACTAAAGGTCCCTGAGCTCCGACGCACCCAAAGATACATGCGTAAACCTCTCTCATGCAAAAGAGGTACACAATAACCAATGGAGGCCTAACTCAAGCGCGAACTTCATTTTGACCAATCCCAAGCATGCACAAGGGAGGTCTCCATGACTATGCCGCTCCTATCTTAAGGTGCACTCGAATCCGGGTATAGGATTTATCTTCCATTCAATACCCAAAACAATCTTGGAAAATAAAGCAAACAAACAAACAATAAAGTGATCCTAAACTCTAAGGTAACCCCTCTTTTATTCGAAAGCATCCCCAGCAGAGTCGCCAGTTCTGTAATACGGTGAACTGACTTTTTAATAATGTCGCGGTAAGCAAGAGTCGCCACCGACTTTTATTTTATCCAATTTAAAGAAAGGCTAAAAGAACAGGAAAGACCTTTTGAAAGATTTTGAGTTCGGGGGGTAAGTTATACAAAGGGAAGGTGTAAGGCACCCTTTGCATCCATGGTTATCCATGGGCTCTTAATTGCTTAGCTCACTTTGTTTGTTTGATTTGTTTGAAAAGCGGTGTGCGAATAGTAAAAGGTTTCGTTAAGGACTTTAGCTTATAAATAAGCGTAGCCTTGTTTGAAATTATTTTGAAATAGGAGGTGTGAAAAGTAAACTTTGAAGAAGAACTTTAGCTTGTAAATAAGCGTAGTCTTTTTGAAAAGTATTTGAAAATTAATGGGAAAATAGTTTGATTTTGAATTTTGAATTTGAATGGAGCAAGCAATTACTGGCAACTTACCCTAAGTTTAAAAATTTGTTCTTTTAGCTTTTCGAGGCGAAAGGATCTATCCATGCCATAAGAGGGCAGGAAGCCTTTCAATTGGATGTTTAAGGGTCATCGAGTAATCGTTCGCCATAAGACTGTCCCATGCCATAAAGAGGGCAGGTAGTCTAAGGGAAGGATATAATAGTCATTAATCTTTTTAGGCATCATGCGAGGATACCTTAGCAATTGGGACAATCATCATATAAGGCAACATCGAGGGACAAACTTGATGATGATAATGAACTTAGGGCAACATTTGTTTTGCTTTAGGTATCCTCGGAATCGAGGGACTTGACTATTTAGTACACTTAGAGGCAGCAAGGCAACAGGCAACAGAAGAGGTTACCCTAAAGGCGAGTGTGTGCAGCAATCACGTGGTTAACTTCGATTACATTTATCTTGTAATTAGGTGATCTATGTTCAGTTCATGGTTTGCACTCCCTAAATTACTAACCACGCAGTAAATATAATATAACAGTTTTAAGTGCCTTCAAGGCCAAACAATACAACCAGGGAACAGTTACATAATAATACGGGGAAGGGAACAATGAAACCAGCGGATCCCTTAATAGGGTTTGACATAAGTAATAATAAAGACAGAGTTTAGGGTTACCAACGTAGCTTTGGCAGTCTGACAAACTTTTATCTTTGATGGATGAAGGTTGATGGGCAGAGGCTAGCCTTGAGGCATGAAGCATTGACACTGACCAGATTGTGATGAATCCTAAAAGATGGGCATAAAGAAAAAGGATGCAGTGAGTGTATGGCTGACTCATTGATATTTAAAAGTAAATCATAATTTATTTTATAGGACAAAAATAATATTTAAAATAATAATCAAATTAGGGACTTAGCTTTTGATCTGGCGTGGCGCGTAGGCGGACGAACCCTGATGGTAACCCTGAAAAGAATTGACATGAAGAAGAGAAATGTTAGTGCATTAACTGATTTAAACGTTAATTGATTATAAACCCTAAAAAGTTTACGAACCCTAAAGGGTTATTTAAGAAAACTTATTGTGACCCAAAAGGTTTATAAGGCCTAACAATGCGTTAGTGGAGAACACCTGCCTGAAGATTTTAAGGTTTATAAATGAATCAAGGTTAACAAAAACTTTAATTATTAATTTTCAATTAATTAATTAATTAAAAATATATACAAAAATAAATTTTTTTATTGTTTTAAAAATAATTATTGATAAAATTAAAAAACGAGTTTTCGATTAAAATAAATAACTATGAAATTATTATATATAAAAACTAATTTGGTTAAATAAATAAAAATAAATAAAAGAAAAAAATTATACTAATAATAAAAAAAGAAAGGAATATATATAAAAAATTTCATGCAATTAAAATAAAAACAAAAAAAGAAACTTAGCTCAGATTGGGTGTTGTGCGCTCTTGAGAGTACATGGTGAGAAAGTGGCCAGCAAAATTGTTTGGCCAAAACAAGGTTAATGGCCAAAGGAAGTACCTGCAAACAAGGATAGTAATAATGTTAATAATAATGATAATAATAATAATAATAATAATAATAATAATAATAATAATAATAAGGGTTAGTAATGATAATAGTTACAATAATAAAATAAAAAATATTATAAAATAGGTTTGACCTCATATAATCTAAATTTTCCCAAAAAATAAAGAAAGGTTCAGAAAGTTAGATTATGGCTAAAAGGGCAAAAATTCTCAAAAGTAAAAAAAAATAATTATGATTGTAAAAACATAAATTTAAACTAAAATGTAGCAACAATGACCAAAACAATGATTAAAAAAAAACAAGCCTCATGTATCATCATTGGCCAAAAAAATTGTAATTCTAGATAAAGTATTTGAAAAAGGTTTTTTAAAAAAAGAGAGTTGAAAGAAAATGTTTCGAAACATAAAGAGGATGTCAAAAACATAAGAATTTTGATAAAAGGTGGCCTCAAGTATCATCATTAGCCAAAAACTAAAGTTAGTATAAAAACATACATCAAGGGCCTCATATGATAATCATTGGCCAAAAGGTTTTGAAAACAAAAGGTTTATTTTTAGTTTTGATAAAAAGATTTAGAAAAAGATTTTTTCTTTAAAAAAGAAGAAGATGAGGCCTCATACGAAATCATTGGCCAAGAACTAAGCAAAAGAAGAACAAAAGATATTGAAGAAACTTGGTGAATTGTTTTGTAGGTAGGAATTAGGAATGAAGAATAAGGTTGAAGGTGTTAAAAAAAATAAGGGTTTAGTTGTGAGAGAGTAAATTGAGAAATTTGTAATTGTTAGTTTTATTTATATATCATGAATTAGGTTAGAAAAAATAATTATAGTAAAACTATGGACCAAATCAAAGCCCAAAAATCAATTTGTTTTAATTTTAATAAAAAATTAAATCAAACTAATTTAATAAGATTGACTTGTTCTCTAAGTTATAAAAAGTGCTAAAAATAGGACAAATAAGATTAAAAACTTTTTTTTTTGGATTTTTTTGAATATTTTATGATTTTTGATGATTTTTGACTAGAAAATACATAAAAGTGAAAATTTGACTATTTTAAAAAATGCATATTTAAATAGTGCGAAAATTAAAAATAAAATGATAAAAAAAATGATTTTTTGTGATTTTTTTAATAAAAATAAAATTAAAACTATAGTTAGAAAAAAAAGAAAAAAAAGTGTTAGAAGTGGGATTTGAACCCGAGACTTTGTACTTGCAAGCCTTACCTCCTTACCAACTATGTTATATTATTTGTTTGAAATAAAAGTCAATTGGAAGTGTATGAAGCATGAGAAAGCATTTTGCTATTTATTAAAATATAAATAATTTAAGAGTAAATTATTATATTTTAAAATAGACTTTAAATTGAATATTTATAAAATTCAAGACGTCAATGTGAATGACCTCAAAATTTTATAAAAAAAATCCAATTTTAAAATAATTTGAATATTTGAATATTGTGGGCAAATTTTGGGGTATGACACATTGCATTTAATGTTTCACTCTTTTGTCAACTACCTCGAGCCTTGCTTTCGCTGCGTCTACCGACGTTGCCTTTAATAGCTTCTAACGTTCCTTTTTTCAGTCAGCGTAGCCTGCCATCTTGTACTTGCTTCTGATCTGATGTTTGTGTGAACAACGTTTGAATATCATCAGAGTCAAACAGCTTGGTGCAGAGCATCTTCTTGTCTTCTGACCTTGAAGTGCTTCTGAGCGTGATACCATGAGAACTTCAGTGCTTCTGCTTCTAATCTCAAGTTCTTTTGATGCTTCCATAGACCATGTTCTGATTCTGCTTGACCATCTTCTGATGTCTTGCCAGACCATGTTCTGATGTTGCATGCTGAACCTTTTGAGTCAGTGCTTCTTGTGCTGATTTTGTGCATACTCTTTATATAATTCCTGAAATGGAAATTGCATAGTATTAGAGTACCACATTATCTCATACAAAATTCATATACATTGTTATCATCAAAACTAAGAATATTGATCAGAACAAATCTTGTTTTAACAATCTCCCTCTTTTTGATGATGACAAAAAACATACATAAATGATATGAATTTGCGATCAGAATATCAGACGGCTAAAGACAATTACACAGCTATAGCATAAGCATATAAACATAGTGTGTGAATATGTCTCCCCCTGAGATTAACAATCTCCCCCTGAGATAAATAATCTCCCCCTGAAATAAATACTGGAAGAAATTTATAAATAAAGGACTTCCCTGAGTATTTTCCATTTCAGTTGAGACGATCACATATGCTTAGATCTTTAGAACATTCATATCTTCTGATTCTTGCTTCCATAGGACAGCTTCAGAGCTTGAATTTCTTCTTAAATCATCGCATGCTAGATTGTATCAGAACATTGTTGAATGTACCAGAGCATCATCAAAGCATCTCTACATCCTGAAATGTTACAGAACAAACTAAACGACAAAAGTCAAAGCATGAATGAGTCACAACATAAAATATGTATCAGAACATATAATTATGTATCAGAGCAAACAATAATGTTCCAGAGCATATTTTAGAACTAAAAACATGCATCAGAACATATAAGGAATAGGAATGAGTTAGAGCATATTCTATCATCAGAATATCAGAACATTCTTCCTTCTTGCTTCTGATCTTGAAGCTTTACAGCACTCAGCTTGCTTCAATTTCCATGAGCTTGGTTCCATACATAATTGCTTTTCCCTTGTCTTTGCTTCTCATGTTGAGCTTTTAAGAAGATCTTCACTTCCTGCAAAACACTCAAAGACATAGAACTTGCAAGTTCTATTAGAAATATGGAGACTTTCTCCCAGCAACTGATAAAATAAATCAGATCATTTATCACATTTTTCTCCCCCTTTTTGTCATAACATCAAAAAAACATAAAAGATTCAGATGGAAAAAAAAAACAAACAATATGAGAGAAGAAAGGATAATTTTCATTGATTTGCAAAAAGAGAATTGTCAGAAGTACAAGGAGGATGCATAGAAAGCAGATGCAAGAAACAAAGAAAAACAACTAAGACTCAAAGACTAAGATGACCCTAGCTTATACATAATCTTGGCCAGCATGTCATGAATCCCATTGTTGCTCTCAGTCTGCCTCTCCATGAAGGTGCGGAACTCAGCATTGATCGTGCCTTGCTCGTCCATGCGAGAAGCTAGCTCAGCCTGATTCTTCTGAATCACCTCTAGAGTCTTCGCTAGAAGAGAGGGTTCACCAGAAGAAGCTTCACAACTTCTGTCCAGAGGGACAACATTCTGAACCGCAGCTTCCATAGTCAGATCATCACCTTGATTTTCCTCAACAGGAATAGTTCCAGCAGGATGATCTTCAGCATCAGCTTCTTCCATAGAAGCATCTCCTTCATATTCTGCAGCAGGCAGATCAGAATCTCCATTCTCAAGAGCTTGAAGAATGGCAGCCAGATTCCTTAGGGCAGAAGGACCTTCAACTTCTGGCGGGTCAACAACTTCTGGAATGACCAAGTTGGGGTCTTCCTCAGAAGGATTTTCCCTCAGAAGGTCAAACAATGACTTGAAGTCTCCAATCAGAACTGGATACTTAGGTCTCCAAACCACCATCTCCCTGCAAGGGTTAGCTTCCATTTCAGCAGCAATCCTTGCTTCTACAAGCTCAGCAATGAATTCCTTCTCTTCAAAGATATATCTCCCTCCGAGACGACTGAACCAGAAGTCTTCATAACTCCTCAGAATTCCACAAGGGCGTGGAGCAAGTTCTACACAAATTTCCTGAAGTTCTTCAAAATAAGCATCTGCTTTTCTTCGGAAGATTCTCCAGAATTTTCGCATAGCAACATCATTTAAGCCAGCATGTTCAACAATTCTGAGAGTATCAAAGACTCTTCTGAGGTTCCTCTTTACCATTTCATAAATTACACCAATAGGATATGCTCGGCGGGATTTTATTTTGGTTATGGGGGAATCTGGGTTTGGGACAGAATAGGGTAGAGGCTCTCTATCCAACCGAAAAGATGATTCTGCTTCATTCTCAAAATCTAACACTACCATTTCAGCTTCAGGACGAGGCTTGGGAGTGGAATTACAGTCACAGAGCAATTGCTCGTGTGATGCAGAATCTGGAAGATCAGAAACAAAAGGGTTGTTTTGAGAGGTGGAAGGAATGGGTTCACAGTTTGCATGAGGTGGGGGTTGAGAAGTGGATATATTTGTGTGAGGTGGAAAGAGAGTTTGTAGGGGTGGTATATCAAGGACAGGGTTTTCAAGGGTCTGGTCAGAAGCAAGGTTGGTTGTGGGTGGAGAAGAAGGAATGGGATCATTTGTGATGGGTGAGGGAGGAGGAGTAAGAGTTTTGGTTACAGGAGAAGAAGGGGGTGTGAGAACATGGATGTTTATGGGTGATTCTGATGGGGCTTTTTCTGGTTAATTTACTGGTTCAGAGGTTTGAGCAACAGCTATTGGCGCAACTTCTGAACGTAAAGAAGGAACAAAATCAGGTTCAGAGAGATGAATACCTTTGGACACCTTCTGAACTGCTTCAATCACAGCCTCAAGCTTCTTCTGCTTCTTACTCTTCTGCTCTTCCACAATCTTAGCCTTCCCAAGAGAAATTTCTCTTCTGGCAGATTACGGTTTCTCCTTCTTATATTCAGCAGCCTTCTGACCTTCAACTTCTTGAGTAGTTGGTCCTTGAATGATTTCTTCTTGCTGATTCACAGCTTCTTGAACTTCCTCATCTTCATCTGAGGCATTAATGATCAATTTTCTTTTTCTTGCTTTCTTCTTCTCAACAGCCTTTTCAGTAACAATATTTTTATTCATCTTTCTCTTCTTCTCATTCTTCTCAACAGTCTCCTTCTTACTCTTCTCATTTACAACTGAAGTAACCTGAACTCCTTCAGCAACAACTTCTTCTTGAGCAGCTTTCTCAACAATAGTAGCAGCAACTACACTCTGAACTACCTTCTCCTGGTTATCAGAAGGATGATCAAATTTTCTTTTAGTCCTTCTTTCCTTCTTCACAGCTGTTTCAGGAGCAGCTTCTGAAACATCTTCTGATGCAGCAGGCTTGGAGGTGGAAGCTTTTTTGCGACCTCCTTTAGCAGGAGCACCTTTTACTTTTTCTTTTTCTTCTTTTAGAGAATTCAGATAACTAGTTCTGACTTCTGGCATCTCACTTCTGAAGAAGGGTTCAAAGTCAGCAAGAATAGGATCTCTTCTGCTTCTTGCTCCAGGAAGAGGTTGAGGGGTTTTGAGAATAGCATCAATAACACTCATCTTTCTCAAGGTGAGAGCATTCAAGCAACTTCCAGTATTAACAACAAGATCTTTGATGGTACCTTCAGCTTCCAAGTTCTCAACTATCTTGGAATGAACCAGAAGGTTTGTAATGATTCTTCCAAAAGGAATAATAGTACACTTCTTTATTCTGAAGGCATTTCTGGAATCCCTAACAACATTCCACATGTGGTTGAAGATTATGTAGATAACATCAACCTTCTTCTTAGTGGCAATGCAATACAGAATGTATTTCTGCTCATTGTTGACAAAATCTGCAGCGTGTGTTCCTTTCCTGTGATAGAAACACACCATAAGAATCTTGGTCCAGATTTTGTAGAGATCCCTCATGTCCTTGACACGCTTTGTCTCCTTTAGGTCTGTATACAGAGTAGTCAAAACCTCTTCCCAGTCAGCCCTTTGATCAATTTCATGAGCACCCTCAGGGTTTCTTAGATCAAACATCATTCTCAGGATGTTTTCAGTAACCACCACAAACTTCCCATGGACAAAGGACAGAATAGATTTAGGGGCAACAACAACATGCACCCAAAATTCCTTTACTAAATCTGGGTAAATCGGTCCACAAAACTCAGCAAACAATGAAGTCCATCCTTGAAAAATGATATCTTCTTTAAGGTGAAATCCATGTTCTTCGATACTATCAAAGTCTACCATGAGTTCACAGATAACTTCCAACTCCTTTTTGGGAATAGAGCAGGCGATAACCGGAACAATCTGCTGATCTTCTTCATGAAGATGGAGAGGGACAGATGAGCCAACATTGTGAGACGATGAAGCAGCCATTGAAACAGTGCTGAGATTGCAAGCACAATTTCTGGTTTTACGCTTAGGGTTTGAGAAAAGACCAAAAGGTTGCAAAAATGCATGCAAGAAGAAGGAGAGAATGGGAGCGAAAAAGATAAAGGT
Organism: Vicia villosa; assembly: GCF_029867415.1. Taxonomy (NCBI): domain Eukaryota; kingdom Viridiplantae; phylum Streptophyta; class Magnoliopsida; order Fabales; family Fabaceae; genus Vicia; species Vicia villosa. The sequence goes on along the minus strand of NC_081180.1, from coordinate 17,426,249 downwards.
TATGATTTGAAATGTATTTATAGAGACGGATTTGAAAATGAATGCAATAAAATTTTGAGAATGAACTCTTACAGAATCAAATGAAATCAATTGCATTAAATGATGAGTGACGTTAGGTGAGAGATCGTGGTAAATGAAATGATTTAACACAGTTACCTAGGGCGGCGTCCCATCAGATTCTCTCACGCTTTTACCAACCGTACAGACACGTGTTCATCATCAGAATATACTTGATGACAGCTGTAATGTACTGAATAGAACTTTTCATCTTCTGATTCTGATCACTGCTTCTGATTGTTATTTTTTAGAAATGATCTAGTTCTGATAGGATCATCTTTCTTTCCAAGGATCACATCTTCTGAGTGAGCTGAGGTGAGTCTAGAAGATCTTCTGACTGTTGGCTCTTCAGAAAATCTGAGATTCTCTAAAGATGCAGCAACTTGATCTTCTGATCCTTTGCTTCTGAGACTTTCAGCTTCTGAAACTTTGCTTCTTGGTTCTACAGCTTCTGATATGTCAATATCTATATCTGCAAAATTCTCAAATTGCTTTGGCTTTTCAAGACCAAGCTTATCATCAAATCTGATATTGATTGATTCTTCTACAACCAATGTTTCAGTATTGTATACTCTGTAGCCTTTAGAGCATTCAGAATATCCAAGAAGGAAACATTTTTGTGCCTTAGAATCAAACTTACCAAGATGATCTTTAGTATTCAGAATAAAACACACACATCCAAAAGGATGAAAATATGAAATATTGGGCTTTCTGTTCTTCCACAATTCATAAGGAGTCTTATTTAGAATAGGTCTTATAGAGATTCTATTTTGAATATAACATGCAGTGTTTATTGCTTCTGCCCAGAAGTGCTTAGCCATATTGGTTTCATTGATCATGGTTCTGGCCATTTCTTGTAAAGTCCTATTCTTTCGCTCTACAACTCCATTTTGCTGTGGAGTTCTAGGGCAAGAGAAATCATGGGCAATACCATTTTCTTTGAAGAACTCCTCAAAGAATCTGTTCTCAAATTCACCACCATGATCACTTCTGACCTTTATAATTTTGCACTCCTTCTCAGATTGGATCTGAGTGCAGAATTCAAAGAACACTGAATGAGACTCATCCTTATGTTTTAAGAACTTCACCCATGTCCAGCAGCTATAATCATCTACGAAGACTAATCCATATTTCTTCCCTCTGACAAATGCTGTTTTGACTTGTCCAAACAGATCAATGTGCAGAAGTTCTAACGGCCTTGAGGAAGAGACAACATTCTTAGATTTGAATGCAGGTTTGGAGAACTTTCCCTTCTGACATGCTTCATAAAGAGCATCTGATTTGTATTTCAGATTTGGGAGTCCTCTGACCAGATTTAGTTTGTTAATCTGAGAAATCTTTCTCAAACTAGCATGTCCTAATCTTCTGTGCCAGACCCATTGCTCTTCAGAAACAGACATAAGGCAAGTCACCTTCTGCTCTCAAGATCTGAAAGATCAATCTTATAAATGTTGTTCTTTCTCTTGCCTGTAAATAGGATTGAGCCATCCTTCTGACATGCAGCCTTGCAAGACTTTTGATTGAAGATTATGTCATAACCATTGTCACTTAATTGACTTATGGACAATAAGTTATGCGCTAATCCTTCTACAAGAAGTACATTAGTTATGGAAGGAGAGTTACCAATACTTATGGTTCCAGAGCCAATAATTTTGCCCTTCTGATCTCCTCCAAACTTGACTTCTCCACCAGACTTAAGCACCAGGTCTTGGAACATAGACCTTCTTCCCGTCATGTGTCGCGAGCACCCAGCGTCCAGGTACCATGACATTTTGTGCTTTGTCTTCTTTGCTGCTAAGGATATCTGCAACAGAAATTATCTTCTCCTTAGGTACCCACAATTTCTTGGGTCCTTTCTTGTTAGTTTTCCTCAAGTTCTGATTGAACTTGGGTTTAGCATGATAAGTAACAGGAGGAACATCATGATATTCTTTAGGTTTGGCAGCATGATATCTTTTAGGTTGTGTCACATGCTTCTTGGTGTATGAAGTGTGAAAACTCTGTGCATGTGAAGTGAGCCTAATATCATGTGAGTGGCCATATTTGAACTGATTATACAATGGCTTGTATGTGATTTTCAAATCATCAACAGGTTTAAATTTGTGTGAGGTATCACCCTCATAGCCAAAACCAAACCTTTTGTTTCCAGAGACACCATATATCATAGAAGCAAGATGACTTCTGCCAATACTTCTAGATAGGAACTTTCTGAAGCTCGAGTCATATTTTTCAGAATATGATTGAGACTAGGAATGGATTTTTCTGATTCAGAAGGAGATCCAATATCTTTGGATAATTTTAAAACTTTTTCCTTCAGTTCAGAATTTTCCACTTCCAGCTTCTTAGTTTCAAATTCAAATTGCTTTTTCAGCTTTTTGTATTTGATACTTAGATGAGCCTTGAGTTCCAGAAGTTCAGTTAAATTGGAAACTAACTCTTCTCTAGATAGTTCAGAAAATACCTCTTCAGAATCTGATCCTGATGTAGATTCTGATCCATCATCCATTGTGGCCATTAGTGCAAGATTTGCTTGCTATCCTTCAGAGTCTGATTCTGATTCTGATTCAGAATCATCCCATGTTGCCATAAGACCTTTCTTCTTATGAAACTTCTTCTTGGGATTCTCCTTCTGAAGTTTTGGACATTCACTTTTGAAGTGTTCAGGCTCATTGCACTCATAGTAGATGACCTTCTTCTTGTTAGATCTTCTGCCACTAGAAGATTCTCCTCTTTCAAGCTTCTTTGAACTTCTGAAGCTCTTGAACTTCCTTTGCTTGCTCTTCCAGAGATGGTTTACCCTTTTGGAGATCATGGACAGTTCATCTTCTTCTTCTGATTCTGATTCTTTAGAATCTACTTCTTCAGCCTGAAAAGCATTAGTGCATTTTTTATAATTAGATTTTAATGCAATGGACTTACCTTTCTCCTGAGGTTCATTTGCATCCAGCTCTATCTCATGGCTTCTGAAGGCACTGATTAGCTCTTCCAAAGAAACCTCATTCAGATTCTTTGCAATCTTGAATGCAGTCACCATTGGACCCCATCTTCTGGGCAAGCTTCTGATGATCTTCTTTACATGATCAGCCTTGGTGTAGCCTTTGTCCAGAACTCTTAATCCAGCAGTTAGCGTTTGAAATCTTGAGAACTTCTCAATATTTTCATCATCCTCCATCTTGAAGGCTTCATATTTCTGGATTAGAGCAAGAGCTTTGGTCTCCTTGACTTGAGCATTTCCTTCATGGGTCATTTTCAATGACTCATATATATCATAGGCAGTTTCCCTGTTAGATACCTTCTCATACTCAGCATGAGAGATAACATTCAGCAAAACAGTCCTACATTTATGATGATTTTTGAAAAGCTTCTTTTGATCATCATTCATTTCTTGTCTTGTAAGCCTCACGCCAGTAGCTTTCACTGGATGTTTGTAACCATCCATCAGAAGATCCTATAAGTCACCATCTAGACCAAGGAAGTAACTTTCAAGTTTATCTTTCCAGTATTCAAAGTTTTCACCATCAAATACTGGTGGTCTAGTATAACCATTGTTACCATTTCCATTGTATTGCTCAGCAGAGCCAGATGTAGATGTAGTTGATGGATCTTCACCAGCCATCTTTTACTGAAACGTTTTTCTCTTCCTGAATCTTTTCTAAACACGGTTAAATGCTTGCACCTTAGAACCGGCGCTCTGATACCAATTGAAGGATAGAAAAACACTTAGAAAGGGGGGGTTTGAATAAGTGTAGCTTTAAAACTTGTAAGATAAAAACAATTTGCACAACAATTTTTATCCTGGTTCGTTGTTAACTAAACTACTCCAGTCCACCCCCTTGGAGTGATTTACCTCACCTGAGGATTTAATCCACTAATCACACAAGATTACAATGGTTTTCCACTTAGACAACTTCTAAGTCTTCTAGAGTATACTGATCACAACCTGATCACTCTAGGAACAAACTGCTTAGATACCCTCTAAGACTTTCTAGAGTATACTGATCAACAACCTGATCACTCTAGTTCTTACAACTTAATGTAAACAAATTCTTTTAAGAGTTACAATGCTTCTTATAAAGTTATTATCACAACTGTGATTTTCTCTTAAGTTTAAGCTTAATCTCACTAAAGTATGACAACAGCAATGTAGTGAGTTTGATGATGAAGTTTAAGAGCTTTTTGAATTTGACAGCGTTTCTGTATATTTGTGCAAGTGTTGTATTCTGCTTCTCATCAGAACTTCAATATATAGGCTTTTAAGAAGATGACCGTTGGGAGCACTTAATGCTTTGCGTATTCCGTACAACATTGCATTTAATGTTTCACTCTTTTGTCAACTACCTCGAGCCTTGCTTTCGCTGTGTCTACTGACGTTGCCTTTAATAGCTTCTAACGTTCCTTTTGTCAGTCAGCATAGCCTGCCATCTTGTACTTGCTTCTGATCTGATGTTTGTGTGAACAACGTTTGAATATCATCAAAGTCAAACAGCTTGGTGCAGAGCATCTTCTTGTCTTCTGACCTTGAAGTGCTTTTGAGCGTGATACCATGAGAACTTCAGTGCTTCTGCTTCTGATCTCAAGTTCTTCTGATGATTCCATAGACCATGTTCTGATTCTGCTTGACCATCTTCTGATGTCTTGCCAGACCATGTTCTGATGTTGCATGCTGAACCTTTTGAGTCAGTGCTTCTTGCGCTGATTTTGTGCATACTCTTTATATAATTCCTGAAATGGAAATTGCATAGTATTAGAGTACCACATTATCTCATACAAAATTCATACACATTGTTATCATCAAAACTAAGAATATTGATCAGAACAAATCTTGTTCTAACAAAGCTCACAGACACGGTTACTATAACTTTTTTTAACATTTATCAAATTCGTGTTTTTCCATTTAAGCACCAAAAATAGAAAGTGAATATACCATTTCACTCGAAATTTTGCAAGGAATTTAAATATGATCTTAGTTTTCATTTATTTTCACTATAACTCATGAATTTCGTGAAAATGCTCAAGAACCCTAAAATTTCAAATTAAAATTAAATGATGAATATGCACAATAAATCCCTAAAACCATAGGGCTTTTACTCCCTACATTTTTCTGAGTGGAATAGTATCAAGAACTGCAAATAATGATGCTTAATTGATAGAGGTCGAATTCAAGTTCCTTACCTCTGAAAAATGGAGGTCAAACTCGTGCCTGGAGGTGTTACAGAATGGCTGAAATGTTCTGGATAGCTTCTATGGACTCCAAGGATGCTATCTGGGTGCTTAATTAGACTTGAAACCTTTTGCTCGAAGTTACCTGCAAAGCAAGAAAACAAATATGGAACTTGGGGTTCCACGTGTTACAATTACAAATCAATGGTTCAAATAGCTTCTATATGGTATATAGAAGGTATTCAAAGTGATAGTTTGATAGGTTTGTGTTTTGTTTGTGTTTTGGAAGGTTAAGGCTCTTTTTGGCTCTTTAATTGAGGTATGAGAGTGATTTTGAGTTTGGAGTGTTTAGGAAGTGATGGATAGCTCACAAATGATGTTTAGAAGTTGTTGGAATGCTTGGTTTGCACCCATAACTTTTGTAACTAAAAATGGCTAGCAAATTGCAAATGACACAAAAAATGGATTTTTGGAATGGAGGGTGACTTTGAGAATTTTTGTGTGTTTGATTTCAGTAGAAAAGGCCTCTATTTATAGGCATAATTTGTGATTTATGGAGGGAAAAATCAGATCAAAAGGTTGCTTCAAACTTAAGTTGTACCACTTTGCTTCTTTGTGAAGAAATGAGAAAGCTATGGTTCCCATGGTGAAGTACAAGTTCAAGCATGCTTGTAATGACTTTTCTCTGCATCATAAGAGCTTGATTGTGGTGTTTGGATTACTTTTGGTGTAGAAGAGACATGGGAGAGGCTCAAGGAGAGTGGACTTTGTGATTAAAGTGGCTTTACAAGAATGGAAGTCATGGCTTTATGCTTAAAATGGAATGAACCTTTGGACAGTGCTTAAAACACATGTATCATAGCTCTAAAGCAAGTGAAATCATCTGAGTTTGGTACTTTGAACAAGTTAGAGGGGCTTCAAGAAAGGAATCTTTGCATTTGGAGTAGTTTTGGTTCATAACTTCTTCATGTTCATGGAGTTTTTCAAGTGTTATGGAGCCTTCTTCACAAAATCATATCTCATAACTCAAGTGATGAAAAATAATGCTTATGGCCTCTTTGGAAATCCCTTTCTACATACTTCAAGTCACTTGTTAAAAGTTTTCTCAAAATTATTTGGGATCATGGAGTAAAATGGTCATAAAGTTAAGAAAAAATCAAGTGAAAACACTTAAAATTTTCCATGTTTTTTGGAACATAATCCTCAAAATTCCAAATCTCTCATAATTATCATTTTTTGAAGAAATTTTCAATGTGATAAGTTGTTTGTTTGATCAAGATCTACAACTTACATGTTTGGAGATTTTTAGTGTGTAGGTGAAATTTGAAGTTCCCAAAATGAGGTCAAAATCACTTAAAAAATCTAATTTTGACTTTTGTTGACTTTTTGATTCTTGATGAATTTTCTTGATTTTGTTTGGTCAAATATCTTCAATAATTATATGATGATAATTTGAATCCTCAAAAGTTCATAGTTGACCATTTTTCTCAAAAGTCAAAGGTTGACTCACACATATATGGTATTTCAGATGAACTGCAGTTTTGTGATTTCCATATGAATCAAGGTCTCCTCTTCAAATGAATGATGTAAATGGATTATAATGTTGATTTTTATTCCCTTGAATCATAGTTTGAATCTTGGAGCCATGTCTTGATTAAAAGTCAACCCTCTAGTGGAATTAGGTCAAAACTCTAATTTGGGGCCTCAGGTGATCTTGAGAGTTGCTGATCTTGAATTGGGCTATCCTTAGACTTTTGATTTTTATGAGAGAATCATTTTAACATGTGAGAATGTTTGAAATTCCTTGTGGGCCTCAAAACCCTAATTTTCGCAGTCTCCTCTTGACCAGTCTCCTATCTTAGAACATAAGCAACAAACAACAAATTTTTTGGTATTTTGGTTAGCAAATGATGTATGCATGATGATGATGATCCTACTTATTTTAAATGGGGTGGAATCTCAGTGGTCAAAAATTAGGGTACAACACAGGTAGTACCTTTCAAGTAGTAGTGATGAATCCAATTAATCCACATTTTGTCTTTCTTCTCATTCAGGTTCCATAAGAGCTTTCCTATAGTCGCTTTATTCCACTCGACCAAAGAAATTATGTTTAAACCACCCGCTACCTTCGGACTACAAACTTGGTCCCAAGAAGCAGGCACCTTCCTACTCATAGCATCCTTGCCCGTCCATAAAAATCGCCTACAAAGGCTCTCAATATGCTGGATCATCTTTTTAGGGAGGAGAAAAACCTGCATCCAGTAATTGGCTATGGCAAAAATAACACTTTTAACAAGTAACAGTCTGCCAACATATGATAGGAGTTTGGTGCTCCAATGGTTCATTCTACTAAGCATTCTATCAACGAGGGGCTTACAGCTGTTAATAGTCAACTTTTTGCTATCCAAGGGGACCCCTAAGTATTTAAAGGGCAGCGTACCTCTAACAAAACCAGTAGCATCCTGAATGTTTCTAAACATGATTTCATCCAGTACCCCATAATACACTTTGCTCTTAGGGATACTGATGTTCAAACCAGTGGCTGCAGAGAAGGCTTTGATCTTGTTCATAATTATCTTGACAAATTCGACATCCCCCTAGCCAAAATAAAAATATCGTCAGCAAAACAAAGGTTAGGAATTTGTAACTTTTCACACTTCGGGTGGAATTTAAAGTTGGGAATCTTGCGAATATCCAGCAACACTGTATTCATATACTCCATGATGATCACAAACAAGAGAGGGGAGATTGGATCTCCCTGTCTCAAGCCTCTCTGAGCTTTCAGACCCTTTGTAATAGACCCATTAATCAAAAATTTATAGCACACAGTGATAAGGCAAGTCTGAATCCAGTTTATGAAAATCTGGGGGAAACCCATTTCTTTCATAATGTGCACAAGGGCTGCCTAGTCAACTGTATCATAGGCTTTTTGTATGTCCATTTGGATCATACATCTTGGGGAAATATGCTTTATATTATATCCTCTCACTAACTCCTGAGCAATCAAGATATTGTCATGAATAACTCTCCCGGAGACAAAGGCTGACTGGTTATCATTAATAACAGAGCTGATCACATTACCCAGCCGCTTGGTCAAGATCTTTGAGATAATTTTGTAGGTGCTGCAGCAGGAGATGGGCCTCATGTCTCTAATAGTTTTAGCTTCAGGGGATGAGGGTTACCAGGGAGCAATTGAGGGCCTTATAAAGGGATGATGTTTCAAAGAATTCTCTAATTGCTTGAGAAACATCACCACCAATAATTTGCCAAGCAGATTTAAAGAAAAAAGCATTAAATCCATCCACACCCAGAGATTTAGCGTTACCTATATTGTGTAAAGCCTTTTTAATTTCATCATCAATTACAGGCCTAATCAAAGATAATCCTTCCTCTCTACTAATAGTTTTCCCATTCCTAATAGCCAAAATATCAATACCCGCGGAGTTCTAGTTCCTCACACCAACCAGCTTGCCATAGAAACCCAGAATCTCTTGCCCAATCTCTTCTTGGGACTCCAACACACGACCATCAAGGGTCTGCAAAGTGTAAATCCCTTTAGGCTTATCTTTCTCCCTAATAGTCACATGAAAATATGCATTATTATTATCCCCCAACTTAAGCCACTCCACTTTAGCTTTTTGCATAAGGATAGCTTCCTCCATCTGGTTTAAATGAATAACTTGATCAGTGAAATTCTTAACTTGATCCAACGCAGTTTTATCAAAGAGATTTTGGGACAAGTTATCTTGATCCATCTTTAAATCGTGCCTAGCCTTCTGGATCTGGATTTGAATGTCAGAGTACTTCCTGATCAGAGGCTTCAGATTTCTCTACAACTTACTCAGCTTCCTCCACAGTCTGTACATGGCAGAGCCCTTAACAGTCTGATTCCAGCTGGTGGCAACAACTAGTAGAAAAGAAGGTTTCTGGACCACGCAGTTCAAGAATTTAAATATCTTAGCCTTCCTCCTTATGTGCTTCTGGCAATCAACTTTGATGGGAGCATGGTCAGATATATGAGAATTCATAACATACACCCTGGCCTCATGAAACTTTTGGAACCACTTTGCATTCATGAGCATATGGTCTATTCTGGAGTAAATGGTCCTTTCTCTGTGCTTATTTGACCATGTGAAATGAGGACCAAAGGTAGCCGCTTCAAAGAGACCTGTATTGTGCATCATATCCCCCAGCTCTCTGTACTCTTTCTCCGTAACCTTATTACTTCCAATCCTATCTTAAGTGGAAATAACATTATTAAAGTCCCCTATCACAATCCAAGGCTTACCAATGTTATTCCCCATTTGCTCAATGTCCTTCCACAGTTTAGCTCGTTTATCCCATTGGTTTGAACCATAGAGGATAGTCACTACATACTGCAGATGTTTATCCAAACCCCAAATTTCAGCATGAATAAATTGCTCCTCAGTCCTAAGCATAGTAACATCCACCCGTGCAATTCCACAACAGTCAGATCCTACCATTAGAATGGTGGGAGTAGTTATCATAGTAATTCAATAACATATGATGTTAAGTTTTATTTCTCATTTTTTTTGTTACAACTTTTTTTTTAACAAATTATTTCTCATATTTATTATTTCTATTTGCATTCCTCCACATCTTTATAGCCACAATTAATTCCACAATCATTATTTACTAACTATTCACTCTTTTTAAAGATTTTCACCGTGTTTGAAATCCATAACAAAGTTTTTATTTCATAGTTATATTTTATGAATTTGAGTGTTTTAAAGGGTTTCACAAACAAATTGAAAAATAATTTGCTGGTTAGTTTACCTTATTATTAAGTCTCATACTCAATTATTTCATTTTCATGTAAAACACATTATATGTTTTTGCATCCTTTGGAAGATAAAATATTGCAAACAGAAACAATGATAATTATATTGACACATATATATACTTGCAGTGTTATATTTGTAAAGGGACTGTACGAGGCGATGACAATAAGTCTCCCCTAAAAGCCAGTGTTAATATGTCGCCCTCGAGGAGGTACACCTTACTCCCAAATACTTCCCCACCGCTCCATCATGGGAAACATAGGATAAGACATTTTTGGGGTAAAGAGAAGTCAGGACCAGTAACTGACTCACGTCCCCTTGGAAATATGGATTCAACAATCCATCATTTGATTAGGTGCCAGTGACCTTTCCCAAGGAAATCCTAGGCCCAAAAGGCATCTATAAATACTTTTCCCCTGTGGGGGAAAAAGACATATCTTAAGCCATACAAATCACATCTTGCATATGCTTATACCTAAGCATACCACTCAATAATAGAGCCTCTAACTTCACGTGAGAAGAACCTTTAAACCACCATAAAACACCACCATATGAGGCTTCTCACTGCCATTGACAAGCCTTAATCACCATACAATATAATATAAGTAATAAGACCTATAAGTTTCTATGTCCTTTGTATGGGCAACACAAACATGTACTTTTTGACCAGTATGGTGGCGCCCATCGTAGGGCTTCAATAAAAATAACTAGGGCCACACCTTTACTCTACCCTAAGCTGATAAGAATCTACATTACAAATAAACATCATTTTCAGAGGTTTCGTTGGTGGAGGTAGCTCTAGCTCCCCCAAAGGAAACACGTAGGCAGGTGCTTGTAGAAAATGTAGTATCTCCTAGATTCCCCAGAGGCGTACTATGAAAAATAGGGTTTAACATCACCTTTTCCAAGGAAGATGCCCTCAAAGTCAGCCCTCACGATAATGATACCCAGGTCATCACTATGTAACATGGCAACTAGGATATCAAGTGAATCTTGATAGATCTAGATAACTCAGTTGACGTCCTGTTTTGGGACACCTTCTAAAATATATAACTCGACCCTAACGACATCAAAGTGTCAAGCGACTTGTTAACATGATTATTAGGCGAACATGTACAAGTAATGAGCCATATAACCCTAGATACCACATGTGGCGAGGCCGTGGATGCCAAGGCAATTGATGTCATCCACCTTATTGTGGATGCCTTGTTACCGTACAACTTCATTCTTGGACAACCCACTATAAACGCACTGGAGGCGGTCGTTTCCACCCTCAACCTAGTCATAAAGTATCCACTTCCTAGAGGGAAACTCTGTATAATCCAAGAAGACCAACATATTTCTCAAGAGTGCTACCAAAATAGCCTAGCGATAGAGAGGGGATATCTCACCCTTGTTAATTCCCCCATCTAAAGTTCCAAATATTGATCGCAAGTGTTAGGACCTTATACTAGGCGTAGAAGTGGAAAGGCTCATGCCCACAGAGGACTTGAATGAGGTCCACATAGACCCTTTTGTCCATCAAGTCATGAATATATGCACTTTATTTTCTGAGGATGAAGTTAATGAAACCGGGTACATTGGAAAACTGATTTTGAAGGGTGAGCTAAAGGTAGAGATTCAAGCTTTAAAATCACGATTGACTGCTCAAGTGGAGTTCGTTAGAGCTGTTGTTAACCACCTGGGTAGAATAAATGTTATGGTTGATATTGGTCCTTCTGATATTAACATTGATCCCTCAATTCCAGTTCTAGATGACACCACTATTGCTGATGCACCATCACGTGATGTTGACGCTTTTCCATGTTTTTTTATTTTCTTTTCATGCATAGCATAACATTAGTATTTAGCATTTCTTTTGGATATTTATGCCATTTTAGTTGACTCGTTGACTGTATTTTGATATTTGTGACTATATTTTAGATTATATATTTGGTGACGAGTTTTAGTCACATATGTATAATATCTCTATGATTCTCTATATGTTATCTATTTCTTGATATTCTTTCTTAAATTACGTATTTACGATAATTAATTGTGTGTGCGATTTAATTGGTGCTTGTTTACTTAACTAAGTATGCCATTCTATTTTTGGCTTTTGCTCTATCTTGGATTCAACTAGTTGTGTGTTTTTTCTATCCTTCCTCTCTTTTTGATATTTGTCAAAGGGGAAGAAAGTATGGAGATATTATTAATATTCACACACATTAAGTGTTTCATGCAAGGGGCATTACAACTTTTACAACTCAAGCAAAGAAATGTACACTAGTTCACCGAAGTCATTTCAACTTTGAGCCCAGATGCATTGTCATAGAGGATTAAAGGTGATTTCAAGCAAAAAGAATTCAAGTCTCCAGTTTTTTTATAGTGAGTGCATTTATATACTAGAAACTACTCTTCTCTGAGATCTTCATTTTCCAATCTTGAAAACATATATCCTTTGTTGGATGCCTTTGAGCATATTCTATCTTCTTTGTTGAAGACAATTCTTTCATGTTTCTCCCCAATGTATATCTCTCTCCACCCCTTCTTTGTTCAAACGTTGAAGAAACTTCTTCATCTTCTTTGACAATTTTTGAACAAGAGGATCCTTCATCTAATGTTGAATTTTTCGAAGATCGTTCAACTATTAAGTATGTTCTTTCGAAGGATTAAATTGAAGTTGTACAATAGGGGCATAATGAGGATGATGATTTTTCGATTTGGATTTTTTCATTTTTAACTAGTTGAATCAGCTCCTTTATCTTCTCTATGATTTCCTTCTTTCTTGATTTTTATCTAAAATTTATAAAGAATCCCATCTACTTTTTAAAAGTTAAAAGTTAGATTGAGTTTCTAATTCTTATTTCTTAGATATTTGTTAATAAAATAATTTCTAACAAAACTTCCTATATTTATAAAGTTAGAAAAACATTCTTGATTTGTGTGTTCATTTCCTCTTATTTGATAATTATAACTCATTTTAAATTTACATGTGTATCTAAATATGTTTTATAGCGTATTAAATTGGATAATAATAAATAATAATGAAGACATATATCTTTTTATCTAATGAATCACTATGAAAACAATTATTATTTATAATTAAACAATTCATTTTAAATTCTCAAATATATTTAAATATACTCCTTCCGTCTCATAATAAGTGTCTCATTTTCACTTTTTTTTATGTCTCAAAATAAATGTTTCTTTCCAATACCAATACAACATTTATTATTTTCTTCACTACTATACCCATATTATTTAACTTTCACTTTTTTCAACTACTCCACTACGTATAATAAATAAGAGTATTTTAGTAAATGATACTAATTTTCTGATTAAAATCAACCTATCTAAATATTTTCTTAAGAACCGCGCAAAGTTCAAATAAAACATTTATTATACTTATTATAAGACGGAGGGAGTATTTTATGAGTTAAAATCCTCTCCATTTCTCAAAAGAAATGAAGAACTCTATTACTAAAATTTACATGATATAAAAATTAAATTATACAAACACATGTCACACTTTTAAAAATATTAATGCGCATCACAAATAAATTTCCTCTCGTGCAGAGAGACTATCATTTACCTGCAAAGAAGGACATTAATATGGTTAAACACGTGTCTCTTCAATAAACCTGCTACGTCGACCTTTAACTGTTATTTCTTTCTTCGCAAACAAAAAATCTCACATCTCAAAAACGACGACGGCAACGGAATGTTCCGAACGGCGGCGAATCGAGTTTTGTCCGGTGCAAGGCACTGCAACGGAAACATTGGACTCCGATTCCGGCGTCCTCTTGCATTGATAACCTCTTCCCGCTTTTCCACGACGGAGAATCAACCTTTTTCTAATCCACACTCTATCCATGATGCGATTCCCGTTCCCACCACCGAAAACCCTAGCTTCTATGATTCCACTTCTTCAACATCGTCATCATCATCAGATGAAGATTCACGGCGCGAGAGTTCGAAATCGAGAGCCAAGTACGAGGACGAACATGCTCGCTTGCTTCACGCCTCACTCACTCACGTGGTTAGTGCGTCGATCCTATTTCTCGTATTCTTTTCGATTTAGTCTTTATTTTTCTGCATCTTGATTGTTTCATTTTTGCAAATTGTGGATTTTCAGATGAAGCTGGGATGGACAGAAGCGGCGTTAATTGCAGGAGCGAAGGATGTTGGTCTTTCTCCTTCTATTGTTGGATCTTTGTCAAGGAAGGAAGCTGCATTGGTTGAGGTTCATTTCCATCTCTATCTTAGTCGGTAAAGGAATTTGATAGTAATTGGTAAAAGAATATGAGAAAAAGAAAAGATAGTCAAAGTTGAGAGAAAAGTAATTAAAGGAAAAGTTTGATTCTTGTAATAAAACAATGAAAATGATGAGGTAATTAAAGTTGAGAAAAGAAGAACTAAGGATGAGGAAGTTGATTCATGTTCTAGAAATATGAATAGTCATGAGATTAACTAGTTGTATCTGCAGCGTGTCGGGGATGTGTCACCGCCGTATCGGGACATATCGGAATTTTTTTTTATTTTTTTTTAAATAATATTTTTTGATACTCCTTAGATATGAATCGGAATTCGGAAGTGTATCAAAGCATATTGGCGTGTCGGTACGTATCGGATACGATACAACATAGATTTTAGAGTTTCCATGCTTCCTTGACTCTTTACAATATCTTGATTATTTCAAGTGGCTTTTTTCCCTTCACGGATCTAATTACTGTATTAAACTTCTTTTGTTTAAGTTTAGTTCAGATTACTTAATTATTTAATTCAGTCAGTTAAAATAATTGCTGATTAGCTGTTACTATGATTCGTGTAGAGTAGTTGTTTTAGTATATAGAGATTAGTTATAGATGTTTTTGTTATAGAAAACACCATTTCATTAAGAGAAAAGCCAGAAGGCATTACTACCATCAAGAGGCATATGACATCATAGGACATACCCCTGACATCATATGACATACCCCATCCATAGTCTAGAAGCATCTTTACTAGTAAAAATTGCATAGATATAAAAGACATTACACCTAGATTGATCACAAGTTAAGAAGACACAACCAAACCAGAAACAATAGCATATCATCCATCCATCAACTCTCTTAAGAACACCATTAGTGGCAATCTAGAAATGAGAATCCATAGTCTTTTTCCAAATTCAACTAAGGATGATTTCTTTGATTTGTGTTTGCGCATTTCGACTTTCGATTGCCTTTGATCTCAAGATTGTCCATTTTTATGGAATGTTCAAAAGTTACTTGATGACTTGAGATAGTGTTGCTCCAAGGCACAAAAATCCTCTGAGGCTTTTTATCAAACACCAAGAGTGCAGACTTAAACCCCAAAAGTCAAAAGCATAAAACAGACAACACAAAAACAAAAATGGATAGATCTAATAGAGGGATAAACTGCAACCTGTAGACTGTAGGAAATCCATGGCGGCTTTGGGGATGGGTGAACCGTAGCCAACATCAAAGATGTGGGAGCTGAAACAGGGAAGAGAGTTACACACACCATTGTTAACTTTGAGAAGCTAAGAACAACCTTAACAAGCTTTCCATCTCCTAGTGGTGGTGGCTCCGGTGGTGGCTGGATCAGAAGAGAGAAAGGCGGCTTGGCAGTAGTTCGCGGTGGAGAGAAAGGGTATCCGATGAGTGAGCTAGTTCCGGTGGAAGTTTGAGAGTGAGGTTGGATGAAAGAGGTACTGCCCTTCATAGTGGGGGAGATGACCGGCATAAGGGTGGTAGAAGAAAACCACCATGAAGGTGGGAGGAGGCCACCATCAAGCCCTAAAGGTTTGGGGGAGATTTTCTAGAGAGAAGAGAGAGCATCTCTCTCTAGCTTTTCAACGTATTTTAAGGAAGTAGATCCAGAATGTGAAATTAGTTTTAGTTGTTACATTCTTAGTTAAGTGCTGATTACCTGTTGTAGTACTAATTGTTGATTACCTATTGTAGTATTAATTGTTGATTAGCTGTTGTAATGAAGTTAGTTTTCTGCTTTTACATTTTTCTATTAGCATTTTGTTAGATAGTTAGAACTTGGTTAGCAGTTAATTTTCCCTTCTCAGCATTTATGTTATAAAATGGTTAAGTTGGTTAGCAGTTAATTACTAACCAACTTCGCTACAATCTGACTATCTAACCAACTTAATCATCGCCCAAGATGAGCTGTTAAATCCTTCTGTCATAGTTAGAAGAGGACTATAGTAGCTCAAATTGCATTATTTCAAATTGTATAAAATAGTACTATTAGTCGCAGCATAAAATTCTATATTATAATAACCTTAAAACATTTTATCTTGTGATTTCAGTTATGACGCGCGATTATGCATTAAACCTTCTTCTCTAACCTAATTGGGGAGAAGTTTTTCCTCTAAGAGTAATATTTTCTTAGTTAAATATCTCCAAACCCTCTCTCTTCTCGAGTTTTTGCTTGTATGTGCGATGCCCGGTATTCTCTTTAAGTCCCCTATCATTGTAAGATGTGATCTTTGGCCAGCTATACCTTTAGGATTTGTCAATGATGTTTATCAGTTTTTTCTGTTGCAAGTTTCTAATGCATTTTCCTTCCAATTGTTCATTATCAAGTATGAATATCAGTTTAGTGGATTGTGAAGACTGCTCTCTTTCACTTGTGTTTTCTTGTTTTGTGAGTCAATCCTTTTGTTCATCACAAAACTTCTTTTTTCAGTTTTTCATGGATGACTGCTTACAAAGACTCGTTGATAGAATTGACACAGACGAAAGCTTAAAAAGTTTGTCACCAAGTGATTGCATCTCTAAGCTTATCAGATTTCGTCTAGAAATGCAAGCTCCTTACGTATCCATATGGCCTGAAGCTCTAAGTATCCAGGTTTTTGCCTTTGTCCTTTTTTTCCTTTTAGAGGCTTAGGTATTTCTGAATTGTAGATATTAAAGAGTTTCTGCTAAATAACATATTTACAGGCACAGCCAGTAAATGTTCCAACAAGTTTTAAGCAGAGGGCAATGCTTGTGGATGAGATCTGGCATGCTGCTGGCGATAATGCCTCTGACATTGATTGGTATGCTAAGCGCACTGTCCTTGGAGGAATATACTCAACAACAGAGATTTATATGCTGACAGATAGTTCTGCTGGTTAGTTTTTGGGAATACAAGCTTGCTTGGATTATTGATTGATTAAGTTTTATCCATTATCTAGTATTTGGTGCCTTTCTAATTATAATAATTTATTTGTGGGTCTCCTGGTTATGTTGGAAATTACAAACATATGGTTAGATACATAGTATATATAGAGTTCTTTGGACCGGAAGTACGTTTGCATCGAAAATCCAAAAATGCCTTGACCATTTTTTCTTTTGCTCATGAATTTTATCACCGTGAATGCTTTGAAGATATTAACAGGAATCTGTTTTCCATTATCTAACAAAAAAGTCTTTAGTTTCAAGAGTCATTTTGTTTTTCTTTTTTGAATTGTAATATACTATATGAGGACTAAATACCATTTTGGTGTCTATGCCTTGTCCCATGGATACTGTGGGGTTTTTGGTGTCTCTTGTGGAATAAATACGATCTTGGTTGGGTTGAGACATGTTGTTTATGGCTTGATGTGGTATAATTGTTACTTGTGAGAACTGTCTCTGATCCTTATGTGGCTTGTTTTGTGGCAGATTTTCGGGATACATGGGCATTTTTGGATGCTCGAGTGAAAGATGCATTTAATCTAAAGAAAACCATTCAGGAGGTAAGTCCTCGTGTTGATAATGCGATTGATCCTTCTAGTTTTTGAAATTATAATTTTGTAGATTAAAGGGTTGGTGCTTTTAAGTTTTCTCAGCCAACACGATAATTTGCAGGCACGATATTTAGCCGAAGCTGTCAGTGTCGGGCTGGGAAACTCCTTTCAAAGGTTTGTCGGGAAAGTTTATAGGAAATGATTGAATCATGGTGAAAAGATGCACATTCGGGTTTCATGCATTTGTCTCTAGTTACTATATTTTGATTCAAACAACAATGTTTTTTCAAAATAATATTGTAAACTTGGCCGATATAATATTTCAAGTAGTGACTGTATTTTCAGATTAATTCGTTTAAGCTCTTAAAAGCATGCAAGTGTACCGGCTGAATATTGTAAATTTTAGGATACAAAATCCAATTATCAATTATAAGAAATGTTTGTAAATAAGAATTTGATTGGATTATAGAGAAAAAGGTTTAAATGATTTTGCAACAAATATGTATGCTAATCAATTACAAAAACTCTAAAAAATATCGATTGTAAAAACAACCCATTTTTTTGTTTCACTTATTGGTAATGTGAAATCATGTCAAGTACTAGGTTTAAAAATAAATCATTTTCACATGCTCTTGTAATTTTGTGATATTCTTATTTGTGTATCTATACTTTATCAACACTCATTTTAGTTTTTAAAAAATAATCTAAATTTTAAAATAAAAGAAATATGACAAAAGATCTTTATTTTTCTCCTTCCGTCATACTCCAAGCCAACTGCCATTAGAGAACCATCATCAACTCTAACCGACACCACAACAATTACAACACTGTTCTGTTAGTGACTTTCACCCCCTTCCCTTCACCATCCCTGACCCATATGTGCACATCGTACATTAAACCATCACTTACATTGACATTCACATTGTACTTATTTTGCTTTTTTGGTTCAATCTTTGTCGTCGAACTGAATTATGATTACCATACCATGTACACCGTCATAGTGGGGTTTGGTTTGGACATGCCTAAGGTCATGGAAAAGTGGTGATGTGGTAGGAAGGTTTTGTGAAGATGGTGAGAATGGTGAAATTTGATCATAAAAATTTCATTTTTGATTCGCTCAATTTATCTATCTTCTGTTTACTTTCTATTTGTGAGAGTGAAAAACAAAAGTTATGTGAAAATCAATACCGGAGTCCACTTATTAAGTAAATTTTATTCATTTATCACTTGTATTTGTCTCATAAATAAATAGATGTCGGTAGGATAAATGAAGCAAATCTAAACTCATTCTATTTCAACATTCTTGATTATTTTATTTTTTTTCTCTTAACCATTGGATTAATCCAACTACACATACTAGTGAAGGACATATCCCGCATAAGAGAAACATAGGAGATGATCCGGATCCCTCACCAATTCAACCATTACTAGCGGTCCACGAACCACGTCACTCTTCCATCTTAGACGCTGCCAAAAAATTATATTAAAGTGGCTGTCGGTGTGTGGGGTAATGTTACCGCTGCTGCACCTTCACATTCACCTACTTCAACTCTGACCATAACATAAATCTAATCCCAATTCCGCAGTTGATTGAGCAATTTAGAAGAATGTCTTTGTCGGCGTCGGAGATCGCTCAGAAACTGAATCTGGTACCTCATCCAGAAGGTGGCTTTTACTTCGAAACATTCCGAGATCACTCCGTTCAGCTCTCCACCTCTCACCTTCCTCCCGAATGTAATCAAATCTAACCTTTCATTTCCATTTTCATAGTTCATCTTTGCTACCATTAATCATTCCTTTATTCTCTCTCAACAGACAAAGTTGATCGTCCCGTTTCAACTTGCATATATTTTCTTCTTCCATCTGGGAACATGTCTCGCCTTCATCGTATCCCTTGTTCCGAAACCTGGCATCATTACATCGGAGAACCCATCACAGTAATTCCTCCTCTCCATTGTTATGAAGTTTATATATCTATTTACTATCTTACTATAATAATTGATAATTGTTTTATTTGTAGGTGGTGGAATTGAATGAGACAGATTCAAGTGTTAAGTTTACATGTCTTGGATCTGATCTAACTAAGGATCAGTCGCCGCAGTATACGGTTCCTCCCAATGTCTGGTTTGGTTCTTTTCCGACCAGTGATTTTACTGTCTCTGCGGATGGATCGTTTTTGAAGGGTCCGGAAAGGGATAGTGAGAGTCACTACTCACTTGTGGGATGCACTTGCGCACCTGGTTTTCAGTTCCAGGATTTTGAACTGGCTAAACGTTCTTACCTTGTGTCACGCTTTCCTCAATTTGAGACTCTCGTCAGTACTCTCACATTTCCTGAGTAATGTTGCTGCTCCCTGATTGCTTGGGTTTGGTTTGTATTTTGTCTAGTTACTGAGTTTGTAGTACTTTCCAGAATCGAATAAGTATCATAGTTTATACTTTTCCTTATGATGTTTATGTATGATGAATGAATGCTCCTGAGACTGTTTTATTGTAATTTTTACATGCTCTACTAGTAAGAATTTAGAAACCTTGCATTACTTTTGCATATGTATTATACTAAAATAAACATGTAACATGTTTGATTGGTTTCCTAGAGATGAGAATGTTATATTTCCTTTTTAGGCTTTTTAAAGATTGATTGTCCCTTGGCTTTTTCTACCGGACTGTATTATTATTATTGCAAACTAGTAGATTACAGTTACATAGGAGCACTGAAGTGAATGTCACTATTATTGTCAACTAGTTTGCAAAGTCACTTCATTTTCTTCACTTTTCAAATCGAATATCAATATCATCATGGGTTTATTCGCTTTTCAAATGGTATATCAACATGGCTTTAAAGTAAAGCATAGTGTATATCTAATGGTGTATTTATTCTTGAAATTTATTATAATTATTTTTATTAAACTTAATAAGAATTACCCAGTAAAAAGAAAACAAATATGCATATGCGTATGAATAGCTGAATGGAAAATAATATATTTAAAATAAAGATCAACTACTAATATTAAAACTGGAAGATGCATGGAGATTATTGTATTTGACTCAAATTTCATGAAAACGTTCATGTATGAAGTAGGTAACAAGCAAGTTGACTTCAATCACAACCATTGAATACTTCGAATTTTAAATCATTAAATCAAGGGCTAGTAACAAATTTAAACATGGTAGGGAAAGTTTTCACCCAGAACTTATAAAAGGTAATATAGTGTGAAACAGATGCGAAATTGCACTGCAGAAACTTCTCACAAAATTTTCACATTATTGTACAAATTCTTCTTTCTCAGTATATAAATTCTTCTTTTTTCTCGGTATAGTTTACTTTCTATGGCAAAGTTTAAAACCTGCACGGCTATCTTTAAAAAGCTATACAACAACACTACAGAAGCAACTGCTAAATTATAACAGAAGACTTACTCATATACATCTCCAAAAGAACTATATAAATAGATATTTCTATGCAATAAAATACAATAATCTGGAAAAAGAGTAAATTTCAATTGTCGTCTCCACCACAACATAGTGAACAACATTCAAAGCAGGCGAGGCATCCGAGACCAATGCAAAGTTGGTTCAATACAGTTAAACATTGGTTGTTCATCTTGGAAAAGCACTGGATGCAGCACATGCAACAGCAGTAACTGCACACGGTCTCACAGCAATTTGAGGCTGCTTTAAAGATTTCAGGCATTTCAGGCTTCGGTTCAAATCCTGGAGGAGTATTTTGAGCTGTTGCAGTTAAGTTGCCAAAGCCAATACCTAAGTGCGGGAGTATAATCGTTTTCTGGCCTTTCTGGCCTTGGACATTTGCCTTGGAATGTTTCTTTTTTGGCTCCTGCTCAAAATTATTGAAAAAGCGATGTTTAGTAAAGCTTTTACTGAGGTTTTAATCTATGTTATTGTTATATAACAAAATAAGAAATCCATAAATAGACTATGAGCTTCCAGTTACAACAGACAGGTTGAAACTTACTTCTTTCGCTCCAGGTGATTCCTTGGTTTTCTTTAGAAGATCATTCTCAAGCATTATCATACTTGTATACTCAGACATGAAGCCAGTCTGCAGGCTCAGTTTTGCAACCTGCCAATTAAATGATGTGTCATAAGAAAATTTAAATAGAACACCAACAGTGAGTAGAGCGATAGCATAGGAAATATTTATCAACCTTTTGTTCTAATTGTTTATTATCTGAAAGCCATGCTTGAGCAGTAAAATGCTCTATTTGATCTCTGGCAGAAATCTGTGGAAGAGAAGGAAAAGCAGCATCTAGTTAAGGATGAAGGGACCATGACTGAGAATAATATGAAGCAAGCATGTATTTATTTATCACAGGCATTGTAAAGAAAGATAAAGATGGCCAATAAACTAATGGTTCTTTGTATACTGATATAAGTCTTGAAGATAGACGAAGAAAAAGAATATGTTAAATTTGCCTAGATTCTAATTTATCAGGTCTTATAAAACTGATTATACATGACCCAACTGTTAAAAACATATTCTTCATAGTTCACATAAACATGAAATAGTTTTGCTTATGCAGCACCCACAAACAAAATATAGAATCTTCTCTACAGAAATAGTAGAGATAATTTCAAAACAACAAGAAAACTTAAGTATGCTAAGTAGAAGAATACTTTACCTTTTGTACGGGTAGGCCCTTATCCCTCTGTATCTTCAAATCTATTTCAAAATTACTAAAATCAGCCAAGATACCATTGACTTTAAGAGTTTCAGGAAAATTTCCCTTGTATCTGCCTGATAAAACCAAAGGACCCTCTAGCGAAAGATCCGGGATACTGGACGGATATACCTATCACAACAAATTTCAGATAATGCCATAAGAAAGAGCCATAAGTTCGGAGAAAATTAACAAAATTCAAACATACAATAAGATATGTGTAACAGAAAGTATATAGTAATAATTTCCAGGATATGCAAGTTCAGTTTCTTCTTCGCAGAATATATTGGTTTTCATTTTTTACAACATTCTAAAGTAGTTATAAGCAGAAATCGGATGGTCAAAACAGCAGGTATAAACCACAAATCCCCAAAAGGTAAGACGTATCATGTCAGATATGTATCCGACATGTATCTATTCAGATAAATTGGATACACCAATTACTTTAGTGCAAACCTCCATTTCTTGTATTTTTTTTAAGTGTGGGCCTTTTCCACTACTCTAGTTATTTTCTCTTGTTAAATTTCCTTCCATTTTTCATTAATTTAGTTTCAATAAATGTTTTATTTGTATGTTCTTCTCTGGTTATTTTCTTATTTAAAATTCCTTTCTATTTCTATATTGTATTTGTTAATATTAGTCAATGTTTTAGTTTTATGAATGTGTATCCTAATTCCTAAATGTATCATAAACGTGTCAGAATCCTATATTTTCTAAGAAATGACTTATCATCGCCGTATCTGTACATCATAGTGGACATTTTGTTATGTTAATGATTAATTCAGGGCTTAGTCATAAATTAAGACATATTAAGCAGATTGTATGACATAAGCAGATCATGAGATGAGGGAGTCACAGGTAAACTGAAGGAAAAATAATAAATCTTCGGACAAGTTTTTTTACCTCAACTTGATCGATTTCATCCAACATGTCCATTTTGATATTTGCAAGAATGAGAGATGAAGCTTTTTCAAACAACGTCAGCATTCGAGACTCAATCAAATCTGGTAATTCAAAAAATAGGGACAGCTATTACATTACTAGTATAGAGATTGAATACAAAAAATAGGGACAGCTATTATGTTACTAGTAAAGAGAACGAATACAAAATTTAGGGTCATTGAAGAAACTTATGTCAAACTCCGAAAGTGAGAGATTCTATACGACTGCAAATACTTATGCATTTCAACGAGATGGTTTGATAAAAAAAATCTAAAATCTATCTTGCAACAACAATTAAATATGCAAGTACGAAATGCTATGTACTTTCTACAAATTTAGCTAAAAACATACCTACATCCAGTGCAGCATCATATTGGCCCCTACCAATATTAGCAAGCATCCGCAAGAAATAATGATTGCAGAATGAACCTGAGGTTGAATGAGGAATTTTTACAATTGTTTAATACAAATTGGAAGAATTAAGAGCGAGACCTTAAACAGGGTTTATCAGATAAAGAAAAATTCCTATCAAGGTTCAAAGTACTAGAAGTCATACCTATACCAAAAGTGTATATTCGAGGGCATATTGACTCTCCCTTGATCATATGATTTTTTACCTTAGCACAAATTTGTCTCTCATCTTCAACAGTTCCATCAGTAACTAGGAAAATTATTGGAACTGAACTTTGAGCACTGGACAGCATTTCTATTGCCTGAGCAGAAAAGAGAACAAATACATAAATACACTCTACCCAATAACAAATGGATAAAACAACTAGTGTACTGTGGTAATCAGTAATACATCAAAATCTAGTCCGAGAATATATAAAAATGAATCAGAATTCAAGGAATGAGTTTTCCACAGTCCACACTGAAAGTTGAGCATAGATTGATTTGAACGTTCAGTACATATTATGTTGGTTCAGTATTAACCACTGCTCAATAATCTTATAATCTTTATCTTTGTGAAAAACTGCATATATCTATTTGGTATACCATATTTAAGGGATGTGAAATATCTGTACCGCCCCCAGCAACAAAGTTTGTGTTGATCCACTCACTGGCCCTTTCTACAGCATCATTGGAAGCCAATTCCAGCGATTTCGAAAATAGATGACTCTCTTCATTAAAAGCTATAATCGTAAACAGATCATCAGGATTAAGCTTAGAGAGAGCAGACAGTAGTGCATTTTTTGTGTCCTCCATCAGCTTTCCCTGCATGCTTCCACTGATGTCGATGATGAATATTATGTCCTTTTTGAATACCTAAATATCAAGTAAGATTAGAAGTGAGAATATAAAAATAAAATAAAAAACAATTTAAACCACAAACTCCAAGTTTAGAGTTAGTGTACAAACCTTCTTATTTTTATTTCGAATATCTCCAGGAGAAAGATATATGTAGAACATCTCTCTTTGATCAAAATCATGTGCAGATGCAGATTCCAAGAGAACACCTCCGTTTATATGACTTGAGGAGACCTAAGTGCAGGTTACAATGTAACAAGCTAATAAAATATAATCTTTCAACCACTTAAGAAGCTACAAAGAAAAGAGTAAAGTAATATAATCAGAAGTCTTACTGCATATGAAAAGCTAAAATCATCTTTGGACCATGAGAGAACTTGGTTATCACATAAGAAACCCATACTCCCGGCATGACGCCTCACTTCCTACACCAGTCAGAATAAAATGGTAATCAATTATATCTTCTGTGAAATTTAACAGCGGTGGCATGGCGCTATAGTGCTATAATGTAGCAGAATGTGAAAAACTGTTATTTTTTAGTTGATCGCTAAAGTAAAAATTATGATCAAATAGCAGTTATAGCACTATTGCGTAGCAAAAATTGAACAAACAGGTAGTTTCTGCAATCCATCACTGACAAGACTGCAGTGGTCGCATATATGAAAAAAAAATTCAAGCAAATATGAACCTGTAGGGGATGGCTAGTTGTCTTGAACAGAAGCTCACTCCCAGCAACAACATCCACATTCAGGCGTATCTTTTCTATCTTCGCCATTCTCTTCCCAGTAGGATTGACATAATCTGGAAAACTGAATGGCACATTCAAAGAGTACTCACCATTGGAGCATTCTACTTTCTGAGACCAATGCATTTTAATTGATAAATTCGAACCCCCATCAATCTGTTAAATAAAAACCACATCGAAAAACATAAACAACCTCATATTAAAACTACCCATTAGATTAAACAAATATAGAAAGACACTATCCAAATATTCACCTCTGGTATAGTTAAAGTAAATATATTTGATTTAAGATATCCTCCATTTTGAGCTGGTGTAGCACTTTGGTTCTCATCCATAACTACCACTTGAGTTGAATAGGATTTTCTAGGAGCATTCACCTCAACACCTAGAATTGAACCCTGTTAGCCAAATCATATCAGAAAAACACAAAAACAGATGAACAAGAAACATAAGAAGCATTCCATGTATGAAAAAAATAATATTAGTCTAATTTCTTTACATTCTAACAATGTAGCTCAGACACCTCTAAAAAAGGTGTGTCCGTGTTGATGTCGGACACCTGCACCGACACTTGTGATTACGTTTAATTTATATTTATTCATTTTATCAAATTATTATTGGGGTAGGCGTGTCGGTGTTGGAATTGTGTAAGGAGTGTATGTGCTTCATTATTCTAAAGCTTGAATTAAACAAAACAAAAAAAGAGTTAGTTAGGTCTAAAATAACAATAAAGACCGTTATGCATGTGTCAAAAGAAGAAAAGTAAAGTAAAGCATAACTATAACGTGATATGAATAAAAATTAGGGAAATCGGAAACTTCAAAATACCTGGTGGCCGACGGGAATGGCAAGACGGCAATCGCAAGAGCGACTACCGGTAACGCAGTGGAGTCTCCAAGTACCGGAGACAGTGATAAAGGCAGTATCAAGATAACAGTCAATTTCCATCTCAATCGCGTTCATCTGAAGCGGAATAAGTGCCGGAGGATCGCACCGTCCGTACACGTAAGGTTGGTAGCTAGCGACGTCAGGGTTATCAACCATCCCTGGATCGTAAATCACCGCGTAAACCATCGGTGCTTTAGGAAGAAGCGCGTTTGATGACCTTTCCATTAACGTCGGAGGCCTCGGCGGTGCCACCGCTCTGTCTTTGCCGAAGTATGTACGTCTGGAGAGCTTTATACCGTCGTCAACGGCTCTGCAAAATTCGTCCGCCATTAGAGAGTGAAGAAGCTCTGAAAAACCCTTTGGATTGTGAAAAAAGAATAGTGAAGAAGAAAGAATAGAAAAAAGAATGAAGATGAAGAATAATTAAAAAAATGAATAATTGAATAAAGATGAAAGGGGTGAGATTAAGAGAGGTGAGGTGAGTGTAGTGTGGGTCCTTCTTAAAGTATAAGCTTCTGGTTTTCCGTTATAAGCCACGTGCGACCATTTGCGGCTCGACACGTGTGGATCAACTAGTCGGTAATTGGAATGCAGATTCGGATTATCTTTCTACTAAAAAAGTGGACCCGAATTCGGTTGTTTTTTTTTTTTTTTCTTCAAGTAATTTTATAATTGATATTTTAGTTTTTCTACCGTACAAACACGAACACGACTATCAACTGAGCTAATTTAATGAAATTGATACTTTTTAATAATTTGGAGTTTGAATATAATTATACACTAGTAACCCGAAATTTTTTCTTTAAGTAATGTTGGATTTGTAGGTGATTTTGGCTAAATTCGGTTGATGCTGATAATGATTTGTTTTATTTTTGTTATAAAATTACAAAAATGGGGTTAAATGCACATGCATTGATTAATGTGAATGAGAGGGTTGTCCAAGTCAGCATTCATTAAGAAAAAAAAGCTACTAGCTGTCACCATGCTACAACTTGACCGTTGGAGTACCGCTAAAATGACATATGTTATTCTGAGAGTTATATTCACTCCTCCAAGGGTGTTGCCAACCTACGAGTCTATTGATTTGCAACAACCTTTTGTGCTTGCTTTTCAACAAACTATTGTTAGGATTGTTAGGATTTTGGCATCATCTACTTGGATCAAGAAGCTTCAATTCTAACGTTAACAAAAGTTCAACCAGAGTTTTCTTTTTTGAGTTTTATTTCATTTTCTTTTGTCTTGCTTTGTGTTCTATTTCAAGTAGCGCTTTAATGTCATTTATTAAGGAATTAAATGAGAACTTAGACCGAAGAAAAAGAAAATGAAGTTTAATTAATTCATACTACATGCTTATATTTTTCATTAAACTTTTAGGTCGTTTTCATAATATATTTTTGGATTTAACGAAGATAGTAAAAAAATTATATTTTTATAGATTGAAAATATATCATTCTGTCATGTCATCTCAATAATTTAAAAATAAATTTGATGAGATATATGATCTTGATTGGTTGAGTGTTAGTGCACCATCCTTTTTCTCTATACTTTTTATTTAATAAAATTTTTGTGTTTAATTTTGTTCATATGAATATTTATATTCATTATTTGAAAATTTTTATTTATTTTTTATTGAGTTTAATTACTATGTACTGTCAGTGTAAAAAAATTTAAACAATCAGCGGCATCATGACTATTGAATTGTATTATTTTTTTTAAAAATAAAAATAAAAGTAATATATTTTTAACTTATCAACGGTTGTGAGTCACTAATGTCAGTACATTTCAGTTAATTTCTTTTTTATTTTAGATATTTATTTTAAAAATATGATTTCATTATTCAATTAATTAATTACTGTATTTCACCTAAAGATTTTAAAAGCAATTGTGATTAAAAAAATGTTTAAAAATCAAAATAAATGTTTAAAGTATATTAAAAAAAATTACCTTTATTAAAAATATTATAATTTTATTATTCAATTAATTTTTATATTTTACTCAAATATTTTAAGAATTTAATGGAGATGCACTGACAGTGTATAAAAGTTTTATACTATTATTCAATAAAAATATATCATACTGTCATATCATACAATTAATTTAAAATATACAATCTAATTTGACAGAATATCTGATCGTTATTGATATAAATATTTTTTACACTTTCAGTGAATCGTTAATTTTCTCATATTTTAAAAGCATATGAGGTTAAAAGTTTTCTTTTTCATTTGTACGTTCCTATAAAAATATCCATTTGAAGAAATGACACTATTGTAGTCTTTATTTAATAATTCAGGTTTATTTGCTTTATTGTTTATTAATTCTTTATTTTATTTTATTTTATTTTATTTTATTTTATTTTATTTTATTTTATGCATAATCATATGTCTAATTTTAAAGATGTATGTAATCTCGTTATTAAAATATATATGGATAATTTCTTCTTGAAGTTAAAATCTTGAGACCTGTCAAAACTGTAGACTTTATATAAATTTTGATTTTAATTTTGTTATGAAATGTTTAATTTTGATATATAAATATTTGTCTATTAAAATTTTATTAATATTTTATTTCATATATTTATTTGAAAAGTTATTTAATTACTATATTTTACCCCAAAAAAAAGTTTAAAAGCAACTCTGACTAAAAAATATTTAAAAATTACCATAAATGTACGAAATATATTAAAAAATTGATATGTCAAATTAATTATAACTAAGAACTCGCCTCGTCGCTGCATGGGTATCATAGAAGTGCATCACATGACACCGCATATGCTGACTTGTTCACAACTCAACGAACTGAACCCTATGCAAAATCTTTACTCGAGATCTTTTCTTGAAACTTCCAGCTCCAACAACCTACTCCTAAGTCTTCGTCTGTTGAAATTCTCACATAATTCCACTAGTATATTTGGTCTTTCCAAAGATAAAAAGAACTTTTACCCTGCCTGTAGACTCACACACAGTACTACCAAGGTCAATCTGGAAAGAAGAACCTTCTTTTTCACTAGAATTGTCATAACCAATTACAACATCACACACTCTTACAAGCCTCTGAAATCTTAAACAAATCTTCAAAGAAACATTAAATCCAAAAACGAAACTCATCAGTCAATCATGAATCTTTCAAAATGAAATTTGAATCCATGTAACAATGGAAAAAGAATAAAATAGAAGATGAAATAAATCAATTGCAAGTGGTTCAAGAAAATCCAAAGCTCTTTGAAAATGTAAGAATAAATGGTTTGTGTGTTTTCAAGTCATCAATGAAAGAATGTATTTCTAACATTATGAAAAGTTGATAGAAAAAAATGATTTATATGTGTTGGAGATGAAACACAAAAATTAGTGAAAAAAATCATGTTTGATTCGAGTGAAGAGCATTTGGTGATTTAAATCAAGCTAGCAAAGTAATGAGAAACTAGATCTACACTTAAATGAGACTCATTTTTCTGTGATTCGAGTCAAGAACAATGTATGATTCGGCTTACAAGGTCTATGATTTGAGTTATGGTTTGTTCATGATTCGACTCAAACTTGGCAAAGGCTAGAGGAAGGTTTGTGATTCGACTCATGCATAACCTGTGATCTGATTCACAGTGTGTGTGATTCAAATCAAGTGTAATTCATGATTTGACTCATAAGCATACACAAAACCTTGATTCCTTTATGCCTTATTTGATTCAACTTAGGGGAATGTGTGATTCAAATCACACTTCTAAGATCTCAAAAACTCATGTTTTCAAAGGTGTTTTGAGATTCTGCTTTTGGCATGACTTGAATCAATATCAATTATGGCTCTTATTTAACAAAACTCTACTAATTAACCTAAAGCATAATGTTCATACTTGAAATTCTGGTGTTTAGATCTCAGATGTCCTAAGAGATGTCGAGACAATGATCTCTAAACAACACACAATGACAAGGTATGTAAAAGTGTAGTGTAGAAACTTTAAAGAACACAAGTAATTGTTCATCTAGTTCGGTATCAACAATACCTACTCTAGGGGCTACCAAGCCAGGGATAAGTCAACTATGATAGTATCAATTCTAAATACTATGCAAACAACCTCCGGTTCACACGTAAGCAACTTCTGGCTTACAACCTTCTCACTTAATCACTACCCGTGCTATACTTCTACCTAAGACTCACCTAGGTATGAGACCCTCCTCAATCCCCCTCAATCACAATCGTGATGATCAATTACAAATATTAGAAGACACACTTCCAAAACACAGTCACTCAATACTTAAAAGCTTATGAATGAACACAGAACTTACAACTCAATGAAAACACCAAACTCTTCTATCAAGATGATATTAGAAAGGCTCACAATAGACAAGACTGCACAGATCCCAACACAAACTACAATGTAAGTTCCACCGAATAATAAGTTTGATACTTGCTATTTATAATAATCTTCTGGTCTGGACTTAGGCTTCAAATCATAACAAGGCAATCCAGAAAATACACCTCAATCTTCTCCACGAAGATAGAGCTTCAATCATTAGTTTCGTAAATATTCTCCATATTTATAAACCAATCAAATATATTGAAAACAGAGACAATCTCTTATCCCTAAAATCAAGCGCCACATATGATTGCATAATATTCTGAAATATTATGCACATGTACATTAAACAAACTTCAATAGATCCAATTGTAGCTTTAACAGATGCGATGTCGAATGGATTCTGCATAGGACATATTTCTTGACATGTCTTCTTTAGTTGAAGTGAATAGAATATCTTGTTCAACATGTTCCCATAAGTTAGTTTTACCAAACATAATGCAAATCATAACACAGAGAATTAACAATCTCCCATTTGACTTTTTTTTGGCTAAAACAACTTAACAACCAATGTTTTAAAATAAATCAATCACACAAATAATTCCCAGCCTTGTAGAGAATATACAATAGAAATTCCACAATCAGAGATGCAACAAAAAAACAAACATGCAAACCATGTTAGTAGTCAGTAAAATTTGTACACAGTAGTTGAGAGATTCTCAACCAGACAGTATGATGTCAAGACATTGTATCTGATATCTCTGCACTCATGCCAATACAACTCTTCTTCACACCTGTTAAGAAACACTCCCATTCAACAACAACACCTCACCAACAACACACCAGAGAAAAAAATAAATTCCTCCCCTTCAGTCAATGGTTAGAGGTTAATGTAAAAACACACACAATATTACTCCTCATTTTTAGCCACAATAGGACAAAGTAAAGGTAGGCAAGTAACCAACAAGAACAACCACACACATACATTAGTATATAATATGTAATGTTAAATAAATCTTAGGCCAACACCAGCAAGCTGCACTGAAATTCCTGGATCAAACGGATATCCTTGATGGAAACAGGATATCTGAATCCTCACTGAAGTTGCACTAATTTCATTGAGAGAGAGAGAGACAATGTTTTGATCTTCTTTATTTCTCTTCAATGTATGATTGCATTCCAGTCAATAATTGCTATAATTCTTCACACACACAGACGTCCAGTTTTCTCCTTAATTGTTCAAACTAAACTGCATCCATAGTCTTTGTAAAAATATCAACAAGCTGATTTTCCGTTTTCACATGCTAAAAGGTAATGGCTCTGTCTTCAACAAGGTCTCTAATGAAATGATGTTTGATGTCAACGTGCGTGGTCCTACTATGTTGAATAAGATTCTTGGAAATATTTATAGCACTCAAATTGTCACAGAACAATGTCATAACATCTTGTGTGACATTGTATTCAGACAGAATTTGCTTCATCCATACAAGTTGAGAACAGCTGCTACCTGTTGCTATATACTCAGCTAGAGTTATACACAATTCTGTTTCTTGCTGAACCATGAAATCAAGTTGTTTCCTAGAAAGAAACATCCACCAGATGTACTCTTCCTGTTATCAGCACTTCCAGCTCAATAAGCATCATAATAACCCAACAACTGAGAGTTTGAGTTATGTGAATAAAGTATCCCATAGTCACACATACCATTCACATACTTCATAATTCTTTGACTTGATTGAGATGACTTGCTTTAGGTTCTGCTTGATACCTAACACATACTCCAATAGCAAAAGTAATATCTAGTCTGCTAGCAGTAAGGTAGAGAAGGCTATCAATCATGCTTCTATACAAACTTTGATCTATACTAACCCCCTTTTCATCCTTGGATAACTTCAAGTATGTAGGAGCAGGAATTCTTTTGTGAGTGGCATTCTCCAACTCAAACTTCTTCATAATATTCTCTACATATTTTCCTTGGAAAAGAAAAATAGAGTCTTCTATTTGCTTGAGTTGCAACCCAAGAAAGTAGGTTAATTCACCAACCAAGCTCATCTCAAAATCAAATTGCATTTTCTTGACAAAATATTGGACCGTCTCATCTAACATCCCACCAAAGACGATGTCATCCACATAGATTTGAGCTACCATGACTTTTCCATTCTTTTCTTTAAAGAAGAGAGTTTTATTTGTTCCACTCTTTTTGTATTCATGATGAACTAGGAACTCAGTCAACCTTTCGTACCAAGATTTGGGAGCTTGTTTCAAGCCATACAAGGCCTTTTTTAATTTGAACACATGGTCTAGAAAGGCAGGATCACGAAATCCTTTTGGTTGTTCAACATTCACCTCTTCATTTAGGTATCCATTTAGGAAGGGACTCTTAGCATCCATTAAGAACTGTTTGAATGTTAAAATACATGTTACTCCAAGTAGTAACTTGATAGATTCCAAGAGAGCTACAGGAGAAAATGTTTTATCAAAGTCCACTCACTCAATTTAAGTGTATCCTTGAGCAATAAGTCTGGCTTTGTTTCTGGTAACAACACCTTATTCATCTGACTTGTTCTTGTACACCCATTTTGTTCCAATAACATTAGTTCCTTTAGGTCTTGGTACTAAGTCCCAAACCTCATTCCTCTTGAACTGTTCAAGTTTCTCTTGTATAACATTAATCTATAACTCATCTGTTAGGGCTTCCTTGACACTCTTTAGTTCAACTTTTGAAACAAAGCAGGAGTTTGACACAAATTTTCTTAACCTGGTAGTTACCCCTTTATTCATATCTCCTATGATAAGCTCCTTAGAATGATCGTTTTGAATCCTGATAGAGGGTCCTTTGTTCGCGGCCTCAGAGTCTTCGGGTTATGTATTTGCAGTTGAGTCACCACCATTAACATCCATAGGAGGGGATGTTTCAACATTCTCTGTAGGCGCAAATGTTTCACTATTATCCATAGGAAAGAATGTTCCAACATCATCTATGACATCACCCTCTTTTGGTGAATCATCAATAACCACATTTATAGACTCCATAATCACTTTTGTTCTTGTGTTGAACACTCTATTTGCTTTATTGTTGGTAGAGTATCCTAGAAATATTCCCCTCATCACTTTTAGGGTCCATTTTCCTCCTGTGATCACGGTCATCCAGAATGTAGCATTACTTCCAAAAACATGGAAATATTTCACAATTGGCTTCTTTCCTTTCCACAGTGCATAGAGAGTAATCGAAGTTCTAGATCTGACAATTACTCTATTATTGATATAACATGCAGTGTTCATAGCTTCAGCCCAGAAATAATATGGGAGTTTCTTAGTATGAAGCATAAGTTCCACTGAATAATAGGTTTGATGCTTTCTATTTATAACAATCTTCTGGTATGGACTTGGGCTTCAAATCACAGCAGGGCACTCCAGAAAATACTCTTTAATCTTCTCCATGAAGATAGGGATTCAATCATTAGTTTCCTAAATATTCTGCATATTTAGAAACCAATCAAATATCTTGAAAACATAGACAATCTCTTATCTCTAAAATCAAGCGACACATAGGATTGCATAATATTCCAAAATATTTTGCTACGGTACACTAAACAAACTTCAACAGATCAAGTTGTAGCTTTAACAGACGCAATGTCGAATGGATCCTGCATAGAACATCATTCTCGACATGTCTTCTTTAGTTGAAGTGAATAGTACATCTTGTTCAACATGTTCCCATAAGTTAGTTTTACCAAAGATAATGCCAATCATAACACAAAGAATTAACAATACTCAAACTCAAACGCAAACACTTTGAATTATGGATGCTAAAACACAAATTAAAAACTCGATCCTTAAATATGCACAATTGAAGAAGAGATTCAAATATGAAATTAAATTCAAAATAAAGCTTAAGGAACAAGCAACAAAACCACATGGAGGTCTCCCCTAATATGCCAGAGACATGCAACTTCGTTTTTAACTATTTTATATCTAAAGATACAAAGATGTGGGATAAAGTAGTAGAAGAATGTTGCACTCACTTATAAATGATGTTGGTGTACTGATGACTAGAAAGACATTGAATAATGCACAAAAAATGAATACAAAATTCATCATAAGGCAAGGATTTTTATAATAGATGTTATCACCTTCAATGAATTTGAAAAAAAATCATGATAAAGAAACATAAAAAAGTATCTATGACTTTTTAAGTATTAACTATGAAGGCAACAAACAAGTCAAAGAATCTAAGACAATTGTCTTTGTAAAGGGGTGTGAACTATTTTGAATGGAAGAAGATGAAGACGTGAAATCCATGTTTTATAGATTCCAAACTCAATTGTCAGGGCTTGAAGTTCTGAACAAATGAAATACTATTGTTGATCATGTCAAGAAATTTTTTCAATAGTCTTCCAATAAATGAAGACTATGATTATTGATATTCCATAAACGGACTTGAATGCCTTAGCTCTTGAATACCTAATAATTTTCTTATAGAGTCATGAGATTGAACTAAAAAAATATGAACTTAAGAGGAAACATAAGTCTATTCACTTAAGTCATAATGAAAAAAGATCGAAGTTATCACGTTAAAAAATGAAGAATCAAAGGATGAAAATTTTGATTGAATAAAGCATGAGATGATGATGAAATTCCTCTTATCTCTAGAGAAGTTAAGTATATGTTGAATAGAATAAAGAAGGTTTTTGTATATCCATTTAACTCAAATCCAAACTCTAATGATTCATCCATTCCTTCTTGCCAAAAAAATCAATCAACACTTATCATTGTATCTCACTCTCCAATCAAACTCGACTTCATTATTTCCTTTAATTCATCAACATCATCAATTTAATATTTTGAGAGGTTTGTGGACAAAATGTCTCATCGTTGTACTCCCTCTGATCCTAATGCATTGTTCATCCCCTTGCCTAAACAAAATACATTGATATCACCTGAATCTCCACCTTTATTCCACCATACCACCTTCATAGAAGTTTCTAAATCATCAAACCAATACAACTTTACATTTATAATACATCTTCTTTCTTCTCTAACTTATAAGCCTTTGTTGACATTCTCAAATGTGGGAGGATTGGACATAATTTTATATAATAGGGTGAACTATGATAAACTTTGCAAGTCTTTTCTATTCCCTACCTCTTTATCTTCGGCAATTGTGCTTAAACTTAATTTTAATTTAACAAACTAGATTTTTTTTTTAAGAAAACATATTTTAGCCCTTCTTTTCTTGTGTTTTTCACACTTTCAAGATGGTCTTAGCATTTGCAATAAATGCAAACAATGTAGCGCTCTTTCTATTGCATCTTATACTAATGAACACTGATCCAAACAATGGTTCTTTCCACTTTGTTATTTGGCAAGACAAACTTCGGCATTCAATAGTGATCAAAAATCATCCAAAGATCATCGGAGATACTTCCTCTGTCTCATATTATAAGAGAAATTCATTTTTTAAATTAATTAAATAATTAATGTATCTGATCATATAGATCAAATATATTAATTATTCAATAAATCTAAAAATAAATTTTTCCTATAATATGGGAGTACTTTTGTATCTATGTTGTTTGATAAAATATAACCATATTGGATGTCATTATCCATGATCAAAAATCATTTTTGAAACATTGAAACCATTTGAAAGTCATTTCTTTTGTAGTGTTGTATCCTATCTTTTTGTCCAAGAGGTTGACAACTAAGCCATTCCATAGAATACACTTGTCTTTAAAAACCTCCGCTTCTAGATGGACACTGAGCAAGAGCATATTATCATTTTTAAGTTCTATACAAACCAGATTTTTGGTAATCACGTCACATTTTTCTTGGACAATATGGAGTTGGGTTGATCGAATAAATTTGTTATGAAATGAAATTCTAAGTGGTAAGAGTGGCTTGAAGAAGTGTAGGGGATTTTTGGTGTGTTGAAATCGGTCATCAGCTTGGATATAGAGGAAACAAAATCCTTTTTTTAAATCTTTTTATACAAGAATTTTTCTATGAATAAAAACTAATACACTTATTGTGCATGAAGTTAAATCATTAAAATATCAAAATTTAATTGGAAATCTAACGAATTTATGAATTTCAGTATAATATAACCATATTTTTTTAATGTCTCTGATCCCACCCCTTAGTCTCTCATCTCATGAACCATACGCGTTGTTAAAAATGTCTTCCTAGGTTTCGTAAATGTACATTCGGAAGCATTTTTTTTTCTTTATTTCAGAGTTGTTTTGTTCCGTAAGTGCATCTACGAAAGACTTTCGTATATGCATCTACGGAAAAATTTGATGTTAAACTCGCATCAGACTCTTCTCCTCTCTCATTCTTCTCATTTCAACTTCTACTCTCCCAAACTCTTTAAACCTCTAAAATCAAAGCTCCACAAAACTTCGATGTTTTCTCACAAGTTCGTCAGGGAACATCAACATCAGCGGTCAACGATCAACAGACTTCGTCTCCTCCAAAACTCAATTTAATAGATAAGTTTTTTACTTTTCGAGTTATTTTCGAGTTTTCCCATAATAGAGTTAGAATTCAATTTTAGGTGCATAAATAATTGGATAGTTCTAGAAACATAGTTTAGAGACAATGTAGGTATTTTTGGATGTGTAAAACGGACGATCAAGCCGCCAAAATGGGATTTTTAAGCCTCTGAAACAGTGACAACCGCCATTGTTGCGTCCTTGGAGTTTCAGGACGTTTCGTAGGTGCATCTACGGGACAAATGAAACGTTAGATAGTTCCGTAGATGCACCTATGGAACAAACCCAATTTTTTGAAATGTTAGCTCGTTCCATAGATACATCTACGAAAGTAAATTTATTTTTTTTCCTTCTCTTTTTAATAACTAAATTGTATCTAACTCAATTTTATTTGTAATACAATGCATACATTATGGCCAATCATCCAGACCACATTATATTTGGGAGGATTGCACAACAGGCCTTTGTGCAGCGTGCACATATGCATATGCTACCACAGGTGTCTGATGGATCCGTCATTCCAGCAGATGCACCTGATACATCCGTTGTAACAGAGGTACCTGTTACATTTGTCCCAGCTAAGGGGCCTTCTAATTCTACTACCTCATCCCGGAGGCCTCGGGACGATGGTGAGGGTTCCTATTAGACACCCTTCGCCCGCAGACGCTGCTGGGACACTTCTTCTACTCTTGTGCCACCTCCAGACGATGTTGGATATCCGATGCCACCTATTGAGCTGCACGAGGAGGCTGATGCGCATGACGAGCCTGTGGGCTACCCAGGGGGAGAGATGCTTGTAGAAGGCAAGGACTATGGCTGGCAGTTGTTCCCTCTTAGTGGTAACAATCTTATATCATTCTATTTTTTCTCAAAGTTGTTCATTATATATTTGTGATCACGTTTGATCCCCGTATTTTTTTCCAGGGTTGGATATTACAACACTTTCCCATGATCATTAGCTGGGGATTGGTGTCTGGCTACATTGAGGCCATGCCCCGTGCTAGTGCTTACATGTCCTTTAGAGGGAACTAGGTGTCGGATCCTTTCAGGTACTCTATTAACTGCATGGCTGCAGAAGACATCCTATACGACTGTTATGCTGCTCACCGTGAGACGGTTCCGTGGGATGACGTTGCCCTATATTCTGGATGGTTGGTTTCCAGTTCGACCATCACTGTTCGTTATCTTCCGGAGCGCGTCTTGCGGCAGTTCGGCTACTGTCAGACGATACCTCGCGACCCTCTTGTCTCAACTCCTATCTTGATGACCCGTCGGCAGATAGATGAGGTCTTTGTAGACTAGGACCATCACATGGTTCTTGACGAGGCTCGGGCGACTAGATCTGAGAAACTAGAGCTGCGTCGACGGGTACATCACTTGGTACTTCACGGTGTCACACCCCTACATGATCCCCACTGCAGTGGGATCACCTCACAGGCCAGTCCATGAGGAGATCTTGCAGACTCATCAGTCTCAGTTGGACCACACTGTCGATGTTCTTCCTCTCTGTCGGGAGATACTTAACATGGCTCGGGTAGGCATTACCGATGGTTTCTTCCTTGAGGGGTCTGATCACAAGCATATACTGGATGATATATTTAGGGTGACAGATGAGACATTTTGTACCGTCAATATTGTGCCATGATCGGTGCGGCACTTGACGGTAGAGGCAGAGTAGCCAACAGACGATGTCGTAGACGCAGATGCGGGGCCAGAGCCTAGGTAGAGGAGGAAGATGTTGTCTGACACACACACTAGTGATGCCTGTGATTTTATTGATATCTGTATTTGGATTATATTTTTTCACCTTATTTTGATTATTTATTTGACACTATTTGGGTGATCTATACGATGTACTCTTTTGTTGTACTATATTCCATTGCCTTTAAATTGCACTACTTTGATGTACTATAATTTGATGTTCCATTTTTGTTAAAAATATTAGAGTTTTGGAGTGAAGTAATATTGATTTAAAATATAGCAGAAGATTACGTAGGTACATCTACTGAACACTATATTTTTAACACGTTCCGTAGATGTACCTACGGAAAAAACTAAATTTTTAAAAGGTGCTTCTGGATGTGTATCTACGGAATCAGGGAACATAATTGAAATTTCGCCATGTGGTTAAGAGATTAAGGGATAGATTGAAATTTTCTCTTTTTAATTGAAGAAATTCTTACAACTAATAACATCAATGCATTGTTTAATTTTTAGAGTTTGTAAAATGAATGGTTTAATGACTTCTAATGTAAAATAACAATGTCTCAGATAGCATGATTTAGGATCGATTTTGATCCAAAATCGATCGATTTTGATCCAAAATCACACCTCC
The DNA here is from genome assembly GCF_029867415.1 of Vicia villosa. NCBI lineage: Eukaryota > Viridiplantae > Streptophyta > Magnoliopsida > Fabales > Fabaceae > Vicia > Vicia villosa. The sequence goes on along the minus strand of NC_081180.1, from coordinate 17,386,898 downwards.
AAATCGTTTTTGTTTCTCTATTAGTTAAATAAGTGATTTTCACGTATATTTAGTATTTATTTTGTTTTTTTTTTGTGATTTCGTCATTTTAGTGTGTTGTTTGTTTTGATTTTTCGTCTTTGTGCGGTGTATTTTTATTTCTTGTCTTAGTGCGGTGTATTTTGTTTTCCCATATTTGTGCGGTGTTCATTTGTTTCAGATTGAATGATTAGTTTCGATCTAGTGCAAATCCAATATATGACATTGGTGTCATCCGCGCTACAGATCGAGAGGCATGGATATTTCGGACATTTCAATACAGTCATATTTGCAGTCTTATGCAATTTGTCTTTTTATACTATCAACATGGATGCTCTGAATTTGTTCGCAGATTCATCCTTTTTATTTTTGCCTTTTTATTCTTTTTATTTTTGCAACAACGTACTCTATCAATTTGAATTAATATTTAATTTTTTTTCCAATCAAGATAATAAACGTAAGATTAAAAGAAAATAATAAACTATAAACTTTAAATCTATTGCAGCAAACAGAGACCCCACTTATAATATTATTGCAGGTGAGCTGTACTTAGAAGATAATGTTCAATATATTCAACACAGCATGTATCAGGGCATGCTTTGACTTCTCTATAACGAATAATAAAATTTGAGACCAACAACATACTCTTCTGTTCCAACCCTCTCCCCCAAAAAAAATATTAAAAGGAGAGAGAGCATCAGCATCTTGTCCTAAATTGATTTAATCCTCAACAAAGGCTAAGAACTCACTTCAGTAACTATCTTCCAGCAATCCTATACTGCAACAACTTCGACTATCTACCATTCTTTTCAGTTGAGGACGCGCAAGGGACCATACAAAGAAAGTAACTAATTTACATGTCCAATAAGTTTATATACTAAACACCTCAAAAACTTTGCCTAATCAAAGATATTTTTAAGGCAGGGCGGTATAACTAGTCTGCGCACGCTATATCTTTCAATGTCTCGCCAAATCAGCTCTATAATTCAAACTCGGGACATAGTATAGCGTAGCCCTATGACTGCTGCATCCCCTGCAAAAGTGATCTTTTCCTAGCCAAGGAATGGCTTTCACCTTTTCGCGGCCAAATAAATAATCTCCTGAAACTATGATGTGCAAACTATATTTGAGCGAAAAGCATTTCATTCCATGTATCAGGAACACCCGGCAAACACCAGTGTAAGCAATCCTGCATACCAGGCTTTGCTGTTAAGCTGTACCGTGATATATGACCCTCGTCCCTAAGCTGAGAAGGACCTGTTATGTCCAAGAGCTTGACCCGTGTTCCCTTCACCGCACTTGCAGTAACTGGGTCACTGGACTCCTCTTCCAGTATTTCTTTTTCAACCGACATTGGTTTAGTGTTGTCACAACTGCCTCCTGTGTTCCATTCCCCACCGAAAAAATGCCTAGGAGAAAGGGTACGGAAAAACACCTTCAAACCTGGATGTTTTGGAAGTTGAGAATCCACCCAACTAACAACGCTGCGAATCGTAAGATTCTTGGCAGCCCAAATCACTGCTAGCTTCCTATCAGTATTTGGCACACCACCAACATGCATTACCCATCTATTGGCATTTAGTTTTCCTCGATTCCAGTGATGACCAGTGTTGAGAACCAGAACATCAAACTTGTGTAGAAATTGACGCAGGAATGCTGGGGGACGGTCAAGGTGCATTGCATAATCTGTCTTTGGGTTGTTTACATCAATAGGTTCAACATCACATAAGCTTGCCGACCAGTAGTACAAAATGGTAGTATTAGTGCTCGAAAAACGGTACGCCCACCCATTAGGACGGGCAGAGCCCCCAGCTACAATCAATCCATACTCTTTACCCACATCTTCAACATCCTTCATCTCTACACCTCCAGATACCATGCACATCATAGACTGGTACTGCTGCCGGCCTAATGAGTCTCCCACAAAAGCTAGAGTTTTGTTTTGCATCCTGAATACATAAAGACTAACAATTATTATACATTTACAGCTTTTTATTCCAATTGAACCAAAAAATGTGGGCTAATAAAAAAATAATAAAAATGTAGCTGGGAAAGTTGGCGCATTTATCTAAACAGAGGGAGTTTATAAAAGTAAAGTTATCAGTCATACAAGAACAAAAATATTCTAAATTGAGTAACATGACACTATCATGACAACACATGCCCCAACCAAAGCATACCAACTGTCTTTCAAGTAAATCGAGAAGTATCTCCTGCCTCTGTCATTTCAAATGAGCTTATGGGTAAAAGAATTGAAAAATGACTATGTTCGACATAAAATCAATGAAATGTTCCCAAGGTCCAATCTATATGCATGGAACAAGAGAATGAAATACCTTCTCAAGAATTTAGAACCTTCAAACTCCTCCATTTGACAATCTGTTGGTTGCCATCTAAGCTGCTCATATGCAAAATCAGTACGTTGCATCATGCGGCAAGCCCACATCGAAGAGAGCCACTGTTTGCAACCAAAACCCGAATACAAAGGACGTTTGTTGTCTGGGACCCATTTTCCTTTTGCATAGTTACAGGCTGGAGAAAAAGTCAACAAGAGAACATCCATTTGTTAGCAACGCGCATAAATATACTGTCTGGTAGTCTAACTTTATGACAATGAAGCACGGACACAAAATGAGTATCGGATATGTATACGATATGTATACAATATGATGATATGTCACTCATTGAAAAATATAGGATATGATACATTTAAGATACATATATAAAAAAAATTAAAATTAGACATTAGTTAAATCATTGTCTAACAAAAACCAAACTCATAACACAACTTTTAACACATTACTAAATATTAAATCTAAACTAAGATATTGGAATAGCATCAATGCCGTCTCCTCCTTCGCCATCATCGGTAAATAAAGCAGCTTTCAAATCCGGTTCATCAAGAGACAATGATGAAACTTCAAGAGTAATGACAAATGGGTGCATCACAAATTATATAGGAGAGAGAAGAGGTAGTTAAAGTCGAGAGAAGAGTGATTAAGGGAATTTTGATTCATGTACTGGAAAATTGAACACTCGTGGGATAAACAGGCTGTATTCGTGGCATTTCCGAGGGTCGACTGTGTATCCCGGTATGTCGCCTCCGTATCGCGACCTATCCTAATTTATTTATTATTTAAAATAAAAATTTGGATACACTTTCAATGCGTATCGACTACGTATTGTGGTGTATCGGTACGTATCGGGAGCGATTCAGCAGAGAATTTGTGTTTCATTGCTTTATGATAATTATTAAAGGTTTCAAGATGTCTTCAGAAATCAAAAAGAAAAATAGTTTCCTATAAAAAAATTAGAAGATGCACTTTACTAGAAAGGCTATCATTAGAAAATAAATTGAAGAACATATATCAATTTTCCTTGACCTATCATGTTCAACATTTCTTTAGAAATAATAGGAAAAATTGGTTCCTTATAAAAATTCAGATATATTTTTTAAAAAGCAGCTCAATGTTATAAAACATGTTGAAAAGCATGCATCAGCTTCTTTTCAACTCATCCAAAAGAAAGTGAACCTTTCAATAGAATTTCATGGATGATAAGCAAAAGAAAAGTACCATTGTTTTCTGTAGCATTATTCCAGCTTTCTTTTGTAACAGGTAAAGAGCTTTTTTGTGGAATGTTCGTGATGAGATCTATTTTAGGTTCTTCTTGTTTGGAATTTTTCTCCCCCTTAGCTTCATTACTTTTAGCCTCAGATGTTGTTAGGTTAGAAGAAGTTTGTATAGCATGGCTTTTCCCAGCTTCCAAATTTTTTTCATGTTTTGTTTCTTCATCGGACACACTTGACGGGATCTCTACACCATCAAAATGAAAGAAATTTATGCCCCGAGAAGATAACATGAGAATAAGATAAACAGAGAGAAAAGAAAACCACATCATGTGGTAAGGGTTTTATTGCTAAAAAGGATGACAAGTGACAACATCTCCAAGAATATGATGTATTTTAGTTCTCTGCATCTAATATTATTTTTAATTTAACCCTACCTTCTTGCTTTAACACAATGGTAGGTGGTGTGCAGGACTACGATTACTATAGTAACGAACAAGTAAATAAACGTGGCACCATATACAGGGTTCAACAACATGTCCTTGTTGGACACATAATATGGTACTACAGTCTACATATTAAGCATTGCAAACTCTTTAGAGAACCATATAGGAATAAAGAAAGCAACATCTTACTTACGTTCTGTACGTGAAGTAGTTTTAGTATTACTTTCATCCGTGCTCTTTCCGGAAGAGCTTTGAACAGATACTGTCTGAGATGCTAAACCAAGATCTTTTTCTTCTAGCTCATCAGTAGTCTTTTTCTTTGGTATTGATGAGTCATGTTCAGACACGTGTTTCTGTGGATCCGGTGCCTTCACCGAAGACCTTGTAACTAAATGATCTGCAAAAATGAACATGGTGTAGAAAGAACTGAGAACAGTACAAGCATTTCATAGTGAGGATGAACTTTAAATCTTGGTTGCATGAAGATAAGCTAATAATTTAGGATAATAATAACTGTTGATTGTAATTGTAATTCTATTTTAAGTGTCATTGCCACACCCATGTGCAGTGTTCAGCACAAGTTCTTTGCGTACATGCAAACTACACACCGCAGTCCAGTTATCATTGTCTCCCCTGCCAGCCTCAATTGACTCACCATCACCTTCTCATTCCGCCGCTCTCCAAACTGCACCAATTTGACCACATTCGCAGCTAGTGATTGGCACATCTTTTCTTGCCTAGATTTTGTGTTTTTAGGGCTTCAATTTATTTGTTTTTTTGCCCTTGTTTCTTACAGGTCTAAGTTCATTTTTCCATAGCTGAGTCTCCAAGGCTGGAGCCTCAGAAAAAAAAATTCCTTTGTTTTTCAGTGCTTCCCACCATTACCACCACAAGGTTGAATGGAAAAAACTTTAGATTTGTATAATGTTGTTGCAGTATGGATCGTAACTTAGGCCTTTCAGAACAACTCATTAAGAAGGCGGATGATATTGATGTCCGTGAAAGAGTTGCATGGAAGATTGAAATTATGAATTTATGACTAGGATTATTCTTTCTCTATTAATTTTATATTTCTGCTGATACATTTGAAATACTCTATTTAGATATCCTATGTGAATATTATGTTGTAATTAGTAGGACTGATGTAGACATGGTTTGAGATTTATTTTAGGAAATCTCTCATTCCACCCCTTGGGGGTTCTCACGCACCATGTGCATTTCCAAAAATACCCCTGCTTCCGGAGGTGTATCTACGGAAGCAATTTTTTTTGTATTTAACATTGAATGGTTCCGTATATGCATCTACGGAACCTTTTTTTTTACGTTGTTTAAACGGTTCTGTAGATGCATCTACGGAACAATTCAACGTTAAATAAAAAAATAAAAAAAAGGTGCTTCCGGAGATACACCTCCGGAAGCAGAAAACAAAAATGAAATTTCGCAAGGTGCCTAAGACTATTATGGGATCAGGATGGATTGAGATATTCTCTTATTTTATCCCTACATAATCAAGGGACTTAGTTTAACCTATTTTATTATAAAATAAACATAATCAGAGTCAGTCTGTCTCTCTCTAGTCATTCAAAACAATTCATGTATTTCTCTCTAAATGCGATTTGGCATTAGAAACTCAAAAGTCTTAAGGCGGAAACCCTAAAAGTCCCAAATTAGAAATCTATGATATCTAGTCGCCGGTCAATCAAACATCAACTTTGGATCAACTTTGGCCATCGGCACTAGATTCTGAGAGCGTCAATCCCATTTTAAAACTTGGGCTGGGCGTAATTTGTTCCAAAAGCTAGCTCGTGGAGTGACGATTCCCCAATCCTTATAAGGACTGTTTTGGCCATATCTCTACTCATCTAGATATCCAACAATACCAGTACATCTGAATGCAGAAAAGCAGGTAGGACTGGCGAGATGAAGGGTACAGATATTACAGATATTGTCACACAAGAGAAACAAACTATGCCAGACAGTTATTTCAGTATGTAAGCATTTCAAATTTTAGGGAAAATTATTCTCACCTCTCCGAAGTTTTAAACAATTAAACATCACAAACACCCCCCTATAGTTTTTAGATTGACACTAACCTTCTTATTTTTGTATTTGAGCGACAGACTCCTTCTTAACAACAACAACAATCAAGCCTTATCTCACTAAGCAAGGTCGGCTACATTGATCAATTTTCGCCATTATGTTCTATCCTGCTTCTATCCAAATCGTTAATCTCAAATCTTAATAACTCCTCTTAGTATCTTTCTATGTCTTCCTCTTTCTCTAGTTGTTTGACCTCACTCCATCTGATCTACTCTCCTTACCGCAAAATCTACGGGTTGTCTCTCTACATGTCCAAACCACCTAAATCTATTTTACAACATCTTCTCTACTATAGATGCTACCACAACACTTTCTAATATTTTCATTTTTAATTCTATCTTGTCTAGTCTTACGACACATCCAACATGGCATCCTCATCTTTGCTACTCTTACTCTATTCTCGTGTTGATTCTTAACCGCCCAACATTTTGTACCGTACAAAAGCAATATACATACTTTCACAAAACAAGTAAAAAATAAATTTCTCAAATTGATAGAATATCAAGAATCAAAACAAAAATAAAGTATACCTGAATACAGGTGCAGTTGTGATTGGGGAGGAAGAAAGGCAGAAAGACCAGGTGTTCTTTCCCATGACCATAAAATAATGGTACTACACATTAAAACAATGGAAATAAGAGAAATTTCTTTACCCTTTAATCCATTAAACCCTGCCTTCATCCTGCATAAACACTCTAACAACATCAATCACATACTTTCATCATATTAATCACTCCTAATCAACACTTTCAACTAAAAAAATCACTCTATCATAATTCCTAATCATATTACACAAAATTCACCCTTTCAATTTTACTCACCACGATCTACAAACTCTAACTTCATATCAATCAAAAACACACAAAATTACATAACATAAACAAACATGCAGAAATTATGAACGGATCTAGGTGGTTGATAGAGATGTAAGTAAGAAATTTACCTGTTTGGGATGAAAAAACAAAGAAAACTCCAATTTGGAACTAGTTTGCTGAATCTTCAATAAACTGAGATGCTAATTGAGATGCTTAAAGAGGGAGAATGCGTAGAAGATTAAACGATTTGGGGGAATGTTTTGCCAAGAGAGGAAAATACGAAGTGTAATACGAACGAGGATCGCGGTGAACGCGTCACGATGCCAAACACGAATACTGATTAATTTTAATTTTAATTTTAATTTTAAGTGATTTATATATAACTAACGTTGATTAACTTGACTTGGTTATGACACGAACCCTATTCTATTTTAATTCTTTGTTATTATTATGATTATGATTATGATTATGATTATGATATCGTGTTTAGTTTTAAATGAAATAGATTTGTCAACCTTAAATATATGGGTTTAATGATATGCACGACAAAGAGTGTAAAATAGTTTTTTTTAAATAAAAGAATGATTTATTTAAAAAAATATATAATAAAAGAATGATTTAATTTAATACATTTAATAGTTGTGGTTGGATTGGATGACATTTACACTCTATGTCACCAAATATTTGGTTCAAATTAGGGGAGGAGGCGGAGGTAGGGATGACAATGGACAAAGTTTGGGCAGGGTACTATAGCACCCATCTCCATACCTGCAGTTTAAAAAAATTCTCGTACCATAGCCCAAACCCGCGTGGGTATCAATATTCATATCCGTACCCGTACTTTGTGGGTACCTCAATGCCCATACCCATATCCGCTTACCCGCATTTATAGTAAAATTAAACTATTTAATTACAAAATATCATATAATTTAAGTCTTTTTAATACATATTATTGTTGAGTTGAGAAACAAATAAACACTTTTATTAAAATGTGTAATAATTTAATAGCGATATATGTAAAAACATGCATTTTTTATATAACAATATAAATGACATTATAGAAATATGTAGTGCGGGTATGGGGCGGGGTGGGTAGTAAGGTACCCGTGCCCGCACCCATACCCGCATATTTAAATGGGTAATTACCCCTGTCCGTGTCCGTACCCATTTTTGCGGGTTTTTACCCTACCCGGTATGGGTATTTTTGTGGACACCCACTAGGGATGGGCTAAATTGTCATCCTTAGGCGAAGGGGATGAGAGGGTGGAAATTTTGATTATAAATGTGTTTGGTTCACAATGAGAGATGAGTTCAAAAGTAAATTTTTATTATTATCATTTGGAAATAATATTTGTAATATTGAGTGATTAAAAAGTCATAATTTACCACATAACGTTAAAAAAATTAAATACACTTGATTCGTATTATAACTCTCGACACAAAATAAATTATGTGAACTTTTGAATACATAAAATAACTCATTATTAAATATTATATATATTGTAATATAATAAAAAAATAATGGTTTAAAATTTTATATAAAAAATATATATAATCGAATCCATAATAAAATTAGAAAAAAATTAACATAAATAAACATAAAAATAAAAATTATAATTAAAAATAAAATAATACAGTAATTATTATTTTATTAAATAAAAAATTAATTTCAAGGTGAAGAATAATTATAATAAGTTGATGGAAACAATAAAGAAAAATCACGAAAAAAATAAAGCAGAAACACGAAAGAAAATAATAATTTAAAATAATAAAATAAAACTAAGGATTATTTTGTAAATATATTAATTTATTAAAGAGTTAAATAAGTTTTTGGTCCCTATAAATATTGCAGTTTTCATTTTTAGTCCCTCCCTGCCTTTAGGCAACTTTTTTTTTTACAAAAAAACCGTTGCTAAAACCAGCTAAAATCGTTGCCAAAACCCAAGAGGGACTAAAAATGAAACTAAAATATTTATAGGAACCAACAACTTATATAACCCTTTATTAAATATCAAAATTCACATTCCTTTCCCTCTCCTCCAAATCACTTCGATTCGGAAAGACGCAAAAAGTGTGATTTGGAGGGATTTCGCCCTCTCCCTTCCCCTCTTTTCCCCTCCTAAAAATTGGACCAACTATATTTCATTATAAATATCCACTCTCCTCCTCTCCATCTACCCTGAGCCTAAGAAAATAAGAGTTTATAATAAATCTTGATGATTATGATTTTTTTCTTAAAATTAAGTATTTAAGAGGCAAAATACAAATGATTACAAAAAATATATATAACCAGGCTTAATATCATTTTTTGTCTCGTATTTTTTTGGTAGGGGTTCATTTTGGTCACTTAATTTGAAAAAAATACCATTTTAATCCCTTAATTATCCAAACAATGTCATGTTTGTCCTTGAAATAAAAAACGTTAGTCAAATTCAAATGACGAGGTCATATGTCGCTTAGGTAGATTAATATTTGGTGAGTTGGAATATTTAAGGGTAGTTGGGCTTCATTTACCTCATTTGCTCAATTTTTTTTGAAGGAAATGTTTCTTTCTCTTTGACAACGAAGGCTGAGAATGAAGGTTGGGAACGAATGTTGAAAACAAAGGTGCGAACGAAGGTTGAAAACAAAGAAACAGAAACTGGAAACGAAAGAATGAAAGCTGAATTTTGAAAAAAGGACGACAAGTTTACTAGTAAGTCTAGAGTTTAGCCTCTTTCAAATTTAGGATTTATTGGGTTTTTAATTTTCACCCCTTTCTAATATAGTGTTGACTTGGTTTCCAATTTACTAGGTGCAATCTACTTGATTTAATGTATAAAGCTCGTTTTAGGTTAAGTTCTTCGTATTAGGGTTTATGTTAGTTCTTATTCGAAATGTTAATTACTATGATTCTCTGTTGGTTTTAGGAATTTGGGTTGTAGCTATGTGATTGTATGCTTTTTAGTGTGTGGATTTTTGTGGATTTTATGAATTCGGTTTGGTGCTGGTTCTAAAAGATATTATTTGTTGGTTATGAATAAGTAGTTTTCCTTTTAGGTAAAAATTGGATGACTTTGTTCATGTTTTTATCCATCATAAAGGTGAAATTGTAGATGTTGATTACTCTAGTTATGAAGGATTAGTTTATGAGGTGAGATGTGATGTAGATAAATGGAGTTATTTGGAGGTGGTAGGGATAGTTAAAGACCTGAGTTATAAAAAAGCTGAAACAATATTATACAAGGATCCCACATTTGGTATATTTAAAGGTGCCTAAGATGTAATTGATTTATGTAAGGTACATTTGAGTGTTCATATGTATATACAACATCCTTTTTCCAACCTGACTATTATGATGGTTCTTTAAAGGAAGAGACCATAAACCTAGAGGATGTTGTTAATCTTGATGAAGAAGATGATATTCTAAAATTGTATGAGAAAGTTGTCAAAGGTGTAGAACCTCGTTTTGTATGTGATATGCTTTTAACAAAGACATTTACTTTTGATGATGACAACTAATGTATTATGATAAGTCAAGCATGAACGATTAAGCGGATAAAGATGCAAACCTTATTATTATGGTTTGATGTACTTGACTATCTGATGATGGAAATCAAATGGAATGCAACTAAAGCCTCGTCTCAAACTACTCAAGCATGTGTCAACAAAAAGAGAAGTATCTGACAAAATCTTGAAGTCATATGGTAAACTCCTAATTTAGAAATGAGTGAACAATTGTAAAGTAAAAGGACGGTTTTTGTTAAAGTGCAAGGCTAAAGCGCGCACACACATAAAACTATTTTCAAAATGCTTTACCAAAAGAAAATATTTTGAAAAACGTTTGGAAGTTATGTCAGATGAATTGGGAGCAATCAAAATAGCTATAGGAAAATTTTTTACTTTTCTAATCGATTAGAACATTTGTCTAATCGGTTAGAAATGAGAAAACTGGAGGCCCAATCTATTTTGAAGACGGCTTGATTTTGTGCAACAGTTAGATATCTCAACCTTCCTTTTTGAGAACTTACAAACAATTATTTTAACCATCTAATCAGTTAGATAAAAGCTCTAATTGATTAGATTGCCTTAAATTCATTAAATTGAAATTCCTTTTTGAGCCAACCTCAGGCCTATAATAGAGGTTCCATTTCTCATTCCAAACCATCCAGAATCGTGTTTTGACACTTTCATCTCTCACACTCTCTAAACTTTTCTTTAACTTTATGTCACTAATGTTTTAGCCTAAGTGCTTTTGTGAGGAAAGTCTTTTATGAGTGAGGATTCATTTGTAGTTATGGAAAGGGTATAGTTGTAAATTAACCAAGGAAATTGATCGTACCTGATCAGAAGAATCGTCAAGGCAGCAGAATCTGGCTTGGAGAGCAAGATGGGGGGTACCTGCAAGGTTCTCCGATGCTTAAGTTAGTAGCTATCAGAGAATGAGGGTTGAGAGTGAAGAATAGAATACCTGACCCTCTAGTGAAGAGGGTATTTATAGCCCCCAGCGCTGGGCCAAGGTTCCCTAATTGGGCCAGATCCAATTGGAGGCCCACGTGCTAGGGAACGGTCAGAATGTCCCGTGCTAGGGCTGAGTCAGCAGGAGACTCACGTTCTGGATGCACATAGCGTAGGGTTCGGAGATGGATGACCGAATCCTTCGCTGAGACGTGACGCGTGGTCTTCGCGCGTGGATAGCTCTTGGTGGTTATCCAGTGAGTGGGCCCAAATCTCTGCTCGGCCGGAGTCTTCGCGCGGGGGCAGCCTTTAACGGTTGCCCAGCAATTGGGCCCAAGGGAATTGGGCCTGCTCGGCTGGTAACAAGGGTTGGGCCTGCTCGGCCCAGTCCAGAACAGGAGCCCCCCAAGTCATTAGCCTTATAAGGGTGGTGACTTTAACGAGGAGGTTTAGCCGAGCACGGGTAACGTTTCTAAATCCTGGGCTACTCGAGGACTTTGGTCGGCCGTTGTCTTTGGTTTTTGACGTTTTGGTTGTCACTCGTCAGCGTGATTGACAGGTGTCAGCTGTGTAGGCTGTAATCATTACTGCGCCGTTTTTAGGGATGGAAATAGGCGGCGTCTTTTGGAGTTTCCAAGACCCTTGGGACGCGTGGCAGCCTTTCATGGAGGGAGCCGCCTTTGGGGTGTAGGCAATGATGGCGTCTCCTAGGCTGCCTAGGCCATCATGACACCCTTTGGCCTTCTTTCCCTATATAAGGAGTGAGGAGATCACTCATTTGACACTTAACATTTTCCAAGCCTTCAAGATTCGCTCACTGCTCTCCTGCTCGTCTCGTTCATATCTTCTTCGCTTTCTTCAAGTAAGTTCCTCGTCTCCTTCATATTTTTATTTAAGTTTTATGTATTAGTTTTGAGTGCGGAGGGCACGATTGATGAGTGTGACGAGCAAGGTTTATGAATTAACCGAGGAAACCTAGAAGATGATTGTTTCTCCCATGCGTTTGCCAAGTGATTTTTGAGTGAACGGAGCTAGAACGTTTGAATGAGACGTCCAGCTTTTAGGATTACTAGGGAGTAGTATGAAGGCCACGAGCAGCGGAGGTTGCATGTCTCGGTGAGGGCATGAGTTCGCCGACCTCTGCCGCGTGCGACGACTATGTTGGGCGCTTTAGCTCGTCGGCCATTCGACGATTGGGGGAATTTTCCTCGTCCCTTTTCCTCGCCCTTTCACTTGACTTGCGGTGGAAGGGTGGATTTGACCAGTCTAATTCACGGTTTCCTCTGCTTTTCAGGTAAATGGCCGATGAGAACAAGGATGATGTCGTCTTCGACATTTTAGACGAGGACGAAGCTGTTGGCTCGCAAGAGGACGTTCCCGTCGTCGAGACCTCCCCTAGGGCACTTGAAGAATGGGTGGCCGTTGCTCCGAGGATGATTGCATCGCGCTTCACGAGTCGTCCCAAGGAAGCCTTTAACGTCATCGAGGACCTTGACCAAGACGAGGAGCCTTCTTGGGGCGCCTTTGTGCCCAAATCTCACCAGAGGATCTGCTCGCAATTCCCCGGCCCCCGTTTCGCAATGTATGAGTTCGTCTTTAAGGAGGCTGGTCTCCGTCTCCCCTTCACTCATTTGCAACGGAGTGTCTTTAGTTAGTTGCGCCTCTGGCCGTCTCAGCTTCATCCCAACGCTTTAGCGTTCTTAAGGGCCTTTGAGATCGTATGCGGGTACTTGGAGGTTGAAGCGACTCTGCCCCTTTTCTTCAGAGTTTTCATTTGCAGAGGTTGCGTGATCCGGACGGCAAGTGGAGTTGGGTGTCGTTTAAGCAGCCGAAGAAGCTGTTCGCCATTTACCAGGACTCTATCAAGCATTTTAAGAGTCGGTATTTTATAATTAAGCCGCTCACTCCTGATGCCGAGAATCATTTGTTCGAGGAGCGCGAGTATATTGAGGATGGGGTGAGGAGTGTGGGCCCAGCTGCCCAGTTCCCGTTAGAGTGGCAACTTGACCATTTCGAGCGTGGGACCGATTATTACATCTTCAGGGACGAGGATCTCAATGAGCGCGATACAGGGGGGTATCAGCGGCTCGTTTCTTTTGTGGACGGGTTTAGACCGGCAATATGTACATATCCCAACGGGGATCCCCTATTCGAGGAAGATGGAGGCCCTATGCTGGAACCTCGGCACATCAACACCAAAGCTGTCCTCGAGTGCGGAAGTTACGGGGACGCTATGATTTTGTTAGGTGAGATAGCTATTATTTGTTCAAACAATACCTTTTTGGTTCTAACTCTTTATTTTGCAGGAAAAATGGCCGACTTGCATGACAAAGTTACGAAGATGCGGGCCAAGAACAAGGGGGCCATCAAAGCGTCTGGGAAACGATCGCGGGTCGAGGAGGTCAAGGCGGCTGCCGCGGGTGTCCCTGACAGTGGCTCTCCTTCGTCAGTTGGGACGACCTCGCGTGGTTCTCCAGCCGGAAAGAAGCAAAAGAATGAAGGGACCGCGGAGCTTCGTCCTCTTATCATTGACAACCCCTCCGATGAAGACATAGTGCTGCCCTCTTGTACTCTGCACAGGGGAATCTTCTCAAAGAAGAATGTGCTCCTCGAGCGCGAGGAGGTGAGGCACATCGTCAGGCGGGACCGGGTGGCTCGAGACAAGGACCTGTCCGAGGACCTCGAAGGGATGATGAGGGTGGCCGCCTTGGCCTTGGCTCTCAATGCTTAAAATGTCTGTCCTCAGAAAGACTACGATGCTCTCCAGACTAAATATGATGAGTTAGAGCACGAGTTCGAACAGTACAAGGACAAGTATGAGGTCCAGAGCGGCATAGTGGAGGACCTCGTCAAAGAGCAGAATAAGGTCGCGGACTTGGAGGCCGAGGGAAAAAGGCTCCGCGAGCGAATTGCTGAGTTGGAGAGGGCTCATCTCCCTGCTGCCGAGGAGGATGAAGACGAGAAAGCCTTGGTGACGCGTTCTTAGCTTTTGGGCAAGGTGAGGGAGTTGGAGGTCGACTGTGTTGCTACCTTGGGGGTCGGTTTCAAAGCTGCAGTGGATCAGCTGAAAGTCCTCAATCCGCGCCTGGTGACGAAGGGCATTGGTCCCTATCATAAGGTCGTGGACGGGCGAATTGAAACAAACCCGGAGTTCGAGGACTGGGAAGACGAGCAAGAGTCCCCGGGTGAGGACATCGGTGCCGAGGATGAGGATGGTGATGTTTGACCTGTTTAACTTTGGTTGTGGCCTGTGTGCCAGTTTTGTGGCCTGCGTGCCAATGTTTTGTGGCCTGCGTGCCAATGTTTTTAATGGGGCAATGCCCGGATAATGTTTGTAATATTTGGATTTCCCGGCCAGGTTGGTCGAATTTTAATACCATTCAGCATTTTATGCTTCAACATTTATTTGTGTTTATCTGATTTTATCGTTGGATGTTTGATGTTTATGCTCGAATTATGTTTATGCTCGACCGAGGTTTATAGCCCGGGCGTGTATTGTACGGTTCGGGTGCGCAGAGCGGGTGTGCGCTGCTGATCAGTGGTTTTCACACGTATTTTTACCGCTGTTTTTAGTTATCTTTAAGTATTTTATTTTATGTTTTAATTTATTATTCGTCATTTTATGCTTTGGTTTTGTGTTTAAGTGTTTGTAGGCTCAGATGAATGAAATGGAGAAAATCAGTGCGAAACGTGAAGAAACTGATGAAAAAGCACATGGCCTGGCCAAACGCGTCCCCACACGCGTGTGGAGCCTATGAAAGTGCATCCTGCTGCTCAAACGCGTCCTCAAACGCGTGTGGAAGTGAAATGCTGAGGTCTGCTGACCAAACGCGTGCCCAGACGCGTCCCAGGCCACCAAACGCGTGCCCAGACGCGTCCCAGACTGCCAGACGCGTGCCCACACGCGTCCCAGCTGCCAGAATTACAAAGGAATGCCTGCCCCTGCCAAGACGCGTCCCAGGACGCGTGTCACAGCCACCAAACGCGTGTCTACACGCGTGTGCACGTAAAAGAATGGGCTTTCTTGCTGAAAAGCCCAGTTTGGCAGAAATAAAAGGAGGAGGTTGCGTTTGGACAGGGGTTGGACGAATTTGGGAGCGAAAATACACTGTAGAAGGCTGGAGAACTCAGATTCTATGCAAGGATTGAAGATTTCTATGAGCTTTTGCCATTGAAGATTGGATTTCCTTCATTTATCTGTAATGTCTACAATTTACACTATGGTTTCTGTTATTTTCATGAGTAGCTAAAACCCCCATTGCTAGGGGGGTGACCCTGATTCTGATTGTGATGAATTCATTCAATTGATGCAATAACTATTTTACTTTTCGTATTTGTTAATTTGTTCTTCATCCGTTAATAATGCTTTATCCGTCAGAAAAACGGATTCTGAATATGAATGAATAGTGTAGTTGGACGGCATATTATTTGTGGACACGATTAAGAACATATAATATCTATATCACCTAGGACTAGGGATATCATATTGTAACCGGAAGTTCTTGTTATTGGAATGCTTGATCATAACCGTAATTATCTATGGACATAGTAATTAGGTTGTGAGGTCAAAGATCTTTTCACTAAGGCCTTAGGATTAGATACTCTAAAGAACCGGTAATTAACTATGAAAAGCATGTTATTGTATTGAGACAGAGAATTCGTTGCATGAAGAATCATTCACCGTCCCTAGCAATCTACTCATCTCTGATCATCGTTCTATTATTCTGTTTATTTACTTTATTTGCAAAACCAATCAAAACAACCTTTTGAACTTTTGTTTAATTGAAACACTATAAAACTCTATATCGTCAAGCAGTCCTTGAGATTCGATACTTGGGATTTTCCCATTACTACTACATAGGCGAAAATAGTACACTTGCTATTTTCCTATCAAGTTTTTGGCGCCGTTGCCGGGGACTGCCGAAGATTATAGAGTTCTAGATTTATTTCAATTAAAATTTTGTTGCTCTGCGACTAAAATTTTATTTTATGCACTTTTTATTTATTTTTCCTAATTCTAATATTTGTCTAATCTGTGTATGCGAGGTAAGGCCTCAGCTGAATTTCTTTTTGACGCAGAAATCGAAAGAACTTTGCACGCAAGGCGAAGACAAGCTCGGTTGGCTAAACTGGAACCTGAAGAGGAAATTGTGTCAGTTCATTCCGATTCAGAGTCTGAAAGTGAAGAAGAAACCATGGGTGAAAATCCTCCTCCTCCTGAGAGACTCCTTGGTGACTATGGTGCTGCAAACACACCGGGGGGAAGACAAACAATTGTCAACCAACCGGTAAATGCTGCAAATTTTCAACTACATCCAAGCACAATCAATCAGCTTGAAAGGAAACCTTTCACCGGAAAGGTAAATGAAGATGCAAACAAGCACCTGCAGAGATTTCTGACCATGAGCACAACTCTAAAAATTGAAGGGCATACAGAAGAAGCAAAGAAGCTGAGAATGTTCCCGTTCACTTTAGCCGAAGAAGCAGAAGAGTGGTTTTATTCTCTTCCAGCAGGCAGTATCACATCATGGGAAGAAATGGAGAAGGCTTTCTTGAATGAGTATTTCCCCGCCTCGGTCTTTATAAGAAAGAGGTATGACATTTTGAACTTCAAGCAGAAGGAGGGTGAGCCCTTAGGAGATGCTTACAAAAGATTCAAAAGAATTCTAGTAGCATGTCCCACTCATAATATGGACAAGACTGAACAGATGCAAGTATTTGTCAATGGGCTCAGAATGAAAACAAAGCAGTTAATCGACACAGCAGCTGGAGGCTCAACAAATTTCACAACAGCCTCTGGTATCATCAAGATCATTGAAGCTATAGCTGCAAATGAGCATTTGGAGCTGTATGATAGGTGTACCAGTAAACCAGAAGGAATCATTGACCTCAAGCTGGAAACCTCAAAAATCCGAGTTGAAGATGCGATATCGGCTGAAGTTGAAAAAAGATTGAAGGCTATGAATATAGGTACACAACGGGTGGCTCAAGTGCAACAAGCTCAACCTGTAATATGTGAAATTTGCAATGGTCCTCATCAAACTGTATGTTGTGTTGCAACTCCCAAGCAAATTGAAGAAATCAAATTCCTGAGGCAAAATAATCCTTATTCTAACACCTATAATCCTGGGTGGAAGAATCATCCCAACTTCGCTTGGAAAGATCAACAACAACAACAAGGCCCTCAGAAGGCGGAGTGGGAAGTAGCTATCGAGAGATTGGCTGGACAATGCTCTCAGTTTCAAGAAGAGACAAGAAACAACCATAGGAACACCACAACTTCAATAAAAAATCTAGAGGTTCATGTGGGTCAAATAGCACAGCATATCACTCTACAGGCACAAGGTAACTTTCCGAGTGCAACTGTGAAAAATCCGAAAGATCAAGAGAAGATTAATGCTGTTACAACAAGGAGCAAAAGGGTGGCTGAATCAGAAAAAGAGAAAGAGGAAATAGATGACCCTATGGTAATAGAGGTGGATCTAGAAATAAGAGAGAATTCGAAAGAGCCAGAAGTTGTGATACCACCGGTTAAACCAGTTGAAGAAAAAAAGAAAGATGCTGAACCGGCGATCAAACTACCTTTCCCTTCCAGAGTGACAAAGAAGAAGTCAAAAGAGAAAGACTTCGAGAAGTTCACTAAATTGTTCAAAAGGCTAGAGGTAAATCTACCATTCTTTGAAGCACTTGAGCACATGCCCTTGTATAGGAAATTTATGAAGGAGGTGATGGCGAAAAAGAGATCAGTGGAAGGAGAACAAAAGATTGCAACTGAGAAGTGCGGTTTAGTCTCGTCAGCAAGAAAGATCCCAATAAAGAGGAAAGACCCGGGAGCGGTGGCAATACCATGCACTATCAATAACATAACTTTTAAAAAGGTACTCCTCGATTCTGGTTCTAGTGTGAGTTTAATGCCTTTGTCAATCTTTAAAAAGCTTGAGTTGCAAAAGATTAGTGAGAGTAAGACACAGTTAAGGTTCGCCGACCACACCATCAAGAAATCATATGGGGTAGCAGAAGATGTATTGGTGGAAGTGGATAAGTTTGTATTCCCCGTGGACTTCCACGTCATGGACATTCCGGAAGACGAAGAAACTCCTATCCTTCTTGGGAGGCCATTTTTGTCGACAGGTCGCTGCAACCTCGACATTGAAAAGGGGACACTAACGCTGAGATCTTTTGATGAAGAAGTAACCTTGAAGATGTTAGGAGTTAAGAAACATAGGGCGGTTGTGAATGATCAAAATTCTGGTGGTATGATAGAAAGTGAAAAAAAAGACAAAAAGCCTGAGCAGCTCCAAGAAAAAGTTTCAAGCATAGCATCTCGGGTAGAAACAACTCATGAAGCTATCAAAAGTCCGAAGAAGGCTAAGAAAGTCAAGAAGAATGTGGTAAGTGAATTGAAGGGAAAAGTTGTCCATGCCTTTCATCTTCATGAGTTTTTGGTTGCGGAGGTGAAAAGCAACCAGGTGTGGAATAGAAAATACCCTCCATAATAAAGGGTAATGGACCGTCGAGCCATGCGACGTTAAACGAAGCGCTTCGTGGGAGGCAACCCACAGTTTTAATAATTAATTTCTCTGTTTGTTTGTTTTATTTTCAGGAAATAAAAGGGGCATTTCAAGTGGAAGCTATGGAGTGCAGTACCCTCTGTGAGTCACCTCTCTCGGGCTTGTTCTAAAACATTGAGGTCAATGTTTTGTTCAAGTTTGGGGGAGGTTTCACTCTTTGCATTTTTAATTTATTTTGCTGCTATAATATGTGTAAGACTTACAAAATCATTCTCCCAAATTTTAACCGAAATTTTTAAATTTTGAAGAGTTTGGATCTTAAAGAGCGATCGGGAATAGTATATAGAGATGAAGGGAGGATTGGTTGAGGACAGGAAGTTCGGAATAATGTGACAAGAAGAGGTTTGGTTAAACACCCTTGGTTCCTTAAATGAAATACGAGTCCAACGTGTAGATTTGCACCATAGTACTTGTATCCTGAGAAGTACTCCTCGAGTAGTTTATTGATACAGTCTGGCATAATTCAGATTCACATGCATGATGATTGGTTAAAAAAAAATAAAATAAATAAAGGATATAAGGTTGGCACCAAATGATGAAAAGGCGGTAAAAGGCAACCGGCTCGCTAAGTTGGGTAACCCTTACCCGGTTATTCAGCCCAAAGGAGGTTGATCCCCAAACGTCGTCCAAAAGGACAATATACAACTGTAAAGTTTGAAAATTTCATCGGTAATAAGAAAGTAGCAAATGCTGCTCGTTTGGTGCTAGAGAAAAGAAAATATAAAGTCTTGATCTGTCTCATGCATGTGATGATTATTATGAGAAATACAGTGCCGTAATGTGATTGTCCGAATGAAAGAGGAGGAAAATCGGAAAGAGACTTAAGTGCAAAGCATAGTTGGAGAGGTATCGAAAAGGGGAGCTTAAGGTTTAAAGTGGGAGCAGAAACTCGTCGCGTCATGTGAATGTCGGACCACTGTTTCTTGATCAGTAAAACTGGATATCTCACGTATGAATACCGATGTGCCTTGAAGGTCATTAACTCTTGTAATTGTCGCTTGAGGTCAAGCAACGGTTTAAGTTTGGGGGAGTTTGATCAGTGGTTTTCACACGTATTTTTACCGTTGTTTTTAGTTATCTTTAAGTATTTTATTTTATGTTTTAATTTATTATTCGTCATTTTATGCTTTGGTTTTGTGTTTAAGTGTTTGTAGGCTCAGATGAATGAAATGGAGAAAATCAGTGCGAAACGTGAAGAAACTGATGAAAAAGCACATGGCCTGGCCAAACGCGTCCCCACACGCGTGTGGAGCCTATGAAAGTGCATCCTGCTGCTCAAACGCGTCCTCAAACGCGTGTGGAAGTGAAATGCTGAGGTCTGTTGACCAAACGCGTGCCCAGACGCGTCCCAGGCCACCAAACGCGTGCCCAGACGCGTCCCAGACTGCCAGACGCGTGCCCACACGCGTCCCAGCTGCCAGAATTACAAAGGAATGCCTGCCCCTGCCAAGACGCGTCCCAGGACGCGTGTCACAGCCACCAAACGCGTGTCCACACGCGTGTGCACGTAAAAGAATGGGCTTTCTTGCTGAAAAGCCCAGTTTGGCAGAAATAAAAGGAGGAGGTTGCGTTTGGACAGGGGTTGGACGAATTTGGGAGCGAAAATACACTGTAGAAGGCTGGAGAACTCAGATTCTATGCAAGGATTGAAGATTTCTATGAGCTTTTGCCATTGAAGATTGGATTTCCTTCATTTATCTGTAATGTCTACAATTTACACTATGGTTTCTGTTATTTTCATGAGTAGCTAAAACCCCCATTGCTATGGGGGTGACCCTGATTCTGATTGTGATGAATTCATTCAATTGATGCAATAACTATTTTACTTTTCGTATTTGTTAATTTGTTCTTCATCCGTTAATAATGCTTTATCCGTCAGAAAAACGGATTCTGAATATGAATGAATAGTGTAGCTGGACGGCATATTATTTGTGGACACGATTAAAAACATATAATATCTATATCACCTAGGACTAGGGATATCATATTGTAACCGGAAGTTCTTGTTATTGGAATTCTTGATCATAACCGTAATTATCTATGGACATAGTAATTAGGTTGTGAGGTCAAAGATCTTTTCACTAAGGCCTTAGGATTAGATACTCTAAAGAACCGGTAATTAACTATGAAAAGCATGTTATTGTATTGAGACAGAGAATTCGTTGCATGAAGAATCATTCACCGTCCCTAGCAATCTACTCATCTCTGATCATCGTTCTATTATTCTGTTTATTTACTTTATTTGCAAAACCAATCAAAACAACCTTTTGAACTTTTGTTTAATTGAAACACTATAAAACTCTATATCGTCAAGCAGTCCTTGAGATTCGATACTTGGGATTTTCCCATTACTACTACATAGGCGAAAATAGTACACTTGCTATTTTCCTATCAGCTGCAAACGAGCTCGAGGCCGCGGTCGGGGCCAGGTGCTCGCGGCGTGAACGGTCGGCGCGTGGTAGGCCCGTCGCGTGGTCGGCGCTGCCTCCTGCTAAGGTTACCTGACCGATGCTGTCGTGGAACATGCGCGCTTGTACCAGGGCGCGAGTCCTTGCCCAGCCTTGTCTCGTGTCCGCTACGAGTGGCCGGGCGGTGTTAGGATGTTTCTAACTGTAGTAGCGTCTGAGTTTTTCAGCGTTCCAAGGTCGAGCTAGTTTTTCGCCGAGAAGGTTCTCGAGGTAATACGCACCGTTTTCAGTTTTATCGTATACTAGGTACGGACCTTCCCAGTTCGGGGCTAGTTTGCCTTCGCGCGAATCTTTCATGTTTCGGCGGAGGACCAAGTCTCCGATTTCGAATCCGCGTTTGATAACTTTAGTGCTATGGCGCAAGGCTATCTGTTGTTTCAGTTTTGCTTCACGGAGGGAGGATCCTGTTCGGATTTCCTCGACCATGTCGAGCTCTTCTCTCATAGCTTCGTCGTTTAGTTCTTCCTCGAGAGGTGACTCAGTCCGACGAGATGGTTCTCGGATCTCCACGGGGATCACGGCTTCGGTGCCATAGGTTAACCTGAACGGTGTTTCGCCCGTGGTCGAATGTGGGGTCGTCCTGTACGCCCAGAGGACGCTGTGTAGCTCTTCGACCCAAGCTTTTTTCGCCTCGCCCAGCCTTCTCTTCAGCCCACGGAGAATGACCCGGTTGGCTGCTTCAGCCTGTCCGTTGGTTTGGGGGTGCTCGACCGAAGTGAAGTGCTGCTTTGTCCCGAGTTTGGCCACGGATTCTTGGAATTTTCTGTCCGTGAACTGGGTGCCGTTGTCGGTTATTATCGCCTGTGGCACTCCGAATCGAGCGAGTACGTTCCGCTTGTAGAATCGGAGTACGTTTTGGGATGTGATTTTAGCGAGCGCTTCAGCTTCTATCCATTTCGTGAAGTAATCCACAGCGACCACCAGGTATTTGTTTTGATAGGATCCGACCGGGAAAGGTCCGAGGAGGTCCATTCCCCACGTGGAGAAAGGCCAAGGTGAGGAGAGAGATTTGAGCTCGTTCGGCGGAGCCAGGTGCATGTCGGCGTAACGCTGGCATTTGTCGCATTTCTTGACGTATTCCTTGGCGTCCTGCTGCATGGTCGGCCAATAATAGCCGGCTCTGAGGGCTTTCCTAGCTAGTGACCGCCCGCCGAGGTGCTGGCCGTTGATTCCACCATGGAGCTCTTGGAGCACCTCTAGTGCTTGCGAGGCATCGATGCATTTAAGGAGGGGGATGGAGAAACCTCGTCGGTACAGTTTGTTTTCGAGGATAGTGTATGAACATGCTCGTCTTTTAATTGCTGAAGCTTCTTTCGCGTCGACGGGGAGCTCGTCTTTCGTGAGGAAGTTGTACACTGGGGTCATCCAGCATTGGTTGTCTCCGATGGCGAATATCTGTAGAGCTTGCGCGCTTTCGCCTATACTTGGCCTGGGCAGAATTTCTTGGATAACTGATTTGTTTCCCCCTTTCTTTCTCGTGCTCGCAAGTTTGGATAGTATGTCGGCGCGCGAGTTGTGCTCTCGGGGAATATGCTCGACTTCTGCTTTGGCGAATTTTTTCATCTTGTCCTTGACGAGCGCGAGGTATTCGGCGAGTATGTCGTTTTTGGCCTGGTAGTCGCCGCTGACGTGGGATGCGACGAGTTGGGAATCTGTATAGATCTTGATCTCTCGTGCCCCTACATCCTCGGCGAGTCTCAGGCCTGCGTGTAGGGCTTCGTACTCGGCCTGGTTGTTCGATGTGTTGAAAGATAGGACTAAGGATATTTCTATGATAAGTCCCTCGTCGTTTTCCAAGATAATGCCTGCCCCGCTGCCCGAGCTGCTCGAGGCGCCATCTACGTAGATGGTCCATTTGTCCTTGGTCATGTCGGGCGAGTCGGCGATAGAGGTCATCTCGGCTACGAAGTCCGCCAGTGCCTGTGCTTTTAGTGCCTTCCTGCTCTCATACTGTACGTCGAATTCCGAAAGCTCGAGGGACCATCTTAGCATCCTGGCGGCCATGTCTGGTCGGCTGAGGAGTTGCTTGATGGGTTGGTCCGTCCAAACAAAGATTGTGTGAGCGAGGAAGTAGTATCGTAGCCTTCTGGCCGCTATTACTAGGGCCATGGCGACTTTCTCGATCTGTTGGTATCGCACCTCGGGTCCCTGTAGGGCTTTGCTGGTGAAATATACGGGTTTTTATCCGTCTACGGTTTCTCGGATCAGTGTCGCGCTGACTGCCTCGTTTGAAACGGCTAGGTAAAGGTACAGAGGCTCGTTGTCGTCTGGTCGAGAAAGGACGGGTGGTTCGGAAAGTACTTGCTTAAGGTGTGCAAGTGCTTGCTCGCATTCTTCGGACCATTCGAAGGCCGCTTCTTTGCGTAGCAGCTTAAAGAAAGGGAGAGCGTGCTGGGCGGATTTCGCGACGAAGCGCGATAGTGTAGTGAGCATCCCGTTTAAGACTTGGATGGATTTTTTATTGTTAGGAGTAGGGAGTTCAGAGAATGCTCGGCATTTATCCGGGTTGGCTTCTATTCCCCGTCCAGTCAGATAGAAACCGAGGAATTTGCCTGCTCGGACGCCGAAGGTGCATTTCTCTGTGTTGAAGCGCATCTTGCAGGATCTGGCCTGCTCGAATACGCGCTCGAGATGGGAGTTGTGGTCGGTATCTTCCCGAGATTTGACGATCATATCGTCCATGTATACCTCGAGGGTGTCGCCGATCTCCCTTCGGAACACTTTGTTCATCATCCGTTGATACGTGGATCCTGCGTTTTTGAGGCCGAAGGGCATTACGTTGTAGTAGTAGTTGCCCGATTCGGTCATAAACGCCGTGCACTGCTTATCGCTCCTCGCCATGGGGATCTGGTTGTAACCTGAATAAGCATCCATAAAAGACAATAGTTTATAGCCGGCCGAGTTGTCGACCAGTCTATCAATGTTTGGTAAAGGATAGGCGTCTTTTGGACATGCCCGGTTAACATCAGTATAATCAACACACATTCTCCATTTTCCATTAGATTTCTTAACAAGTACAACGTTTGAGAGCCAAGTTGAATACTTGGCCTCGGAAATAAAATTTGCCTCTAGGAGGTCTTTTACAGCTTTCTCGGCAGCCTCCGCTTTCTCGGGAGACTGCCGACGCCTACGTTGAACTACGGCTTTTGCGGCTAGATCGATGGAGAGGTGGTGGCAGGCGACCTCAGGGTCCAGTCCGGGCATTTCCGCGGCGCTCCAGGCGAACAGATCAGCATTGGCTCGAAGGCAGGCTATGAGCTGCTTCCTCGGAAGGTCTGGGATGCCCTTACCGATTTTTACTGCTTTGTCGGGGTTTTCGCCCAAGGGGACAAGCTCGAAATCTCCGTCCGGAACTGGTCGGAAGGGGTGAGGTGACTTCGACCGCGTCTCTTCCCCAGTTTTTGGTTCTTCCTCTGCAAACCGGGCATCCAGGTCGACTGAGCTGACGTTGGTTGTCTGATGCTGGTCTTCTCGAGGATGCTTGTCTTCGGCCCTTGGCTTTTTGTTGGAGCTGGTCGGTGGAGCGATCAGTTCTAATCCTTTGACGGAGGCGTCGAAGATTCTTCTGGCTGCTTCAATATCGACGTTGATGGTGCCCACTCGTCCTGTCCTCGTGTAGAACTTCATCTTCAGGTGGACAGTGGAGGGTACGGCGGTCAGTTCGGCCAGAGTGGGGCGTCCGATGATGCAGTTGTACAGGGTTTTGCAGTCGATCACCAAGAATCTGGTTTTGACTTGCCTAGAAGCCTCCCCTTCCCCGAAGGTGACAATCAGCTCGACGTAACCCCATGGTTTTGTGGTAGCTCCGTTGAAACCTTGAAGGTCTGAACCCACATAGGGAGTGAGATGTGAGTCGTCCAACTGGAGTGTCTGGAAGAGATGGGAGTACATGATGTCGACCGAGCTGCCTTCGTCGACCAAGACCCGTCGGACGTCGAAGTTCGCCATTCTAGCTCGGACGAGCAGGGGGGTCGTGGCGTTTGGAGCACCGTCGGGCAGTTCCTCCAGGTAGAAAGTGATTGGTTCTGACTTTCCCCGGAACTTCCGCAGTGTGGGGCAGAGGTCCGCGTTGGCGCTGAGCAACTCATCAAACTTTCTCTTGACTGAACTGATGGTGAGGGAGCCTGGATCCCCGCCGTTGGAGACGACCATGGTGAACGGGAAATTTTCCCATTTGCTAAGTGCGGTGAGGATCCCGGCTGATGGTACGAAATCCTCTGGGCGAGTGACGGACAGTGCTACTTGTAGGGGCCTGTTATCCGGTGAATTCCCTTCGTCCGAGTTTCTGTGGTCGTCCCTTCGGGAAGGTTCCCCTTTCTGTGTGTATTTTGAAAGGCGGCCCTCCTTGATCAGTGTTTCAATTGCATCTTTGAGGTGGATGCATTCTTCGGTCAGATGGCCGTGACTTCTGTGGTATTTGCAATACTTTGATTTGTTGGTTCCCGGCCTTGCGGGGTTCGACTTTGGGGGCCTGATGTTTGATTTCTTGAAGTCGGTGTTCTGGCATTCGGCCAGGATCCTCTCCCACGAGGCGTTCAGAGGGGTGTAGTCATTGAAGCGACCAGATGGTCCTCGGCGCTCTTTGATGTCGAGAGATCTGTCGTCTTTCCTTTTTTCATGCCCTCTCTTCGAACCTGGGTGTTCGTAGTTTGAACTGCGAGCGGCGTCACTGCCTCGCGAGGCTTTGATGGCAGCAGCTTCTCCTTCCTCGAACGCGATGAACGCTTGAGCTTTGCGAAGGAGGGCGTTCATGGAGTGGACCTTTTCAATCTTAATGGCCTTCTTAAAGTCACTGCCGGGGAGAAGTCCCCGTTCTAAGAGGTATCTCTTCATGTAGTCCTCTGTTTGTACTTGGACGACCTCCTTGTTGAACCTGTCGAGGTAATCCCGAAGAGGTTCGTTGGGCCCTTGTATCACGGCCTCGAGATTGGCCTCTGATTTCGGCTGTCGCCGGGAGGCTGTGAAATGGCTCAGGAAGAGTTCCTTGAGGTCGGTCCAGGAATGGATGGAGTTGGGGCGGAGGTTTCTGTACCAAGTCATTGCTCCCTTCCTGAGGGTGGTCGGGAAGATGCGGCACTTGATGGAGCCCTTGATGACGTGGTAATCCATGACCGCTTCGATGCTCCGAATATGGTCGTCGGGGGTCAGTGGTTCCATCATACTGGTCCAACGCCGGAGGCTTTTCCGTCCCTCGAGGAAGGCGGGCTCTTCGGATGTCCTCGGACAAAGGGCTGCGGAAGTCCTCTTCGTCGCTCGGTCTTGGTGAAGTTGAATGTCTGCCTCGCCGGGGTCTTTCCTGGTCATTGTTGGGACCGGCGCGATTATCCCGAGGAGAGGGACGCTCGCGGGGTTTCAGCACAGCCTTGGAGGGGCCCTGATGACCCTGCTCGGGGGAGAGGCTTCTTGCTTCAGTGGCCTCTGGTCTCTGATTCTTCCTGCTCTTTCTTGGAGGAGAGCGGGAATATGATCTCCGACGGCGATGTCTTCTAGGTGGGGAGCGTGAAGAAGATGGGGAACGCCGACGGTGCCTCCTCGGAGGTGAGCGCGAGGAGGAATAGGAGCGTGACCGGTAACGTCTCTTTGGAGGGGAGCGGTACGGTCGCTTCCTTTCCAGCTCGTGGATACGGTCGTCCTGAATTCGGAGGAGGCTGTTCGTCTTTTGCAGTTCTTTGAGCAGGCGGACAGTGATGGGATCAGTGCCCTCGGGGATGTCGAGCTGTTCCTCCTCTTCTACATGACGGGTCCTCTGTCTCTCGGAGGTGTGAGTGAATGAAGAAGCAGCGTGCCCATCTCTGGCGTCGGTCTCATTCTCATTCTGGGGGCGTTCAGGCCCATTGTGGGTTCGGGCCTGCTGGTCTTCCCCGTTCTGAACGTGTCCCTCGGGAGGGTTTTGTTCGACATTCTGAACCTGTTGGAGGCCCTGCAGCTGCTGGACGTTCTGGACCCGCTGCCTCCTAGGTTGCGAAGTCTCATGTCTCGACCTTCCTTGTCCGGCAAGGGCATGTTGAAGTTCTTCTTGCCGGCGGCGATCCGTCACCTCGCGGGTGGAATCTTCGATCAGATGTTCCAGGAGGAAGGGGTCGGAGCTTGGGATGTTGTTGTTAGCCATGACGATCGTAAAAGGTTATGCTTTGATCTTTGTTAAAGAAGGGGGAGCAAGATTCCCACAGACGGCGCCACTGATCGTACCTGATCAGAAGAATCGTCAAGGCAGCAGAATCTGGCTTGGAGAGCAAGATGGGGGGGGGGTACCTGCAAGGTTCTCCGATGCTTAAGTTAGTAGCTATCAGAGAATGAGGGTTGAGAGTGAAGAATAGAATACCTGACCCTCTAATGAAGAGGGTATTTATAGCCCCCAGCGCTGGGCCAAGGTTCCCTAATTGGGCCAGATCCAATTGGAGGCCCACGTGCTAGGGAACTGTCAGAACGTCCCGTGCTAGGGCTGAGTCAGCAGGAGACTCACGTTCTGGATGCACATAGCGTAGGGTTCGGAGATGGTTGACCGAATCCTTCGCTGAGACGTGACGCGTGGTCTTCGCGCGTGGATAGCTCTTGGTGGTTATCCAGTGAGTGGGCCCAAAAGATTTGGGCCTGCTCGGCCGGAGTCTTCGCGCGGGGGCAGCCTTTAACGGTTGCCCAGCAATTGGGCCCAAGGGAATTGGGCCTGCTCGGCTGGTAACAAGGGTTGGGTCTGCTCGGCCCAGTCCAGAACAGAAATGTTTTGTATACACCTTAGTTGAATATTATTCATTTAGGGATTTATATGGGTTAGAAGCTAAACTCGTAAAAAGTGTAGGTTTGAGATTGTATGATTCAATCCTAGATTAAGTTGGAGATCAACATGTGGTAAAATCTCCTAGGTTCTTGGTCATCTCGATATTAAAACCAAGATACGTTGAAGCTCAACCCGATATTAAAAGCTTCACGTGTTTGAGATCATCCCGATGTTAAAATCTCACAGGTTATTGGTTATCTAGTGTAAAACCAAAGATTTTAGCTGAAGGTTTGTGTTTATAGAGAGAAGACTAACCACTTAAATCCACCATTATGAAGGAAGATCGACCACTTCACTCCTAAGTTTATTTTGAAAAAAAGACGCAAACGCCAATATCTATTGTCTTGTATTATTTGATTGAAGATCAACCATCATTTCCTTGTATAATGGGGTTCATGAGTCTTTCTTACTAAAATCTCTCAACATATATTAGAAACTCTCATGATCAATTCTTAGGGACATAACTAAGTCATTTTTTACTGAACTTGTATAAATATTGGTGTTCTTCTTCTTCCCTTAACTCTTTTAATTCCTACAATTTATTTTTTGCATTTTATTTTTTTGCTGTTATATTTTCATATGTTTTTAAGCTTTGATTTTATTTCCCAAAGTTTTTTAAAACCACATTAAGAGATATTGGAGAAAACTCTAGTATGGTCGAAGGGTAGTTTCTTGGTTCGAAAATTCTATATGACCATAGCATGTCATCAAAGGTTGTTCTCATGTTGTAGTCGAAGTATGCTAGGACTGTTAGCATGTTGAATTGGGCATGTTTGTTATGTCTAATTGTTTAAGTTAGCTTGTTCTCTATGTTAGCTTGTGTAATGATCCCATCTGAAAAATCCCATTAATTTAGTGTTTTAGTTTCCTTATAAATAACATACTAGTCTCTCATCATTGCACAATGAAAATCCTAATTAGGGGGGATGAGGTTATTTTTATTTTTTAACACTTGTAATCTTGTTTCAAAGAGAAAGTAAAGAATATCAGTTTATAACCAATTCATTGTGTTCCTCTTGCTCCCATTCTTTTCTACCCTCGTGGGTTTCTTGCCAATAAAGAAATCGATTATACTTTGTTATTCTGACATCATTTTTCACAATACACATTTTTCCAAATCGTACAATTCCCCCCGGGCCTTCCCGTGTGGCTAGCACGGTACCACAGCAAAATCCTACCAAATCTTAAATTTTGATCAAGAACGATCGATTCGTCGATGAACAATTCCTCGATTTGATTTGATTTTGAGGGGAGGCTGTGGTATTTCTCGTTGGGACACCCATGGGCGTGCCCCCGTCGCTGCTGCCTATGCCCAGGTCACGCCTGGCAAAGTCCCAATCAAGGTCCCAGTCTGCCCAGCCAAGGTCCTCCCCCTATATATATATTTGATTTGCACACCCAACGTTTGCATCAGAATGGTCCCTTTTTCCCTGCAGACATAAAATCCCCCTTACACACAGTTTCTTGGCATTTCGTTAAGGCCGGTGTTATACCCCAAAATTTGCCCGCATCTTTTTTTAAGAAAACTTCAATCTAAAAATTAAGAGTTTCATATAATCTTCGATTTTCACATCCTGATTTATGAATACTTGATTTTTAGAATTTTTTCTTATACAGTATTTTGGCTTGCTGTTGAATTTATTCTTACGCAAACGCCAAGTACTGTTTATTGCTTCACACACGCTATTTATTTGATATTTGTTTACAGATAAATAGTACTGACGCAATTGGTACAGAATTAAATCTTTTGCAGGCGCAGAGTCCGGGGTTCAGACTGTACTGGTAAACAAGTAAATTATTACTAATTTTTGTTTCCCACTAACTTTTGTACTATATTCCATTATTTTCAAAATCTCTTTTCAAATCTCTTTTTCAAAAATCAAATCTTAACTTTATTCTACACATCTCTCTTTTTCCCAACACTATCATACACTTTCTTTCAAATCTTACTTCCACTCAAATTTTCTTTTTGTACGGAATCACTTCATTCCCCAACGTCTCTATCCTTCTTTTCATTCTATAAATACCTCTCATTTTTTCCATAAAATCTCACATCAAATTCTAAATCATTTCTCAAATTTCTACTTCATATCCATTCTCTCTTCCTCCCCGGCAAAATGGCGAAGCGGATGGAAACATGTTTTCTTATGGTCATCACCATTGCTACGGTGATCATGTCCTTCTTATGTCTGCATAGTCCTGAAAAATGTGGACCTGCGATGGTTACACTCCCGATCATCTATTTTCTGTTGGTCATAGCATGGGTTATTAATCGTCATTCTTAAAGTTTGCCGTATCTCTTATTTTCTTAAATGTACCGTTTACTCGTCGTACCGTTCATTATAGTATGTAATGTTTGTACTGTCAGTATTAAATGTTGTACTATTTGTCATATTGTTGCTTAATTATTCAGATAATATTTTGTGTGTTTTTTGCCAGTCAAATATTTATGTTTATGTGCATTAAATGATTTTTAGGGTTATTATCGGTAATTTTGCTCGCGTACAGTAAATAATAATTATTTATTATGTCTGTGTTTTTTAACAAGTCATGTAAATAAACTTTCATCTTTCACATAAAACAAAAACAACAAAAAGAAAATTAACTTTGACTGTTGATTTTTCACTCTAACTGTTACATGCCTGAATAGTCAGTTGACAGTCAAACTGCTGACAGTACAATTCTCCGTGTTTTGTACCATCAATCAAATCAAACTTTTGCGTTTCAAAATTCCAAGATTTTTGTCCTAGAAGTCTTCTGAATATCACATGATTAGCAGAGACTCAGCACTGCACAAAAATCAGGTACGCTTAACTGTCTCCTACACAAACAGTCCCTGATTAGAGTTTATTGTTTTTTCAGGAGAAACAAGTTTTTGAGACCTCAAATGGATTTCATGGACCTCCATACATCTCAAAGTACCATCATACAAATTTTCAAACTTCAATTCACTCAGACGCACCGTCAGCAGCTCAAACAGTCAACAGACGACCCGTTTGACCAAAAAAGTCAACAGACAGTCAAAAATGAAATTTTTTGTCAACATCCATATTTTGTCAAAGGATTCATCATTTGATCATTGGATGATCATAATTCATCAAGGAAAGATCAAAAATCAACAAAACCCTAAGATTCAAAATTAGGGTTTTCTCCTAAAAAGTCAACTGAACTTTGACTGGTCATAACTCTCTCATCCTTCATCCAAAAAATTCAAACCAAAGCTCATTTTGAAGGAAATTCAATTATCTTTCAAATGCAATTGGTCCCATGGTCATTAGGTTCACCATTTGAAAAATATGAACCAAGACATTATAGGTCATTTTCAAAGTCAACAAAAAGACACTTTTTTCAAAAGGATACACAAGGAGCATCAAAAATCATTTTGACATGAGACCAAAGACATTGATTAGAGGACTCTTTGAGGTTTCCAAAAAGTGCAAGATCTCCTTCATATGACAAAAATTGAGGGATTTACACCTTGTTGAAGTTGGCTAAATTTTGGGAAAATGCACAAAACCAACATTGCTCAAAAATGTATTTTTTCCAAATGGGGCCAAGTTTTCATAGTTCAAACATGTTTACCATGATACAATGGGCCTCCCACGACCAAGACAAAGCCCACATCATTTTTATTCATTTTTGGTTTAATTTTATCCCATTTAAAATTAAATTGAAAATGGAAAATGGAAGGATAATGATGTAGCTTTAATCTTAAGCTAAAGCCTCCACAATTGACTCAATTCTGCAGCAAGAAGCAAGTACAGCAGGCCTAGGGCAAGAGGTGTGGAAAAATTAAGCCATGGTTGCTTAAAATTCAAGCTTGATATATTAAAGAAATCAAGAATTCAACAAAGACATAAATGCTTCTTAGCTTAGTTTATAAGCACTTCAATGCTTATATAAAGGCTATATCACTTCAGCAAAAGAGAGAGGACGAATTTAGAAGCTCCCATAGGCATATATCACTCTTGTAACAACTTGTAAAAATTCAAAGAAACTTGAAATTCGAATTTTAAGTTTAAGTCATTTTCAATACAAACTAAGCATTCAAACATCATCTCTGAACTTCATTGAACTTGTCCAAGTAAATTTAAAGTATCAAAACCTCACAAATCGAGCCCCACAAGCCACGGTTTGTTCAAACATAAATCAACTCGTATTTGATCATACACGCATGCTTAGCAAGATGTAGACATATATTTGAGTTTAGTTTGATGCGTTGATCATTTCTGGAAGTTTAATTAAGTTTTGGATGCTTGTATACGAGGTTACCATTTTTAGGGTTCTTAGATCCTATTTAGGGATTTTCGTTACAAGCAAAATTAGAAGAAACTAAGGCCATATTCAAATTCAGGAGAGAAAACCCAGTCAAAAGAGCATGTCGCGAAAAATTTATGTTATGGTTTAACCCTATTCGCTATTTTGCAGGTTTAGAACACATCTATTATAGCGCTTTTCTCATAAAAACGCTGTTAAATGTGCTGGCTGGAGGTTGAAGATGATGAGGTGTCCTCACCTCATTGGATAGAACGCGCGCGCCAGTATTTTTGAATCCTGGGTTCCCATGTGCGCTTTCCATCATCTTTCCATGTGCCCTCAATATCTGAGCCATCTGATCTCATTAACTCTCAATCCAACGCATCAAAACACTCTCCATAACATGGACCTCATTTAAATACCACACCTGATTATTTTATTTTATATTTTCTATTTTCATTTTAATTTCTTTGCAAAATTAGTTTAAATAATTCTAAAAATCCAAAAAATACACAAAAAATATTTTTAAGTTTCTAAAATAATATTTTATTTTCTGATATAAAAATATTTTATTTTTCTTCATAATTTAAATATTTTGTATAATTAATTAGATAATATGCATATATTTATCTTTTAATTATTTTCAACCAATCAAAAATCATAAAAAATTTGTTCTTTATATTAAATATAGTTTATATATTATAGGTTAATTTTGTACATATTTAGAATAATTTTCTCTTTAAGTTTTAATTATTTGTGTAATTATTTATATAATTATGTGTTAATTAACTTAATAAATTTCAAATCAATTTCAAAAATCCCAAAAAAATTAGTTTTGTTTTAAAATTAATTAACAAGCATTTTGAACATATTTTGAACTTAATTTTTAGGTTTGAAATTTATTTTCATCTTTTTTCCTCATTTTAATTTAATTAATCATGCATTAATTATAATTAAAAACCATCATAAAAAACCAAAAACACTTCTTTTATTCTCTTGCAATTTAAATTCCTAGATAAATGTATAGATTGTCAAATTCATGTAAATAGCGTAGTTTACATTTCCTGCACAATCGATGTTATAGCGTAGATTTACTTTCCGCATTTTACATTTCCGCATTTTAAATTCCAGCACATATAAACTGCGTGTATGCCAAAGATAAAATTGAATCGTTAGATCACTAACTTCAAAGATAAAATATTTGAATCCAAACACAATCACACTTGCACCTCTTAGGGTAATCCCTTTCTCATTCTTTTCAAAATCAAAATCAAATTCTATTATTTCAAACGCAAAATCGAACTTTTGTTTATATCCGGTGAAAGGATAGATTTTTAAAGGAAATAGGATAAAGACCTTATAACTCAGGGTAGACCTCCTAATTTGCTTGCTCAAATCAAAACAAACAAATCTCTCATATATCATTGTTTTTCAAAATAAAACTTTCAAAAAAAAAAGACAATACTTTGTATATATCCAAACGAGGATCATTACGAAGTTAACGTTCTTTTTTCAAAAAACATCTTTTGAAAGATAAAAACACTTTGTATACATCCGCACAAGGATCATTACAAAGTCAATTTACAAAGGTATTTGGAACCACATACGAGCATTTCAAGGCAATCGAAAAGTAATTGAAAACAAGTGAGCTAAGCAAATTAAAGAGCCCATGGATAACCATGGATACAAAGGGTGCTAACACCTTCCCTTTGTATAACCTACCCCCTTACCCATAATTTCTTAAAGGTCTTTTTTCTGTTTCTTTTATAAACCTTTCCTTAATTGGATAAAATAAAAGGTCGGTGGCGACTCTCTGATTTTCAAAAATACAAAAGCAGAAATCAAAAAGAGTCAGTTCGCGTATCTCTCCGCGAGAGGTATGGCAAAAAACCGAGCGCGCGATAGAACTGGCGACTCTGCTGGGGATACTTTCTAAAAACAAAATGTTTTCAAAAGGGGTTACCTTTAGAGAATAGATCATTCCGATGTTTTCAATTGTTTGACTTGATTGCTCTATTTTTCAAAAGGTTGTTTGGGTATTTTGCTTGTGTGAAAGATTCTAACCCGAATCTCGAGATACCTTAAGTATGTGACAATAGACCAAGGAAACTGTACGGCATGTACCGATACGGTTGATCTGGTAGTCACCGTTAGTGCGATACTTTGGTTTATACTGATGTCCCTTGAAAACGATCAAGGAGTATATTAGGCTTCCGAAATGTCATTAAACACTAATTTGTCTTAGAACCTTTTAGTTGAACTTGACTTGTGGCCTATTAAGTGGCTAGCTTTGAAGTTGATCGAAGTTAGTTATCCTTGAGGAATATTTTGATCGGCCGTCCGAGCGCCGTATTGAGATGTTACCTCCAAGGATCATAGAACCCAAATACTATTCTAGGACATGTTTTAACCAACTCAACTTCAGTGGGGAGGGTATCACCCATGGACTTCATGCAAGCCTTTAAACTTAAGGCTATTGGTTGATTTGTTTTTGTGTGCCACATGTTTGACATCATAACATCATAAGCATCATAAGCATATCATTTTCTCACTAATCATTTCAAGGATCAAAGAGTTTACCTTTGTTTTGTTATTGCAGGTAATGGCTCCCGCCACCAGAGATTACATCCGAATCAACATCTCAACGGTGCCATCTGAACTGAAAAACTTAGTATCAGAATTCCCCAGGAATGTTCAATTCACCGAAAAGCACGGTCACCTACTCCATTTGGTTACCTCAAAATTTGAAGAAGACATGATACGGGTCCTGTTCCAGTTCTTTGATCCCGAACATCATTGCTTCACCTTTTCTGATTGCCAGTTAGTACCCACTTTGGAAGAGTTCTCTGAACTAATTGGATTACCTGTTCGAAATCAATTACCTTTCACTGGTTTAGAAAGGATTCCAAAACCTGAAACCATTGCTGCTGCTTTACATTTGCGAAAGTCAGAAATCGAGTCCAATTGGGAAACAAAGAGTGGAGTTAAGGGTTTGCTTGCTAAGTTCTTAATGGAAAAGGCTCGATTACTACTAGAAAACAAAAGTTACCCAGCTTTTGAGGAGGTTGTGGCTCTTTTGATCTATGGGTTGGTTTTATTCCCTAATCCCGACCAATTCATAAGTGTGCACGTCATCAACCTTTTCCTAACCCGTAACCCGGGTACCAACATTGCTGGGAGACATTCTACATTCTCTACACACTCGTACCATGAAGAAACGAGGAACTCTCATGTGCTGTATACCACTACTGGCTAGGTGGTTTACATTTCATCTTCCCCGATCAGTGTTGAGAAATGAACAAAGAATGCAATGGTCTCGCAGGATTATGTCTTTGTCTCATTCAGATATCCGGTGGAACAACTTCTTTCAAAGAGACATTACTATCATTGATCATTGTGGAGAGTACCCTAATGTGCCACTACTTGGCATCAAAGGGGGCATCACTTACAATCCCTCTTTAGCTTTACGCCAATTCGGATATGCACGGAGCAACGGTCCTCATGACATGATTATCCGTGGCATTGTGTTTGATTACGAGGATGATTCCCACAGACATCGACGAAGGTTCATACATGCGTGGGGAAGTGTCTATAGAATAGAAAGCAAAACTTTGGGACAATGGAATTCTATTCCTATGGAACCTTACCTCAGATGGGTTCGGGCTCATGCTCAGAAACTCATCATGCCATATCCCGCTATTCTACCTGTGACTATTGAGCCGGAAGCCGAAGGAGACGAACCTCAAGTTATTCTACATCCGGATATGCCAACTAACCTGGAAGAGTTGCAAAAATCTTGGGTTCAACTAAAAGAGGAAAGAGATACCTTCAAAGCACACTGTCAAGACTATGAGAGAAGATTATTGGAGCTCACCGGACAACTCCAAGAAGAGCAGCAGATC
Source organism: Vicia villosa (assembly GCF_029867415.1). NCBI lineage: Eukaryota > Viridiplantae > Streptophyta > Magnoliopsida > Fabales > Fabaceae > Vicia > Vicia villosa. The sequence goes on along the minus strand of NC_081180.1, from coordinate 17,350,541 downwards.
AACACATTCCTGGGTGCAAAGAGAAAGCGTCCATGGGAGACCTGAGGGATCCTTCATTTTCTTTATTTATTTCTGTTTTGTAAGCCCGAATGAGGCAAAAAAAAAAGAAGAAAAAATAATAATAAATTGTTTGACTAAGAAATGTTTGTTTTTCTTTTGTTTTAACAAATCTAAACTCTAAGATCCTTGAAAACATTGCATATACATTTCATTCATTGCATATACATTTCATTCATTGCATATACATTTCATTCATTGCATATACATTTCATTCATTGCATATACATTGCATTCATACACATTGCATAACAGGTTCACATGACGGATTTCTCATCTCCTCGCTATTTATTTCAGTAGAAGAGATGGAATCTGAAACAAGCATCAAGAATCTCGAAGCACAGAACGCCCAAGTTCAAGTGGCAATTCTGGAACTAGCAAAGGGGCAACAAGAACTGAAAGCCCTGATGATCAAGAAGAAAAAGAAGCCCAAAGGATCTGTAGGCTTGAGCCAACTGAAAAGAAAGATCAAAATCCCAGCCAAAAAGTTCAAAAAGCCACCGATCCCTGAAATAGTCGGTGATGGTGAACAAGGAGACAATCACAGCAACCAGGGTTCTGCCAAACCGTCTCTCTCTTCTAATGAAGAAGATTATCATTCTGGAGACGAACAGGATGATGACAAGTATTAGCAGTTGGAGGAACGTATGAAAGCTATGGAGATACAAAAAATACCTGGCTTAGATTTCAATGATCTGGGACTCATCTCAGATGTTGTTATCCCTCCAAAGTTCAAAGTTCCTGTCTTTGTGAAATATGATGGAGTTTCTTGCCCAAAACTACATATGAGGTCCTATGTAAGGAAGATACAACCTCACACAACAGATAACAATTTTCAGCATTTCACCAATTAAACTTCACCACAACAACACAACAATATCATCACCCAATTGATTCAATCATTTCCTCAAACACATAGTGTGTCTAACTCTACAACAACAATTTTCATGAAAAGATTGCCACACTCATTTGAACAAACACTTAGAGTGCACAAATTCATAACACTTTTCTTCATCAATTAAGGTATCAACAAGCACAATCAATTCACTCATACAAACAACAACACAACATTATCACATCACTTTCAAATTCAATTAACCAACTCAAAAACATCAATTATCAATAAGTATTACTCTCAATTTTAAGTCATCTTCAACAATCAAGTAGCACAAGAATTAGGCTTATGAAACGTTACCGAAAGTTGAAGAATATGGAGATGGAATCGGATGGAACTTGATGCCGTGAAGGAGAAAGCGTATCGAGATCAGAGATTGAGCAACGAAGGGAGTATTGCGTCCGGAACTCGCAACGTCGGATTGCGCCGGATGAAAGGCGAGGTCGGCCGGAGGTGTGTAGCGGCAGTTCAGTGATGATGGGAGTGGAGAGGAGAGATCTTGAATTGATTTTGAGGTTTTGCAATTTGATGTTCTTGAAGAATAAGATGAAGTTGTTATTTGTTCTTGAGGAAATATTGGTTTTGATTCACAAAAATGGGAGAGAGAAGAGAGAAAAGTGTTTGAGTTTTGGGGAAAAATTGGTGAATGAGAGAAAATAAAGGGAAATAGTATATGTAGTATACTCAAATTTAAAATTTCAAAATTCACTCCTAAACGCTCTTTTTAGCTCTTTTTCGGGGAAACGTGATTTGATGCGAAAGTCGGAAACAAGACCAACGGCAAATCAAAGATAACGAAATTTTTTAACCGTAGTCGTGAGAAAGGACTCAATCCGGTAAACGGTGAAGAATTTATGCGCATCTGGACAACGAGAAATTCGTCCGGTCATCTGAGGCGAAAAACTTAACAGTGCAGAATTTTTATGCGTACCGCTCAAAGAACACGTCGAAACTCGATCTTCCAATCAAAATTTGAACCCAAACATCGGAAGATGAATCGAAGCCAACAAAATTTTAGAGAGAATGCCTTCAGAATGGGCTCAATCGGATAAAAATCGAAAGAGTTATGTAATTTTGAATTTCGTTTGACAATGCCCGAGAACACAATTTGACAATGAAATCACGATGCCTTTGTAATTTTATGGGATTTATGGTGCATATTTGGCCTTAGGTCCCAACATATGAAATGTCGGGGGCATCGAGACAGAACTCCAGTTAAAATTTCAGCTCAATTGGGTGAACGGTGTGAGAGTTATGAATTTTTTAGCATCCAGAAGACATCGGTTCAACACTTTTTCCCACGTAAAACTTCAGGTAAATTGCGGTCCATGGATCTTGTATTCTCTCTCTCTAAAGTAATTTTAATCTTGAATTCTACTAAAATAAAAAAATACTTGAAAACTACAAACTTCAATGAATAATTAAATCTCTAATGCCTTCTTGCAGTTAATCACCCACACATACACACTCACACATAGGAAGATTGATGATTTTCCATGAACAAAATGAAAATAGAGATTTTGTAACACCTGTAATTTAGCTAATTATTTAATTAAGTCAATTTTGAGAATTTGTCACGAATTGCTGTGCTTGAGTTGTCGAGTCGGGCATTGAATTGAGTAGCCGGTCTATTACTAAGGGTATTAATTAGTATTATTACTATTAGGAATAATAATAATATAATTATGTTGTGAGATTAATTGTTTAGAGCTTCTGATTAAATAATTTAGTTGAATTAAGTACAAACATAATATTAGAAGATGTGTATATGACTATTTTATATGGGTTGAGTTTGTGTAGTGATGTTAGCAGTACGGAGGTGTTGTAATGATAGGCCCATTTGGAATGTAAAACAAAATAGAAATAGAAGTAGCAATATAGAAGTTAGGTTTTAGTAGGAAGAAAAATAGAAACAAAACAAGGTTTTGGAGAGGGACACATAAAACTCAGGAAGAGGCAATTTGGGGAAATTCGATTGGAGAAAAGATTGTAGAGCAACCTTTAATCTAAGGTAAAGGGTGGGGTGCTAGCTCTATAACCATGAATATGATCGATAATATGTGGGGTTTTGGGTTGATAAAATTATTACTGTGTTTTGGTGCTGTCTGTTGTGTGCTTTTGAAATTGATAAGAAATTGTTTCTGTGATATGAATGGTTGTGTTGATTCATGTTTCTATAATAATAAATGTTGTTACTTTGATTTAATATGGTTGATATTCATGTGATTGCTGATGATTACGTTACTGATTCTTTGATGAAGTTGTGTATCGATCAAATTCTGGGAATTATTCGGTGAATTAGTGGAAAAGAAGAGTAATGGCTGAAGGAGGAAGAGAAATGTGACGGGGGCCACAGAGAGTAAGGGGCAGACGCCCCATAGTCTTAGGATGGGCGCCCCTAAAGATGAAGGGTGGGGGGTGGGTGCGATGCTTAAGGGATGGGGGCCACAAACTTTTCATCTTAGTATTCTTTTAGTGGAAGGTACTGTAACATAGCATATTAGTACTTCTTTTCTTTTAATAAATAGTACTGTAGGTTATAATTAGTATAACTCCATTATTATCATCCTAATTTATTTAGTAACAACAACAATATAATTAACAAAGTTTGATTTTAGTATAAGATTAATGTAGGATTTCCAGTAACAGGCTAGAGGATCAACCCTAAATATCAGTATAAGTGCAAATAGTAGAATAGAAATATCTGTAACAGAGTTGATGCTTAATTAACATTGTAGGTGCCAAAATTAATAGAGATAAACATTGAATACAGTTGTAAATAGCAGAAAGTAGAAGAGAATACCAATAGTGAGTTTGGTAGTAGAAAAGATGTTGCCAGTTAGTATAATTTTAGAAGGGACTGTTTCTGGGATATTCCATTGTGCCGCTATTTTCTTTGTGATATACCGTTTATGTTGTGATGCTATTATTTTGTTAATAATGTGAAGTGCATGGATTATTATGATGATGGATTACCATGTATTTGTTGGTAATAATTGTTATATAGACGTATGCCTCTTGACGAGTTTTGTTGTTGTTGAGTATGTGATGTTGCATTCATTGAGTCACATACATTTGCATATTTTATGACAGCCTAGATTGATAAACTGTGATGAAGGCTTATGCCTTGTTGGATGCCTCTATTAATTGACAATTGGCGATGGGGGCTGAAGTCCTGGGTACCACATGCATTTGCATTGTTAGTGTCTCATTCCATATTGCATGTGTATGAATTTATGTGACGTGCTGCGACTTGAACCATGAATTGAACTGTTTGTTGAATTTAATAATGTGAAGTGACTTGTGCTGATAATACCGCGATGTGGCAATTTTATATGATATAATTCCAATATATTATTGTAATACGGTGGGAGAACTGACCTTTTTTAAATGTTGCGGATAGCAAGAGTCGCCACCGACTTTTATTTTATCCAATTGGAAAGGCAAAAAGAACAAAAAAGACCTTTGAAAGATTTTGAGTTCGGGGGGTAGGTTATACAAAGGGAAGGTGTAAGCACCCTTTGTATCCATGGTTATCCATGGGCTCTTAATTGCTTAGCTCACTTTGTTTGTTTTCAAAATGTTTGAAGTGTAGTGTGTGAATAGGAAAAGACTTTGTTTAAGGACTTTAGCTTGTAAATAAGCGTAGCCTTGTTTTGAAAGTATTTGAAAATAAGTGGGAAAAAGAGATTGGAATTTTGAATTTGAATTTGAATAGAGCAAGCAATCAGGAGCACCTACCCTAAGTTAGAAAAATTATTCTTTTAGCTTTTCAGTTTGAAAGGGCTATCCATACCATAGGGGGGCAGGTAGTCTTTTCATTGGATGTAAAGGGTCATCGAGGAAGTATCGTTCGCCATAAGACTGTCCCTACCATATAGAGGGTAGGTAGTCTTTAGAGAAGGATAGAATAGTCATTTTTAGGCAACAGGCGAGGATACCTTAGCAATGGGACAATCATCTTTATTTCCGAGGTAGCTTCGAGGGACAAAATCTTATGATGATTTCAATGAATTAAGGCAGCATTTGCTTTCGGTATCCTCGGAATCGAGGGACTTGACTATTTTAGAATTGTAATTAAAAGGCAACAAGCAGCATAAGAAGGGTTACCCTAAAGGTGTGTGTGTGACACAATCATGTGGTTCAATTCGAATATTTATCTTATAATTAGTGGTTTAATTCATTTTAACAAGGCTTGCACTCCCTGGGATTACTAACCACGCAATTAAAATAAAGGCAGAATTAAAAGTTCCTACGCTATTACAATAAACATCTGTAGGGCAGAAAAATAAAGGCAGGAAATAAAACCTACAACTATTACAAGAACTTATTGCGACCTATACACATTTTCTAGAATTTAAATGGCAGAAAATTAAATAATTGAAATAAAGGCAGATAATTAAATAAAAAGGCAGAAATAAAAAAGGCACAATTAAAAAGGCAAAATATTTAAAGAAGACATTCGACAATCACAGAGTATGGGTGAGGAAAGAATTCGCGCATAAAAAACCTCCATAATTATAAGGTAACAGATCAAAAATTAAAAGGGTTAGGGAAAACAGTGATTAATAGTCATGATGAAAAATAGTTAGCCAAAAATGAAATCAGGGTTTGAAAACCTAAAAAATAATTAATTAGTCTAAAATTAAAGTTAAAATTATAAACCTAAAAATAAAAATTGATTTGTTTTTATTATTAACAAAAGGAAGTGTTAAAAGGTTGTAAATTAGTTAAACTAAAATTATATAAACAAAAATATAAAAGAAGTTAAAAAAAATCTGGTGCCGATTCAGTGTGGCACGCCTTTGAAGGTCCATGGCGGTCTTGCATCATAGTGGTCTTTGGATCCTGTTTGTTGAGCATCCGTTGGCTGAGGAGCGCTGGTATATCGTGAGTGTCTCTAGGTATGCTGCGTGTGATCCATGAAAGAGTATATTCAAAGAAAAAAACTTGTTAATACCAGGGTTCGAACCCAGGTTTGTTATGTTAACTAGTTTCTACATGGGCCATTAGAGTAAACGTTTCACGTTGTTAGTAATATGCAACGAAACAAATAAATATTGAAACATTATTGCATGGGGAAAGTCAAAATAAACCAACCTGGACCCACGCGCCCACTTGTGGACCAATGAGGAAGCTTTGACTGGTGGACTGACCAATGACGCAGCTCCGCGCGCAATCAAACTTTCGGATTTTTTAAATGGACGAATAGAGGTCTTCCACGCGTTCCCTCTCTGGTCTTCCCCAAGTCAGAGACGCCGGAGCAAGGCTCCGGTCACCTTCTCCGATTACCTCCACAGTCCAACCTGTACAACAATGCAAATCAATTGCAAAAGGATACCCTACCCCTCTAATTCGGCCCTTGCGAATCCAATGGTGGACTTAGTTTGTCGTAAAAACTCCTGTATTAGTGGGTTCGACGTTCTTGGTTCATCACGGCACTACCATGGCATAACATGAGTTAAGCCCCAAAGCTTGTATGCTACACGTCGTACCTGTCTTAAATAACTTCCTGAACATGAACCAACACACAAAAAGCGTCAAGGATGCATGGAAAGTAAAAACGATTGCTAGAATTCTTACCAAACCGGAGCAGTCGACTGGTGCGATTCAGGGACCCTTTGGAATCGTGAAAAAGGGCTAGATCGGTTGTTGAACACCCAGGAGAATGAATTGATGCTTGGGATCGATTGATAAGGGCTGCCACGAAACTTCTTTCTTGCCCTAGTTTCCTTGAAATTTTGTTACTTCAAACCCTAGCTCTTGGCCTCTCTTACCTTCTAATTTCGTCCCTTGCATCTGATTATATTTGCATATTTATAAGGAAGAGATTAGGTCAAAGAAAATAGAAAGAAATCATGTCCTTGGAAAGATTGAGATTTGATTTGAATTAAGTCAAAAAATTCTATTTTTGCACCATATATTTCCTATAACCAAACCAATGAATTTCAATGATTTAAATTATATATTGTATTCATGATTTGATTGGAAAAATAATCTTTGAGCATTCCTTAAATATCTCCCTTATTTATTTAATTAAATTTGATTTGATTTTTAATGGATAAAAATAAAAAATAAATAAAATAAATGAAAGAATAATGTATGGATGGGCTCATTGGTCGTGGACTATGTCAGAAACAAGTTCCCAACATAAAAGATAGGCCCATTTGGAAAAAATCCATTTTGCTCAATGTTGACTTCATGCACTTTCTCCAAAATTGGTCAACTTCAGCAATGCATAACTCTCTCAATTTTTAAGGTATGAAAGTGTTCTAGGACTTTTTGGAAAGCCCAAGATATCATCTACAAGCCACCTTGGAACCCTTTTTGCATTTGGAGATTTTATCTTGAAGATATAGCTCCTGACAAAAAACAGCTTTTTGCGAGCTTCTAGAAGGACCTGTAATGTTTTGACTTATATCTCTTAGGCGGAAGCATTTCTTGACCTTGGGCCCAACATCAAAGTTGCAGAGAATTGAATTTCCTTGAGATTGAGCTTTGGTTGGGGAATTTCTGATAAAGCATGAGAGACTTATGGTCAGTCAAAGTTGGGTTGACTTTTAGTTCAAAACCCTAAATTAGAAACTTTGACTTTGGTCAATTTCTGATCTTTCCTTGATGAATCTTGATCAACCCTCGATCAAATGATGAACGTAACTTCAAAATATTGATGTTGATCAGAAATCAGGAGTTTTGACTGTAATTTGACCACAGTTGACTTTTAGGTCAAACTAGTCGATTATTGACTATTTGAGCAGTTGACTGAGCAATCTTATGAATCAGAGGTTGAAACTTGGCATGAGGACCCTTTGAAGTATATGAGAGGCCATGGGATTCATTTGAGGTCTTAGAACTTGATTTGATCTTTGAGAGAAGCTAAACCCTAATTGTGGGTTGATTGCTTAGGAGAGAGATAGTCAGGCTTATTTCTCAGTGCTTGAGCCTAAATATTTTGAAATTTGATGGGGAAATTTTGGGGTATGACAATTATTTATCATAATCTCAATTATATTGGTAGATATCTCACCCTTTTTTTGTTGGCTGCTGCCTTTATACTGGTAACGTGCAGGTGATCCGCAGTGAGCGAAGATTTAGTTGTTGTGAGTTCGAGTCGGTGTTGTCGCTCTGATACGTAGCACTCGGGGGGAATGAACACATATTTTGTTGATTGTGATTTTATTCCGTTGTTGGATTTTTGAAGTTGTTTCTAATAAGTACTTTGTTACTTTAAAGTTGTTTAATTTGAATTAAGATGCTATACTGTTTGAAGTTAAAAGTTGTGAATTCCACTGCGTATTAATTGGAAGTATTTTATTTGAGGACTATGATTAAAGTCTTATGATGGTTTATCTTAAATTGTGTTAAGTATCAACTTGTTTAACTTGAGCGTGTTTTGTTGTTTTCGAAAAAAAATGTGACATCCAATTCTCATGTTTTAATTATTATACTCTGATTATTTGATTAAATACCGAGGATAGAATTGGGGTGTTATAGATTTTAGAGAGATGAAGTTGTGTTTTTAGCTATCACTCTTGATATTTTTTTTATATATTTATCTTTTTATATATAATTATCATAAGAATGAAAAACCTTTATATATGTGCTTGAGCAATAGTACTAAACATAAGAAAAAAATCTTAAATAATCTTATTTAAAATTGGTGTTGAATCGATTCAAATGTTAGAGATTTTCTTTAAATGATCAGGTCATGAATTAGATCATGATTTTGATAAAAATATTTCTTGAATCAATCAAAGGAACATTTGAGTCAGATAAAAAAAAAAAAATTGGATTGACTCCCACAACTAGAATGAAAGTATGATGAATCAAAACATTTATTTGAATCTATTCAATCAAATGTGTGAATCGATTTCCACAAATAAAATGAAAACATAAATTTGAAAAATCTCATTTGAATCGATTCACAACCTATTTTGAATCGAAGCATGTAAGCATAATATTATTTTGAATCGGTTCATGAATCACTTTGATTCAATTTATTTAAGGTTGACTTAAGTCAAACCTACCGTTTATGCATGAAAACACCTATCTATGCCTTCATAAGTTTGTATTAAATTTGATGAAAGATAGGAATACCATTAAAATTTTATTTTTGTCAAAATAGTAAAGGAAACATCTCTAATTTATGAAATTCATTTTGGTTCCATTTGTCTTTATTTTTTTAAGTTCCTTGGTGAAACTTCTTGGTATTGGAATTCAAATTGTTGTCGCAAAGTTTCATAGTTGTCTATGTACTATGTTATATTATTATTTAGAATGTATTTATGTTAAATGTGATATTAGTGCTAGCAAGTGTGTTAGGAACTTCAATTTAGAATATATTCCTTGTAATGTCTTATTAATTGTTATTGTGTTGACCCATTTTGTTGAAAGGCTGATTGTGTTGACTAATGCTGACCCTTATTACAACTACAATCACTTTTTAAACTTTGAATCTTATGTGAAACAATAAGTGTTTTTGAGTGTGATTGATTGCGGAGTGAAAATGAAAAAGAGAGAAATAGGTGAAAAAAATACTATGATTATTTTTGCTTGTCACAATCCAAAAAATTATTGGTACGTTAGTTGAAGGGAAGAGAGCCACAAAAAGACGTATGAGGAGGAAGAAAATCAGAAAGTTTAGTGGAGCGACTACCAATGTAGAACAACACCCAAAATAGCACTGCTTTTAAGGTGTTTGGCTTTGGTCGTTTAAGATATACGACAAGAGAATCTCATCATCATATATTTGTGCTTACTTACAAATTTCACACAACCTCGGACAGTGCAACACCGTTGAAGAAACATGGATTATATAGGACACGTGGATGTCATCTATCTGATGGGATGTTACTTGTGTACCTGCCTGTGATCTTGACTTTACTATATCAATATGTCAGACACCAAAGTTGGTGCCAGAAAAGCTGGTTGTGTGTTTGGACTGCAGCACTTGAATGTTATCACAGGAAAAAATATTGATGCAGAAGCTTACACTTGAATTTGAAGGTTTGAAGCTAGACATGTTTCTAAAATTCATAGATGAACTCCAAACTCATGATGGTGGTTGTTCTGCTTAACCAAACACATATTAAGGTTATCTTTAGTTTGACGATTCCATCGTCAATAGTTCGTCTAGTGGTGTTTCGATGTAATTTATAGTGAATTTGAAAATATCCAATTCCGTTGTCAAGTGTCAAGACAACGGCTAGAGTACTTCGAACACGGAAATAGGTTACCCCGACTCATCAGATGGGGGCGGTGTGCCTAAAGTACTTAAACACTAAAATCGTATAGGTTTTAAAGATAACCCCGATGTTAAATCAAATCAAAGAACATACTTTTTACCACGGCGATGACCCTTTATATATGTGATACATATTTGGGTGTTTGTCAACCGAGGATCGTGATTCGATCACATGATTTGATTTTCAGTGACGTGAAACACAATATGACCTCCAAATTGTAAGGGGGTCATATGTGCGTTAGGATGTGTTTTTGGTTGAATTGCACCTTGGCCTAATCCCGAACCATTTTCACGATCAAACCACGTTAGGGAACATATACTTCTGTTGCAAGTTGCAACATGGTTTTTCGTCGTGAATTTGATAAATTTTCCGCGGAAGCAAATATACGTGTTTAGCGAGGATTAATCCGTGAATATTTCTATCAGATCATAAGTGAACCTGATTCAACCAATTGAAAGATTTTACAAATCACAACTAGTGGCTGCATGCAAAATGAAAAAAAAAAACAAAAATTCAACTATAAACCTTACTAAGAATAATCCATGCTAAAAAACAACTGTTTATTTCTCTGCTAAACTGATTGCTACAAAGTACAAACAAATAACCCTTTGGCTTTGAATATGGTGATGATGACTAGTGCTGAAGTCATGGGACCAAACCTCATGAACCAGTAGTTGCTTTGCTTTTACTTCATCATCATCTATTGGATAGGCAAATCAATAGGACCAGATTTTGACTCTTCCTAAAATGCCATAGTGAAAAAGACTAATGCAGCTAGGTTGCTCATCAATTACGACAGGCACTACCATTTCAATGTTTTTGTCTCCAAACAAGGTGCAAAAGAAAACAAATGTTTTGAAAGTAACATTTATGCATGCATATCAAATGTCACCACATTTTGATGCATCATTTGTAGTTATTATGGTCCCAACAGAAGAAAAAAAAAGATTCCCTTATTATGGTTACATGCAATGCAAGTCTTAAGTCTCAAGTTTTCTTATTTTGATGAAGAAGCTTCAACAACCTATCCATATTTCCACATGGCTAACATTAAGTCACTGCATCATTTCATTGTATCTAAGGATGATGTAACCACTAGTCTTACAAAGGGTGAGATAACCATTTAGGAGTTTCAACAGCATCCGTTGCCGAGAGAAGAATTTGGCCGAATCAGGCTCCGATACTATTGAGGCATGAAGTGTATGAATCTTCTCACTTATAAAATGTTCAACATTTACCTTTTCTATTTAATGTGGGATTCTTATTCACTTACAAAACCGATGAAAATTATTTCAACTTATAAAACATTTAAGATCTTATTTCATCCATGTGAGACTCATGGACATGCAAAGTATAAACAAATGATTTTAACAAATCTCTGGATTCAAGAAAACAATTTTCTTACAAGTATTTGTCAATCTAGTAAATTCACGGACTATAACCTCAATTTTTGAATTTGAAACATCTTTGGTAACTGAGCAAAACTCTGCATAATGCATATCTATGATCTTTAAAAAATAATTTTATAATGTGACTCTTAAACACATGCAGATCATAGACAAGTTTTATATTCTATATATTTGTGTGGATATAGGTATCAATCAAATCAAATACCAAATTTTCTGATATTGAAATTAATAAATAGTGCAATGTGCAATGCTCCATCTTCGTGATGTGAACCAAAATAAATAAACCAAATAAATTGCAACAGCTTCTTTCAAGACATTGTTAACCAACTTTGTACCACAAGCTCATGCTTGATTTCACAACTACGTCACTCATAAAGAGACATAAAGTGCATTAAGACAATAAGCTGTTTTTCACATGTGGAAATAAAACACACTTATTGCCTACAAGTTAGAAAATCACTCTCAATGTGTAAGGATCAATTAATACCTAAATGAAATTCAAAAAGATTCAAATCTTGATTCTTCCAAATTTACCATCCATCTAAAAGATTCATAAAGTTTTATTGAAATTAAATTTACTGCTTAAAAGTTTGATTATAGAAATCAGACTAATTTCCATATGTAAAAAGAAAAAGTGGGATATACCTAATTACACTATAAAGTTATAAACGTGTATTAGCAATTACCAAATATATAAGAACAGAACAGTGAGAAGTGAGGTGTCTCTAATTTTGGAAGGAAACAGGAAAAAAAAATCCCTTTATTTTTACAAAATATTCTTTTTCCATTGTTAATATAGAAAAAACTTTAATGATTGAAGATTTGGATGAATAGACCCAAATCAAACGGTAGACAGCGATTTATTACCATATTATCATCAACCAAAACCACAGCCTCAGCCAAGTCACTTTCTAAATTTTCAAAATGGCAAATATATATCTAATTATATTTAATAAATAGACAAAATTTAGGTAAATTCTTTAGGTGGTTCTTCTTATTTTTTCAATGAAAAATTTCTTTAGGTGTGGTTCTTTCTATTTTCCAATGAAAATATGACAAAAATATACTTAAATATTATTTAGTGAGTGAAAATAAGAAAAATTTATACATTTGTTATATTTTCATTGGAAAATAATAAGAACCACACCTAAAGAATTGTACCTAAGTTTTGTCCTTTAAGAATAATAATTAAAAATAAAATCTTATCATAAAAGTTTTTTTTACTAATTTACTTTTTAGGTGATTATTCCGCTATCTTTAAATTTAGTTGAATATTAATATTCTTAACCAATTAAACATTCTGATTCAATGCCGCGTAATTTTTTTTTATTTTTTTAAAATTTTACACTAAGTATTAATACCAAACTTAAATTCATGGTTACCAAAAATTTACCATTTTTTATTTAATATAGTTATTGTATTTGATTCAATAATCAACATATTTGATCTTTAAAAATAGACGCGATGCATATAAATACTTGAATGGAAACAAACATATATTCATATTCTTAATTCTTAAGAACAATTAATAAGAAGAGATAAAATTTAAAATTTATTTAAAACTTAATTTATTTTTTAATTGAAATTATGCAGTGATTTCTGATAACGAAGAAGAGAAAAAATATTATTTTTATTTTTTAATTAATAAAAATTAGTGATCGTTGTTTTTAAAACCACGTGTTATGATGATCTCTATTTAAATTTTTTTTTTCTAAATTCATAGCAAAAAGTATCTTGATCTATTCCAAAATTCCACGCTGTCATATTCTTATACTGCCATGTGTGATAAAACACAATAGAAAAGCTCCAAATCTGATCAATGACCCAGGTCTATTCCATTTTCAAGTATCCAAAACCGCGTCCAATTATATTATTATATAATTTATATTATTATACTATTATACTATTATTCTGAATAATATTTACACCCTTTTGAGTAATATCGAATTTTAACTATTTTGAGTAATATATTCGTTGTTCTGAGTAATATTTATATTATTTTAAGTAATTTGTATATTATTTTGAGTAATAAATATAATACTTTGAATAATATAAACAATATTTTAGTATTTATACACCGTGTAAGGATATACCTTATATCCTTATGCACATCAACACATCCTCTATTATTATTATATGAATATGATAGGATTATTACAACATTATTATTATTATTATTATTATTATTATTATTATTATTATTATTATTATTATTATTATTATTATTATTATTATTATTATATTATTATTATTATTATATGATTATGATATGATTATTACACTATTATTACGCCATTATTTTAATATAATTTTATTAGCATAAGACAACATAAATAACCTCTGCTGACTCACTCTCCTACCCTCTTTATAACACTACAGAAACAGAGAGAGATTCATCTTTTTTTCTTCTTCTTTCAAACAATGGCAATTTCAGGATCAGAATCACAGTCACAAACTCAAACTTCTACTGTAAAAACCATTAATCACGTAGAAGTTGAGTGCGTGAAATGCGACTCATGCGGTTTCACAGAAGAATGCACACCAGCATACATCACAAAAGTTCGTCAGAGATATCAAGGCAGATGGCTCTGTGGACTCTGCGTCGAAGCTGTTAAAGACGAAGTTGTTAGATCGGATAGACTCATCACCACTGAAGAAGCACTCAATAGACATATCAGTTTCTGTAAAGAGTTTAGATCGTCGTCAACTAAAACGGTTACGGAGCATCCTATCTTTGTTATGAGCCGAATTCTTCGCAGGAGTTTGGATTCTCCTCGTCGGAAACCGCCTCTTCGGTCGAATTCTACTGGAGTTCTTCCGCCTGTTGATGGTGTTCGTTCTTCGGCGTTGATTCGATCGGAGAGCTGCTTTTCGTCGATATCTGGTTAATTTAGTTTACTTTTTTTCTTTTCTAGTTTAGACTCGTTCTGCAGTTGGAGATAAAGCTTGGAATAATTGAAAACTGAAACATGTTTTTCTCTCTCACTGTGACTAATGTTGAAATTACATATATTGTTATGACCAAAGGTCTCTAACATTGTAATTTGTGTTTTGATTGATTCATGAATCATGATGGATCTGTGTTTCACTGTCTTAGAAATTTCATGAGGCCAATATGATACTGTTAGATTTTTATATTCTGTTTTGTTTTGTTTTATGATCTTCAATGTAAATAGAGAAAATCTTGTAGACTTTTTTTCTTATCAAATTCTCAATTTAGTTTTTCAATTTTGGCCGTTTCACTATCTTAGAAATTCATACACAAAATCGTGAGTGTCATGATTCAGACTCTGGTGATGGCCTTCAGCCTAACAATATCGACTTTTGCCAGTTGAATTAAGATTTGCGAACATTTTTGGCTGATATTTAGTTAATGAAGAAATACAATGATTTAAGGGAATAAAGCAAATATTCTGCTAGCTAGTAATATTCAATAAGAACAAAAAAGACAGCACAAACATGGCAATAGATAGGCTGGCTCAAGGCTCAAGCATTCCTTAAAAGAATCAATTTTGCATTGATTGATTGCATAAAAGAATCTGAAAATCTTAATATTTTTTCCATATCAATAATTCTATATGGAATGGGATTAGCTGTTTAATTTTAATTAAGAAATGATTTTTTGCATTTTATTGCTACCAAGATTTTGACACATGAGGAAAATGCTGAGAAATTTCCCTCAACATAAAAAGGCCATAATTTTGATAGGAAAGTGTAATATTTCAAGGCTTGAAATTGGAAGTTACTACTAATAAAATTTTGGCAGTTTCAAGCTATAGTTTTTGTACTTTTTTGTCATGCTTCTAAGGCTTTCTAAAAAGATGTGGTACTTTTCATGCCTGAACTGCTTTAACATCACTAGGAAATAATTTTACCAACAAAAGAAAACATCACTAGGGAGTAAAGTTAAGAAGCTTTTACACTATCATTCACTTGGAATTATTAGGAGAAATCTTTTTAATGGGACAGTATTTTGTAGTAACCAAAACAAGAAGTAAACAAAATTTTGTAAAAGAAAATATTTTTGTCTGATATTTTGAACTTTCTGGATGTGTCTATATTCCACACCTCTGCAAAATGTGCATAATGTGACAGAAAAAGAGAGTGGGGACAGTTTATTATTGTTTCTTTATGGAACCAGATGTTCGATAAACGGTGGAATATCTTGGTACGACGGGGTAAACTTCCAGGGTGACGGAGTGGAAGTTGGTTTACAAGATTAGCACTGCAACATCTAAGTCAGCACTTTAACGTCCAAGCCAGTGAGAGACGTTGGATTTAATCAGACCATGATAGACACGTATAATTGTCTATTCTTAAATGAATGAGAGACCACTTGCTTGCTCCACGTGTTTTACGCTGTTGGGTCATACAAAAGGCCCAGAATAGTTACACTTCTGAATAATAAATATCACATTTCATTGCATTTTTCTTTGTGTGTTTTAGTTTAAAATTTGGAGTCAATTCACTCCACGTTTTAGCACCAAGTTTTGATACATTTATATATTTTTTAACTGTGTTTCCGTGTTTTGTAAGTGTATATCATCAATATCATCAACAAATTTGCCACATATAGGTTGCTGTTTTAAAAAATAAACAAGTCAATATCACGTTTCTAGTATTTAACTCCAATCTATCTGCTCAGTTTGACACGTTTCTGGCAGATCTTATAAAATACATAGATTAAACTGCACGCGGATCATCATTTTACTTCACCATAGACACCCAATTACAAGTACTTTGATGTGAGTTTTAGGGTCAGAATGATTCATGTGGTCTTTATTAGATCATGTTTGAAAATAGTTCAAAACTTAAAGAACAATAGATGTCGCTTTTGGTTAGTTGAAACTCATGGTATTCATATTTAAGAGAGTAACTAAATCAATCATGGTTCATCAAAATACTGAAGAAAAATAAATATGAGTGCAGGTCTCTAATTTAAAGTTAAGTTGTACTAGTAATTCCTTAGTTAAGGGAGTAGTTGACTATGTAGCACCGACACCTCGGAAGACAGGCGTGTCCGTGTCCGTGTCGGTATCGGACACTTCCACCGACACTTGTGATTACGTTTAATTTATTCATTTTTTCAATTTTTTATCGGTGTCGCCGTGTCAGTGTCAGGGTCAAATTTGGGGTGTCCGTGCTTCATAGGTAGTTGATTAGTAAGTTAATGGATAATTAGAAGTTTGTTGAGAGGTTGTACGCCCAATTAGACTTACCAATTAGTTGGTTTCTTACTCGAATCATCGGGTTTGATACCACGGATAAGTCATAAAAAGAAACATCACATTAGATCAAAAACAATACACAAGTGAGTGAAGTTACATATTAGGTATAAGGACTCTCTTGGTTATAAAGTGTCCAAACTTCATTTTTTCGACAATGTGAAACTTTTAACCCACACTTGTATCTCAACAACTATCCTATCGAGACCAATGTTTTAAAAACCGAACTAGAGAAAGAACCGTTAAAATATGCGGGTCATGGTTCAATCGGTTCAACCGTGGTTGAACCATATATTAAATTTAAACTAAGAAAATAATAAATATATTATTAAATATCTTAATAAAATCAACTTACATCAGAATTTGTAAAATAAAATTCTCAAATAAATCCGATACTAATAAACAAGTTTACAAAATAAGAAGAATGCAATGTAAAACCCAATAACAAATCATAAAATTAGTTAAGGATCAATATTTATATATTTGTCCTAATTGCTAAACTCAAAGTCATAAGTTCTTTATCAGTATAATTTTTCTCATCTTTTTCAAGACCAACTTCAGTTATCGCGTGTCCACAAACATTATATTATTTCTTCTATTTCTATTTATATTTACAATGTCTCGTGTCTTTTAATTTTATTCTTTATTTTCCATCAATACAATTTTAAATATTTGCTATAATTAATTTTTTAGATTTAAACAAAGAAATAAAATGAAGTAAAAGATAAAAAAAATTATCTTTGATTTTTTGAACCGCCTGTTTCACTAAAACCGGTCCCGATTTTACGGTTATTTTGATTTTTTGCGCTTGAAGCAATTTTATTCCAATTTTATAGACCTAACCGTTTATTGATCCAAACCGAACCGGATTAGACAACGGTTCAAAGTTTAACCGGCCGGTTCAATCCAATTTTTAAAACATTGATCGAAACTAACTAAGACCCTAGTACCAAGTTGCGGTTCAAACAAACTGTCTATAGAGGGGCATGGATAGTGTAACATTCAAGTAAAGTAAAGCATGATAAAAAATGGTCCTATAGTGAAATACTCATATTTTCCCCATGTGGAGATTATCTTTGAAAACCAAATTGGATTAGTTAAACATTTATCGGTTGCTATTGCTTCATAAATCTAGCCCCAATTCTCATAATCAAGCTAGTCAACTATTTTACTTAATAGAATCCATCATTTCAAGGGTCACCTAAATAATTTCAATCATGCATTTTAGTCAAAATTTTGTTTACCAAACCCCTCTTACAATGGTATTGTGAAGTTAATCTGCATTCTATAATATATATATACCTTTGTACAAGTCCACCCTCAAAGAAAAATTGTTAAAATGATCCAAAAAGACTAAGCTTTTTAAGACCACAATTTTTCTACTAATAGTAGAACAAGGACTAAACGTGCAAACTATATCATGAGTATTCTTTTCAGTGATTTTCTATGGCCCTACATTGATCACAATGATCAATAAACTCATTATTGCATGGTGCAAGCCCAATAATTTTTAATAACTGCTCTAGATTGCTTATTTTTGGGGTTTCCTTTTGGATGGAAGGATGAAGCATGTGATTTGTTTGGATGCTTTGGCACATCACAGAATTTGAGTGTATTATTTTGGTGATTGCCATATATGATACAGAACCTAAAGACTAAAGAGCATGGTAGATGGTTTGAAATTTGGGTAACTTCACTTGGATAGTGCATTTTTTTTAGGGGTGTTCGCAGACCGATTTAGTTTAATTTTGAGAGAATTTAATATCAAAGCTGATCATAGTATCAAATAATTTTTTTTTTTTTTTTTAATTTCTGCGTTGAGAGTATCACATCGCAATTGGTACTTACAAAAGGAAACACGTATACATAGCTGCATGATACTATCATATCACACTTATTGCAAAAGGAAACACATATGCATGGACGGATGTATGTCATGGGATGTGAAAGGGCCCATGCCTGCATTATATTTTGAAGAAAAAAATTGAGTACTATGCATAATAGATTCTATGTTTCATATTTTGACCAACAATAGAGTTTACTTTTTACACACAACACAACAATATGGCCGACACCCAACAATGTGGCAAATAAAAAAAACTTATTCAAGCAAAACATGTTGCATATCCATTAATATATTTGTTTAGAGAGTTATATTTGTGATACTAGTTGTGCCTATTGCCGGCAACGGCAACAGTTGGAAACATTTTCTCTTCTAAGAAAAATCGAGAAGAACCGCCTTTGATTACAAACAATGACAACATTTTGAGGTTCTGCTTACCTCACAATGCCAAAAGACGATATTCCTCCCAAATGATAAGATGTTCCTCTCTCTAATCATCTTTTCTATAGGTAGCATGTCTTATTGGGCCTAAGTGCCTCTCAGATAGAAGAGGCTATATGGGCCAGGTCCGCCGAAGATACCCGTTTAGCCCGTCATTTCTTTTTTGGATCAAATAAGGGTTTCTGGCCTGCACTATCTACTTTGTCTGTCCTATCCTGTTTCTTCTTGTAGGATCTGACGGGTGCGAACTAATTGGAGCAAATATGACTTTTCCCACTTTTAGATTTTAGGGTGGAATGGTCAGCAAGGGCTTGCTCGCTCCGTTTTTTGGCAGGCGGAGCCATGGTTTCTAGGCCGCCCCAGTCCCTACTGTTTCCCGCCCCACCCTTTTTTTTTGGCAGGGCAACATGTCTGTTTGCCATTCCTATTCTTAACATAACTACTAATTATCCATTAACTAACTAATCAAATAGTTAACTAACAAGAGCAATTTCTTAACTAGCAATAGAGAGACCTAACACAATATTTCAATGTTTGACGAATATGAACATTCGTAAAGAACAACTATGACATATATATTTATGCTTTTAAAAATAAAATGATGGATATGGGAAATAGGTCAGTCATTCTTGTGATTGTGAATGCTCAAAATATAAACAAAGGAAAGACATTGTTTAAAAGAAACATAAGGAGCTCATACCAGGTGACTTTTACATATGGGAAATGGGGAATTCACATGGTTAAACAAAATATTTACTTGACCATAAGAATCATATTAAATTCTGCAAATTACATGTCTAGATATGATGATAGTAGAAGCTTTGAGAAGGAAGTAACGCATGTGACCGAGGCATATTCAAGATTGTCTTCATTGAGTTAAGAATATGTTAATTAGTCGTCTTGCTTTGATGCATGGTTGTTATTTGTTTTTGGAGGGAGACATAAATTATCTAACGATTGCTATGGTGTTTGGATGATCCTTATGCAGAATCAAGCCTGGGAATCAACTTGAATAGCTCGTTCTCGTTTAGTGCAGAGTTGACAAATGAACTTTTAATGAGTTGCATTAAGGGTGCTGCAATAATGACAGGAGGATCACATGGGCAAAGGTTTGAATTTGAACTACTACTCCACAAGGATGGTTCTTGGGCAAATTGTTGCAATGGCTGTTTTACTTGTGCTCAAATTTCTTGATCTATTGCAAGTTTTTTATGCCATGATCATGCCACCAACTGTGAGGGATAAAATGTATTCAACACACCAGTGTCCTAATCTCTCTGGTAGGAGCAAAGTGCTCTAGTTAGGAGTTTTTGATCTCTGCTTTATCTTTTCATTTTCCTCTTCGACTATTGTAGAGCTTTTGAGCTCATCACTTTTCAATTCAAGACTATACTATAGCCTCGTTTGTTTTACTAGGTTCTATCACTATGTGAGATCCATGTTCTTTCCTAACTAAAGAGGTTCAGAAATCAAGTGCTTTATCAGGTTTCCTACAACAGCTTCAAACATCAACTTATACAGAGAAAAATAACAAAATGCAGCAAAAAAACCGTTAATTATCTGCAAGGTTGCAGCAGATCATGCAACTCGAATTTTATCAAAATGTCGAATAAAAGGGAAATCACAAGCAAGCAAAGAAATTAAAAACACCATTTGCGTTGAGTGCAGCAAATCATAGTAGATAAGGGGTTGATGAAACCAAATATGGATAGAGCTTTGGCATGCAGACATTCCAATCAAACCAAATCCTAGGATACATAGATGACCACTTCAGTCCCACACATTAGTCAAATGAAATCTCTATAATTCCCAAACATCCATGACTAGAATGAAAGGAAGCTATATAATATGATGCACTGACATTTTTGTTAAAGGGTCTAGTATTACCTACTACCAGTGTCCAGTGTTAAAAATTAGAATATCGGGAAAACTTGTAGCTTGTACCTCCATGGTTATTAGCTGACAACCTGCAATCAAATCAAACCTATGAAGCTCCGACACGGCTATCAGAGGGCGTGTCCCCCGCACCGGATACGGATACGACACGCGTACAAGCCGTTTCGGACACGTTTTTGAAGTGTCCAATGAAAAAAGTAAACTGAAACGCAATGGACACGGTTACACTAAGAAGATGTAACAAACAACAATATCACGTTACATAGTCCAATAATAATACCACCTAAGTTCAGCAACCATATAGTAGCTAAAAATTTATTCGCGTTATTATTCAACATTTAATTAAATGTGTTAATATCATTACCATATGCGCGCACCATATCAGTACTCGTGTGTTCGCACAAGTGATAATTTTTGTTTTGGAATTGTTTATAAAAATATTTAAATCAATAGTAAACTTGTTCTAGTTATTAATTAATATTTAAACCAATAGCTTAATATCATGTGTTCGCATGGGTACTGGTATGATATGTTAAGTTCTCGTGAATTATTTACAAATTTGAAAAAAATAAGGCATTGTGATGAAATAAAGAAAAATTAAATAATATATTAATGATTCATAATCAAAATAGTTTATTATTTTTAAAAGAGATAATATTTGAATCAATAAAAAATTTGTTCCCATTTACAAAAAGAAAGAAAGTAAGCTTTTCGTATTTGGATCACTCTTATTTTTTTCACACAGATATTTATTCAATTATTATTATAGTTGTATACATAAAATTCAATGAGTAGCCAATATTTTTGTATTTAGCTTAAATTTTAATATTTCAATTATTTTATATTATATATAGATAAATATGTATTAATCATTGATGAGGTTGTTCCCGTTAAAATTTTAAATTTTATAAATGACAAAAAATTGTATGATTAATAAAAAATATCATACAATTTTGATACTATTTATTCATACATTACTTATGTTTCATTCAATTAGTATTTATATTGAAGTTCATTTCATTCATTTAGATTATATGCTTATTTTGTACCCAAAAAATATGCGATTTTACTATCAACTTATAGATTGAAAACTCTATACACTATTTTATGTATAGTAATAAACTATCTTGTTCCCGTTCATAAATATATAATTATTTGTTATACGATTCTCATATTTAATATTTCATTGTCCTTTCATTGTGAAAATATTTTTCTTCTTAATTTAAACCAAGTCATAATCTCATATAAAATTAAAATAAAATTATAGGCTATATTAAAACTGGAAATTAATATATTTGATTAAGATTTATTGAATTATTTAAAGTTATTTAAAAAAACTTTATTCTATATTTATATTTTTAAATAAAAGGATATATTGTTGAAGTAATTGATTCAACTAATGACATGGATATTTTTCTGTTTTTGTTTTTTCAGCGTATCAATAAAATATTTTCACCCATAATATCGTAATTTTTTTTTATTAATTTATAAGTCACATAAAATATTACCGTATTTAAATTTATGACTGACACACACACACACATATTTATATATATATATATATATATATATATATATATATATATATATATATATATAAATTTTAATTATTATATATTATGATGGTATATTTTAATTTATTTGCATTAGGTATACAAAAATATAGATGTTATTGCAATTAATGGTATATTTTTACAATCATTGATTTAGTTATTTGTACGACTAATATATAGTGTAGAAACTAACCTAAAGAGCATTATTTGTTAACATAATTGTAACGTAACACTAATTTTCAAAATTTAATTAAAAACTTCAAATAGGAAAATTTGAATGGTTTATATTTGGCTTATTTTATTTAATATTTAATAACATATAGACAATAAGAGTTATGTGATGCATGTTAAAAATAAAAAGTTACTTTATAATAAATAAATTATTACTTTTAGTATTTTTTACAAATAAATAAATTATTTTAAAATAAATAAAATTTTAAATGCATCACTTAATTTTTTTTTACATAATTTAAAAAAGTAAATATCAATAAATTTATTATATTGATGTTATTTATTGATATTTTAAAATATAAGTAGTTTATTAAAAAAATTATATTTTAAGAAAATATTTTAGTATTAAAAATCTAAAGTTGAGGATTTATTTATACTATTATGTTATTAAATAACATAAATTTTATTTAAATTAATTTTTTAATTAATATTCATAAAGTATAGGATTTTAGTGTACTCTTCAGTCATAAAATAGCATAAATTATATTAAAAACTCTAATTAATATTAAATTTACCAAATAATATATGTACTTCTAAAGATAAAAGAGGCAAAAGGCCACAAAAAGGAAAACGTTTTCTGAGTGAGTTGCAGTTATAAAAACTCTAATTAATATTAATAAATCGTTTATTTAATTTTTAAAATTTAATTAAAAACTTCAAATAGGAAAATTTGTTTCGTTTATATCTATTTGACTTATTCTATTTAATACTTAATAACATATAGACAATAAGAGTTATGTGATGCATGTTAAAAATAAAAAGTTACTTAAGGGTCTGTTTGGTTCAAACGAGGGGGAGGGGAGGGGAGGGATTTTAATGAAGGGAAGGGGAGGGAAGGGGAGGGAATTTTATTAATTATATATATGTTTGGTTCAAACAAGGGGAGGGGAGGGAATTTGGTTAAAAATATGTTTGGTTCACGAGGGGAGGGGAGGGGTTTTATTAATAATTTACGTTTTTATCCTTATGATTTTATATAACTGATATGATATTCAAAGTTGAAAATTTCATAAATAATTTTTTGAAAATAATATTCGTAATGTTTAATGATTAAAAATTTATAACTTACCACATAATATTAAAAAAATTGAATACTTGATATGTATTATAACTTTCGGCGCAAAATTATCTATATGTTGATAACAACTTTTGAATACATAAAATAATTTATCGATATATATAATATATAAAATAAACAAAATAATTGAATGGTTTAAAATATTATAATATATATATATATATATATATATATATATATATAATAGAATATATAACGAAATTAGAAAAAAAATTAATATAAATAAACATAAAAATAAAAATTATAATAAAAAATTAAAAATTTTAGTTACTATAAATTTTATTAAATAAAAATAATAATTTAA
The DNA here is from genome assembly GCF_029867415.1 of Vicia villosa. Lineage (NCBI taxonomy): Eukaryota > Viridiplantae > Streptophyta > Magnoliopsida > Fabales > Fabaceae > Vicia > Vicia villosa. Next base: position 17,326,364 of record NC_081180.1, on the reverse strand, counting down.
AAGTAAAAAATAATTATAATAAATTGATATAAGCAATAGAGAAAGAAAAAAAAGCAGACGAAAGAAAATAATAATTTTGAAATAATAAAATAAAATTGAGGGTATTTTAGTAAATATATTAATTTATTAAATGTCAATAGTCACATTCCCTCCCCTCCCCTCCGAATCCCCCCGATTCGGGGGAACGCAAAATGTGTGATTTGGAGGGATTTTGCTCCCCTCCCCTCCCCTCCTCTCCCCTCCTAAAAATTGAACCAAACACATTTTATCATAAACATTCCCTCCCCTCCCCTCCGTTTACCTCGAACCAAACACACCCTAACTTTATAATAAATAAATTATTACTTTTAATATTTTTTACTAATAAAACTATTATTTTAAAACAAAATTTATTTTAAATACATCACTTAATTTTTTTACATAATTTAAAAAAAGTAAGTATCAATAAGTTTATTATATTTATATTATTTATTGATATTTTAAAATATGATTAGTTTATTAAAAATTTTATATTTTAAAAATAAATTAATAGTGTTAAAAATCTAAAGTTGAGGATTTATTTATACTATTTTGTCATTAAATAACATAAATTATATTTAAATTAATTTTTTAATCAATATTCATAAAGTATAGGATTTGAGTGTACTCTTCAGTCATAAAGTAGCAACCAAATTCACACAAACATAAAAAAAAATTGATTCAAATATTAAAACTTGAAATGAAAAATTTAAAAAAACAGCAATAAAACAAATACTTGTTCCTCTCTTTCTCAGTTGCTGATTTGCAAGGAACATTACCACCATCAAAAACAACAATCGATGTTACTTTATAGTACCAAAGCAGATTCACTCTATGCATAAAGTATTCAATGTAACGCAATTCTTTTCACTATCAGAATCAAAACAAAGTTCCATAAGGCATAAATAAGCTAAAACCAAAACAAAAACAAATCAAAAAAATCAATAAAATGAATGAGTGAATTTCAAAACTGGATAAAAAACAGATTTTTACTCACCTCCTTTATGAAGTCATGAATATGCATCAATACCCACCTGCAGATTTTGCAATGTGAATGAGAATAAGCTATGAGAATGAAAAATTGAACACAGCCCAAATAAAATTTTGAGGAAAAATCAAAACTTTGTCAAAAAATATTAAATCTAACAAACCATTAACCATGAAGCAGTAAAACATTTCATTCAGAGCACGCTCATCGTCGGACCGCCGGTAAAACACAACAACCATTTCGAATTCGACGTCCGCCACACTCACCGCTAGAAATCCGTTGTCGCTGCCACAGATCTACCACCGCAATAAAAACAATCCAATAAAATACAAACATCAGAACACCAAATCAATTAAAAGAGAAAACTATCAAATTTCATAGTATCAGTTATACCATTCAACAACTATATAACATCAAATACTTTCAGTAGTTTAGCAAATTTAAAAAATCAATTCAAATTAAAAAAAATTTAAAACAGAATAGTAAATCTGCTGCAGAATTATATGAATGGTTGTTACCTTTGTTTCTAGATTTCACTGGTGAAACAGCGATGGGGCATCATCAACCTTCAAACACAACAAAAAAATAATAAGCGATTAGAATTAGAAAAAATGATTCAGGAACAGGTTCGGATAAAAATTCACTGTTTTAATTGTTGGTTTGTGGTTCTTGAATCAAGGGTTCTATGATGTGATCGATTGATTTTGTTTCGGTACCATGGTTATGGTTTTGGGGTGAATTGAGATTCTCAATGGGAAGTTAGGGATTTGGATATAGGTGAGAGATAAAATGAATTTGTGAAAAGATTTAGTTATTGGGTAACATAATGAAAATTTTGTTTTTGGAATTGGAATAGAAATCTTTCGTTTTTGAAATTGGAATTGGAATAGATACAGTTTTTAAAATTGGAATTGGAATAGATACGTAAAACAGAAGGTTGAGAGAATAGAATATTGAGGTGCTGATGTGGAATATTGTGGAGACAGCAGCTGATGTGGACAGTCCCATTGATCAAGAAAAGGTAGACTTTTCTTATATGATAGATTTATTTTTAAACTCGACTAATTTATTTATTAAATCCATAACAAAAAATGCATTATCAAATAACATTTGGATGAGATGGCGAAAGTCTCTTCTAGCTTAATCAGAGATATTGAATTCGAAATTAGTCATGAGCACGCAGCAGTGTTAAATTTTTTAGTAAGAATTTGCTGTCTATTATGGCCCTACAATACTCGAGAAATTAATCTCTACAATTACGCTAAGAGGATATCAAATTTATACCCAAAAATTACATTAGACTTCATTTAACATTGAGAAAAAAATAATATACACCGACATTATAAAATAATTTTAAAATAACTTTACACTATCAATCAACAACGTATATTCCGTCAAATCAGTTTATTTTTAAAAATTATGTCGATGACCTCAATTTGAATTTTAAGCAAATTATTTATTATATTCATCCTTAAATGCATGTTTCTTTAAAGCTTTGAGGTAACATTCTGTGTTTGTTTTCCTCTATTTTATAAGTCCGCTTTTAAATTTTGAAAGTATTTCTATTATTTTACTATCAATTATCTATAACTATTTTATATATAATTAGAAAACATGGAAATAAGATGTTCTGAGTTAAAACAAGATCTTTGTAATTCCTTGATTTGGAAATTATATGCCCCATTACTATCTATTTGCCAAACACGTTTATCTCGAGTATGCTTTTAAAAAATAGCAATCCAAAAGAGAACTGCACTCACTGGCCAACCCTTCCTCCCACACAAGCAATCGACGCATCACTCGGATTCTCCCATCAATCCGCCAACCTAATCTAAATCCCAGCCGTTGAAATATCTTTTTTCAGAACTAAAATGAAAATTCTACAAAATCTTTCACAAAAATCCCCTAATCAATGATTATGCCAATAATGTAGGTATGCTTGCCATCCGCCACGTTACCATCAACCATACATATGTGCCAAGGTTTTAAACCATTTACGAGTGGATCAGATTTCTGACGCCGCGAAGAAAGGGTGAACCTGTATGATTTGTGCTTCAACATAAAATTCAATCAATGAGCAAAAAATAGTTTTAGAGTGGGAATTTATTGAATACCTGAAAATAACGCGATCTGATCTTATATAGTGTGAGTAGTTAAAACTGTCAACATGTTATTGGATGCCTTGTGCATGCTACCGTTCGATTATATCTAACAATAAGAGATGCGGCGAAAGGCGTGGTCATGTGTCCTCGCTAGGAATAGGGGGCACTGATTGTGTCTATGGAAAGGGTTGAAGAAGAGATTGATCGGGAGAATTTCAAATGATCTTTTGGAAGGAGATTCAAAGATTTTTCCATATTATTGTACTCCCTCCATTCCTATTTATAAGTAAATTTTGTTTGTTTTGGTTCATTCAATAAATGATGTATTTAGACTATATATGAGTTAGATACATCAATTATTCAATGAATCTAAAAAGTTAAAATTTGCTTATAAATAGGAATGGAGGGAGTATTAGTTAAAGCGGTTGAAGTTTGAATTGGATCAAGGGGATTAGATTTAATTAGAGATCTGGTTGTGGAAACTCGTAGGAAACAAAAGTCGATTTCCATAGAAGGAGCCATTATTCCATTCTAAAACCAAAATTGTTGGACCATGCCCATGATGTAGTGGTGTAAGCTGCTCTTGTAAGGTTACATGTGGTAGAACTGCAAGGCTATCACTCTAACACATAAATCAGTGGTAGAACTGTAAGGCTAACACTTTAACACATAAATTACTTTCTGAACAAAAGGGTAGAAAAGATCATGGATAAAATATTGTCTATTTACTGCTCAAACTATGGTATATATGTAATGGCCGGTTGTTGGACCTACAATCCATATACATTTTATTACTCCTATGAGATATGATCATGTGATTGGTAAGGATAATCACTTTAGTGATAATAACAAATTTAGAATTCATAACTCTATTTTTCAAATACATTACAAATTGAGTAACTTATTGATCAAAGTTTTCATTTCTACTATGTTTGATATTATCCACTTTTCCCCTAAGAATCTTATTTTCAAAGATGCTTACTTGTTATATAAACATTATGTCCTCACACTCCTTGTGAAAAAACCATTTGGCATCCTAACACCCCTCCAATTCTCTTCTATTTTGGAGACTTGCCATAAACAAGCTTTCTACTTATGAGAATCCTAGGGCTAGTGGGTGTCATTTGATCTTCATATATGGTTTATGCTTCCAAGTTACCAATTGTAGTGCGCGTCTATTTTTTTTCTCGAAATTCTCTCTAGATATTTGACATTGCCTTTATGATTTGCTGAAGCTTAACTCAACTTTTAAATCCACTAGTCAAGTTCTTAACTATGTAATAAAGTGTGTGATTCAAACAATTCAAAGATATGATAATTTCTTGCATTATTAATATTATTGAAATTCTAAACTCTAAACCCTAAATCTTATACAGATTTTTGCTTTGACTTTAAACAGGACCTCCACTAGTGGATGGTGAGATTGATCCTCTCAGATTAGTCGGTCGTAAAGCCGGATACGAATTTTAAAAAATATCATTGAAACTCTTTAGTTTTGTAGGAATCATGCTAGATTCAATTAGAAAGCTCCCCTGACTCTTGTTGTCATATACATAATAAGTTCTTATGTTTATTTGTCTGAAAATCATATAATATATTTTTACCTTTTTGCCCCCTTTACAAATGGAGAATATCAAATACTGAAGTATTTCATAATTAAGGGTTGTCCTCTTAATGCTACTTGAATCAAAGATGTCTTATAGCATCCAAAGATGTCTTATAGCATCCCTTGGGTCAAATGTAATATTGATGAGATTTATGTTGGTAGCCCAAGTTTGACTATATGTGGATGCATCTTTATAGATACTTTTGCTACTATTTTGTGAAGTTTTTCTAAAATATATTGGCATCACTATTGTTGTGCTTGCAAAATTTATTGGAATCATGTTGACCGTTAGAATTGCTTACAAGAATGATTAAAATTCACTTTTGATAGAATCTAATTTCAAACTAACCAATATGACTTAACTTTTAAGAACCATAATATTGTGTTTTAGAGCTTGAAAAACAAACCGCATATTTATTTGATTATGACATCTTGATTTTTGACAGACCAAATTCAAGCTTGATAAAATCTAATTTGTGCCAGTTTATTTTCACCCCTAATTGTCCTAATTGTTATGTTAGCAAATCTAAAGCTTATTTTGAATTTTTAACATTGGTGAGACATCATTCCTAATATTATTTATGCTTTTACTAGAAATAGATTTATGCTACCTGAATGCATATTTCATTAACGGTTAAATATATTTTGATCCCTATAAATATCTCAACTTTTATTTTTAATTCTTATTAAAAAAATAATATATTTTAATTCCTACAAAAATTTCATGTATGCAGTTTTAGTTCTTGCTATTTTTAAAAAATTTGAAAACTCTTTAATTATCCTTAAACTTTCAAATTTTTGAATAATTTTTTTCATATATGTTTAGAATACAATAAAATATTTCTTTACCAAATTTTAGAATTTTTTAAAATAAGAAGAACTAAATATGAATTTTTTAAATTTCAAAAGATAATGATAAAAGTAGTGAAAACCTCGACTTAGAAATCAAATTTTGAGTTTCTTTTTTCAGAGGAATTTTGTATAATGTTCTAAACATGTCTTCAAAATAATCATTCAAAAATACATATTGTTTAACAAGAGAGACTAAAATTATATGCATAACAATTTTGTAGGGACTAAAATATATTATTTTTAGGAAATTTCTTTATCCACCCCCATGTTTTCTTGGTCACCTCTAGCGAAAAACCCAAAATACCCCTAACTTCGGAAATGCATTTCCGAAACGTTTTTTTTTTAAAATTTGTCTTAATTCAGAAATGCACTTCCGAAAATACGAAAAAAGTGTTTTCGGAGATACATTTCCGAAAACACCCCTTTTGGGGAGGGTGTCTTCGGAGATGCATATCCGAAATATTCCAAGATCAAATTGGTCTTGGAATGTTTTGAATATACACTTCAAAAAAATTCAATAATTATTAAAAAATTAAAATCAAGGTGAATCAATATAATTAATAGGTATAAAATCAAGGTGAATTAATAAAATGAAGGTGAATCAATAAAATCAAGGTGAATTAATAAAATGAAGGTGAATAAATAAAATCAAGTTGAATCAAAATTTACTAAATAATTTTAAAGTTAAAAATTATTTTACTAACTTATATAAATTAAAAACATTTTAATTTCATAAGTAAATTTTGAATTATATAAAATTAAATATAAAATTTATTCATTAAATAAAATTAAGACAAAATCTTTATTTAATTTTTTTAAACTAAATGAAAAATTATAATTCAGTTTTAATTATGAAAAATAATTTTTTTTATCATAATTCATTATGAAAAATAATTTTATTATTATTATTATCATTAGTCTTACTTGATCTTTTTCAATATTATTATCAACCATAGAAACATGAATTGAAATTATTCATAACTACATTTTAATAATTAGAATTATTTTAAATTTTTGTAATTGAAATTATTTTAATTTTTTTAATTAAAATTATTTTAAATTTTAAAATATGAATCAGAATAGAAATATATAATAATAATTATTATTATTCATAACTCGTAAATTATATCAAAATATATAATTATTATTATGAGGACAACTTCTCTACCCATCACAAAAAGATGGTTCACACCATTTAATTTTTGTGTATTTAATTATTTATTATATAGAATAATTGTTTGATGTTTTCAATGCATTTTCTCCCGATCGCAGTTGCGGGGGATCGAACCGGACCTACCAAGTCTAGCGCCAATCACCACTAAACCAACTAACGATCGGTTGTTTTCAATGCATTTTACACTAGGTAACTTTACCCAACTTTTTGAGTTGGGTTAATAAGAATCCACCTATTATTATTATTATTATTCATTACTCATAAATTATATCAAATTTATAATATGTGAATTAATTAATATCCCAAAATTTTTAATTTTTGGAATTTTTAATTTTTTTTTGTTTTTTTGGAGATGCATCTCTGAATTAATTAAAATCCCAATTTTTTGGATTTTTTCGGAGATACATCTCCGAAGTCTGAAAAAATCTAAAAAAAATACTTTGGAGATACATCTACGAAGCAGGAGTATTTTGGGGTTTTCACTGAAAATGACCCCATAAAAAAGTGAATAAAAAAATTTCCAATTTTTAATAGAGACTAAAAATAAAAGTTAAAACATTTATAAAAACAAAAACATATTTAACCCTTTCATTAACTATTCTTTATGTACACTGTCTTTTTTTTCTTTCACCTAGTTTTATCTCAGTGATAACGACTAACGAGTCTTAGTGTAAGGTTTTTTAAAGGGTCAAAAGCTGTTTAACCTTGGATTTTGGCCTAGTTCCATCTTATCATTACCAACTTTTGTTCTATTTTGTTTTTACAAAAAAGTTTGAGATGTATCAACTCTTATCATTACTAACTTTTGTTCTATTTTTTTTTTTCAAAAAATAAAAATAAATAAACTAGTTTATTCGCCATCATTCCTCTGTTAACTTATAATCTACTCCTTCTTGAGCAATTTAAAAGCAAAAGACACAATTTCACACTTATTAAGATGAATGATTGCTTACATTAATTCATATCAATTTCAAGTAAAAGTTCTACTTTTTATCTAAAACATTCTCCTATCATTTTTTGTAAAATTAAAAATCGTTTTGTCTCCGATCCAATTTATAAACAAAAATAAATTATTTTTTTCTTAAAATATAAAAAAAAAATTATTTTATTTTAATCATGATATTTTAAAAATGCATTTTTTTAAAATTAAATTAAATACAAATTGAATTAAATTTGTTCTCATCTTTTTCATTATCAATTAAAATTATATTTTACATCTTTTATTAAACTTATTCTAAGAGAATACAAAAAATCTTAATCCGAATTTGGATATTTTGTTTTTCTGTAATATATATATACATATACATATATATATATATATATATATATATATACATATACATATATATATATATATATATATATATATATATATATATATATATATATATATATATATATATATATATGAGGAGGGATATATTAACTCCAAGAGTAAATTATTATGACTTACTCCAAATCTGGATCATTGATTCTTCTCAATCTAATGTTTAAAAATAATAAGTAATAGTTTTCTCTCTCCACATTTAATTACTTATTATTTTTAACCATTAAATTGAAAAAAATTAATGGTCAATGAGTTTTTTTATTAAGGGACAGCAAATGTTTTGTAAATTAATTTGGACGGTATGAGTGTAAAGTGTGTGTAAAAGTGAGTTGAATATTAAATTGTTGTTTTTTTAATATGAAAGATAAATTGAAAGGTAATTTTAAGCCTAAACATAAATATTAAAAACAACTGCTTAAAATTTAAGATTTAATTTAGAATCAAAATTTTAAATAACTTTATAATTGATAACTGATGGTAAAAAATTGATTGAATTAGATAATCAATCTCTATCGAAGAGTTTGAGTGATATTTTAGCGGTCTTTCTTAGTAAAATCTGAAATTTTTGCCACCTCTCTGTGAATCCACCCACCATGATTTCTACGGACCACCGTGTGTTGTAGTGTTATTGTCTTGATAAACCCTCTTCTTTTTCTAGTTATGATAATATCAATCTCCAAGCAATAAAAAGAAAAACTAATCATTTACTTAAGCTCTTAATAACAACATTTTGGATATGTCTATTAGTGAACTTCTCAAACCTTGTGTGAAAGATAACATAATTGCTATCACCAAAGATGAATATCTTGTTGACTATGAGACTTGCTGGAACAACTTCTATTGTCGTATGATATGGCCTAAGGGTTCTACACTTCTAAAAATAGATGTCTTGCGATCCAAAATTCAAATTATATGGAATTTCCTTAGTAAATGTGGCATCACCTCTCTTCATAAAGGTTATTATAAGTTATCACTCTCCTTGATTAAGGAACTAAAAGTGTGCAATCGGTGCTCACATGGGATATTGATCATGGTTGTATAAAAGTTATTCACATGGAACTGAGACTTTAATTCTAATTTGTAGCATCAAACTAGCATTCAATTCTGGGTGTGCATCCTCGGACTTGCTCGGGGATATTGGAGACCAAAGATCATATATGATATCGGTGTTAGTGTGGGTACACTCATATGTTTGGATAACAAAACTAGTAAGTCTTAGTTTGATAAGAGCTTTGGTCATTAAACTAGAATATTTTAAAGACCTCTTTTCAAATGTGGATGACTCTTTTAATTTTAAAGAAACTTATAAATTTCAAAGATCTCTTTTCAAATGCTTCCTTGAACGAAAAGGGTTTGGCATAAAGGTACTCCACCGTTTAAGTCTATCGCTATTTGGAGATTATTTCATAATAAATAGCCTATTGATGAAAACTTGTGCCTTAAAGGTTGTTTCATTGTGTTCCAAACGTGATATGTCTGGAACTAAATAGAAATCATCTATACATCTTTTTTGCATGTGTCTTTTTGCTCATCAACTTTGGTTGCAGAGTATCAATAGTATCCTTATTGTCAACTGACACTAGTTCTGTTTATGAATTTATTTAGCAAGTATACTAATACATTCAAAGTAATAAAATAGATATCTTCTCCACATGGATTGCAAATTTTAACAAGGTTGTAATTGTGCGATTAAAAGTAATTACGAGGGTTTTCATATTGGTTTTGCAAAAATTAATTACGCGAATAAACTTGGATAAAAGTTAAGATAATAAGAAAATGATTAGATCTTATTTAAATCCCTTAATTTTTGCACGTTGATGATTGTGCATTGCTTAAATCCAATTGACTCTATAATTTTATAGCGAATTAACAATACCATTGTACCTAATTCCTTAGTGTACAACTCACTAATTTAGACTACAACTCCTTAATTCCTTAGCTGAATTCAAAATAAAACTAAGCGATCTACGTGAGTTAATTCTCTAGCCACAACTTATAATTACTGAGTTGAATAATTGCTCTATTTCAGATTGGTAGACTTAGGATCAATAATTCCTACTCATCTAATTTCACTTTGTGTGCGCGTCAAAACACAAAGAGCATTAAGAATAAAAGCAATTGAATAGAAATTATATAATCAAAACATTCAAATAACATTCAATAATCATATGATCCAACAGATTAAAATCAAGTTCATCTTCTAAGACATAATCAAGAGAAATTTAGCTACTTATAGTTAAACAATGAAGTACCATGAGCTTAGATGAAGCGGACACGAAATTCAAGGAAGAATAATGTCTTAAATGGCTCTAAAACTCTCCAAATTCGTGCATGAGAACTCCTGGTCGTAGCTTTCTATAATCCAAAATCAAGACCCCTAAAAAATAGAATCTTTTTCTATTTAAAGTTGCCAAAATGCGTAAGAGCTTCACTCTATCGCGACTACATTGTATCGCGATCACGATACTTTTCCATCACACCCACAATGAGACCATCACAATTGCGAGAATTCCAGGGGATTTTTCTTCCTTTTTCTTTCCTGTTTCTTCATAATTTTTCTAAGTCCTTAATGTTTCTTCCCTTGGCTATTTTACTCACTTATTAATCATTTTAGATCCTCTTTTACTCGTAAGTTTATCGATTTTATTAAAAATACTCGTAAATATTACATAATAATAGAGTGTCATAATCTATGCAATGTATTCTCAACTCTTGTGATAAATCTTGGTATTACCAATGCAAGCTTCTCATCCAGAATGCAATTACTAATATTTTGAATACTATTTAGTTTTGTAGGAAGACTTTTAGGTTTAAGCATAAAAATTAGGCTTAAATGCAATTTTGACCCTCTAAATTTCTCAATTGCTTGATTTTGGTCCCTTATATTTCAATTGTTTGATTTTGTTCCCCAAAGTTTTTTAATTGCTCGATTTTGGCCCCTCAAGTTTGTCCCCTTTTGCATTTGATAGTCCCCCAAAGACATGTAAACTATTTTTTTTTGTTTTTTCTCTTTTCTTTTTTAATTTTTTTCTCTACAGTTCTATTTTTCTTCTCTTTTTAATAGTTAAGCTTTGAATGTAATATTTTGAAAATTTTAAATATTTCATTCCACTTAGAATATACGGACAAACATTCAATATCCCTTATAAAAAAATTGAAATTCTATATGACTAATAGGATTGCTAGACTTTAGGACTTTATGCTTAGATATGAGAGAGTTATTGGCCAAAGAGTTTGTTATTTTAATTAGGTAACAGTCTTTTTTTTTGTCAAAATAATTTTCCATTAGACATAAGTTGAATGAAATATTTAATATTTTTTAAATATTACATTCAAATTTTAACTATTAAAAAGAGAAGAAAAATATAATTGCATATAAGAAAGAAAAAAAGAGGAAGAACAACAAAAAAAAGAGAAATTTAGTCTACATGTCATTAGAGACTATCAAATACAAAAGGGGGTAAACTTAAGGGACCAAAATCAAGCAATTTAAACTTGAGGGACCTAAATCAAGCAATTAAAAAATTTGAGAGATCAAAATCAAGCAATTGAAACAAGGGGGACCAAAATCAAACAATTTAGAAAAATAATAGACTACCAATCTAACTTTTTAGGTTGCTACGATTCAAATATTGATAATTTTTAACTCTATATGTTGAATTGATGAGAGCTATTTTAGTAATCAAAAGTGATTTTGGTAAAATTCGGTATCATCTATGGCTATAAACTTATTAATAGCTTGTTATCTTACCTTTCAGAGAACCTCGCATTATATATTTATGGAATTCTTCACTACATAAGGATGGACTACATACTTGTTCTTTCTCAAATGCAATTTAAAGTCAACCACGTTTTTGAATAGGAGAACTGTTGTGCTGATAAGTTGACCAATATTGGTTATTATCTATTATCAATTTCACTTGGTGGAATAACTTTTCCATCTCTATTTAAAATGATTTCAATCGTATTAGGTTAGATTTACTTTTTGTAGATTTTGTTGATTTGATTGATTATCAGAAATGTTATGCATACACCATGTTATTACACTACACCGTATAAACCATGTTTATTTATACAAAATTAATTAATTAAATAATGTTCATCTTTTGGAAATGTGGGCCATGCTTCTGTATTGGCTCTCTTCACTTTGGGCCACACAATAGCCATACACCTATTTTTTTCACTTTCTCTTCCACGCGCCAATTTTCTTCTCCCACCATTTTTTTCATTACCATCTCCAACCAAACTCAATCAAATCCATGTTAAATGAAGAGAAAACAGAATTTCTTTAACATCATTAAGCAATGAAGATGAAGATTTAAGTCATTAAGCTTCTAGGTATTCTTATTTGTAATATCAATTTTAATCATATTTATACTGTTTATAATGAAAGATTAGTACAAAACGTTATTGATTTCATATTGATTCATGATTGTTCATTAACCAATTTTGGAACTGTATTCACCAACTTTGTTCACATCGTTAACCATGTTTATTTACTATTAAACGATTTCATGTATTTACTCATGTTGGTCATTAACCATTTTTGGAACTGTATTAACCAACTTGTGTCACAGTATTAACCAACTTTATCATAAAGAATGTGATAAATTTGTAGTCAAGTCTGGAGTTTATTAACCAAGTTATACACTATATTAACCATCTTTTTGAACATTATTAACCAATTTTTTTATAAATTTATATTATGAATCTAATTGGCATATTTTGTGCAGTTTGTGTATCGTAATGGATAGCTCAAACATTTTGATAGATTGTGGAAGTAGTCAAAGGGAAGATGTAGAAGTTGATCACGGTGATGGTGATGATGATGGTTCACGTTGGGCTCCTGAAATTGGGATGTACGTTTTTCTTGTGCAGAGGAAGTTAAAACATATTATCAACAATATGCTTTGAAAAAGGGTTTCGAATGGAGGATTAAATCATCGAAAAAGGGAGACGACGGGGAGCTCAACTACCTAATACTTTCATGTTCAAGAGGGGGGGTCAACTGTTTCAAAAATTTCATGCACATTAAAGACACTACCATCTAGAGCAAAAAATTGTCCTGCCAAGATTTGTGTTAAAATGAAAGAAGATGGTTTATGGTACATTACACAATTTGAATCTAACCATTCTCATGAAACTAGCCCTACGAAAGCAAGATTGTTCAAGGCCAACAAGAAAATGAACTTACACGTGAGAAGAACAATCCAAATCAATGATGATGCGGGAGTAAGGATCAACAAGACTTTTCAATCGCTAGTTAAAGATGCAGGCGAACATGAAAATATTCCGTTTTGTGAAAAAAAACATGAGAAATTATATTAACAAAGAACGTTGTGCAATTGGAAAAGGAGGTGATGGTAAGGCTTTGATAAGTTATTTTTGTAAAATGAGGGAACAAAATACAAGTTTCTTCTATGACATAGATTTGGATGATGTTTTTCATGCGAGGAATGTATTTTGGGCTTATGCAAGAAGTAGAGCCGCTTACAAATATTTTGGAGATGTTGTAACTTTTGACACAACATACTTGACTAACACGTATGACATGCCTTTTGCTGCATTTGTGGGTGTGAATCACCATGGTCAATCAACATTACTTTGTAGTGGATTACTATCAGGTGAAGACACGGATTCTTTTGTGTGGATTTTCAAGTCATGGCTTCGTTGTATGTTAGAAAAACCACCTATGGGTATTGTGACCGATCAATGTAAGGCTATGAAAAATGCTATTGAGTTAGTCTTTCCTACAACTTGTCATAGGTGGTGTTTATGGCATATAATGAAAAAAATTCCAGAAAAGCTTAGCAGATATGGTGAATACAAAAGGATCAAGTATGCAATGAAAGAAGCAGTCTATGATACATTCAAAACATATAGTTTTGAACAAAAATGGTGTTTGTTCATAGAAAAATTTAATCTCCAAGAGAATGATTGGTAAGGAGGGTTGTATATTGAGCGTCATCGGTGGGTACCAACCCTGTTAAGGAAATATTTTTGGGTTGGTATGTCAACTACGCAGTATAATGAGAGCATACATGCCTTCTTTGATGGATATATAAATTCTACAACAAGTCTAAATCAATTTGTGAAACAATATGATAATGCTCTTAGAAGTCGGGCAGAAAAGGAATTTGAAGCTGATTTTAATTCAATCGATACAACAATTCCATGTGGGTCAAACTCGACCATTCAGAAGCAATTCCAAAATGAGTATACTCATGCCAAATTCAAGGAAATTCAAGTGAAATTCAGATCTAAAATGAATTTTTCTACCTCATTGAAAGGCGTGGAAGGTTTCTTTGCTATGTATCATGTGTTGGAGGAGATTTTAGTTGGAGAGATACGTAAAGAGCGAGTCTTAAAAGTTGTGCTTAATAAGGAACTTCCAAATAAGTACATTTTAATGAGATGGAAAAATATATTAAAAGGAAGCATTCATATATAAAGACTAGTTATGGTGTAATAGAATTGAAGCCAAAAATGGACAGTTTTGACAAATTATGCAAACACTTTTATGAGGTTGCTGAAGTAGCTGCTGATTCAGATGAGGCTACTGATGACCTCCATGAAACATTACATTTGTTTAGCTCCAATATGTCCATAAAGGATAGTGCACTTGTTGAAGAGAATCTCAATGAGGATTCCAATCCAATCAATAGTAATCACATTCGTAGCCCAAAACATGTCAAGCACAAAGGTCGTCCTCCATCTAAAAGAAAAATATATGTTTCTGACACGATTGATATGAGGTCAAGGAAGCAAACCAAAAAAAAGTGATCACATTGATCTTACTATAGAATGTCTATTTTCGTTCATAAATGATATCTTATTGAAATACATATATAATGTAGTGGAATCTTACTTTATTGTTTCTCTAAATGTGTAGGAGTGCAATATTGGAATGGTGGGAAGTCAACTCGGAAGTAACATTTGTGTAGAATCATCTCTTGAGGTTGTTAATGGAGGACATTGCTTAGATTCAAATATCGTGGTTTGTGTCCATTATAAGAATGTATTAAATAATGTTTGAATTCATATGTAATATTTAAAGAATTCATATGTATTAGTTGAGGAAAACTTATGTGTACTTATTAAGTCACTAATTTATATATATATATATATATATATATATATATATATGGTTTTATGTGAGTCATATTTTAGTTGTTTGTATGTTATTGTTCAGGTTGGAGGTAATATGTCATTCATGGATCTTTTGACAACATGTGAAACACCTTTGGCGGGATCATCTCATGTTTGTACAAATTGATGATGATTTTGGGAATTTTTGGTTTTTGACAACATGTGTATTTTAGGGAAGATCAATACACATTATGCTATTTTGACAACATGTATATTTTGGGGAAGACCGACACATATTATGCTATTGACAAATTTGACATGATGGTATGGTGTTCAAACATTTTTGTTAAATCTTGTTCAAACATTGCATACACTAAATCGAGGTATCTTGGTGGTGCAGGTTATTCACGTGGAATGTTGCAGTCTTGTCAAATTACTTTTGTCATGTAAAAGTTACACTATTGTAACTTTATTGAAGTTGTATTAACGGGTTTTGGTATATATAATGTATAAAATAGTTGGTTAATAAAATGCAATAGGTTGGTTAATGAAAGTTATACTTTGGTTAATGCAGACCTAGACTTATTTTTTGGGAAAATTAATAAACGAAACTTGGTTAATAGAGTGCATGAAGTTGGTTAATGAAAGGTATAACTTGGTTATCTTTTGTTGACAATTTGTTGATCATCTTGGACATCCTCATTTTCAAACCGAGTATTATCTTTTGCCTCTTTAAGCATCCTCACTTCACCCTCAAGAATTGTTATCCTCTCTTGGAAATCTCTATTCTCAACCACCAATATTTGATAATCATGAGGATCCACAAATTGTTGTCCTTGTTCAAACAAGGCAGCATTGACTATGTCATATTTCAATTCTTCCTTGGTTGCAACCACTCTTTCAATTATCTAGCAAAACAAAAGTCAAGTCAAACAAACGACAAATTAAAACATATCTTTCTCAATTAAAACACACAAAAAATCCTACCATATTATTGTTAAATGCCTTCTCAATAGTTTTCTTCTGCATACGTATAATTGGCCAATTCAATACCCGTGGAAATGTTAACCTAGAATCAGCAAGTGCTTTCCCCAAGGATAAGTGGTTGAATGCCCAAATCTATAACAAATATAAGATGTAAATTAAAAATTTCAAGATAGAAGATGGTACTATAAAGTTATATAATCCATATACGTGCAATACGGCAACACACCCATTTAAATGCCTTTGTGACTTGTTTTTTCCTTTTATCAACACAACTGAAGACTCACATAAACTAGCAACCACAAAGTTATAAACAGCAAGACCTCAACTATATGTATCAAGTGAATCCAAATCATCCAAGTGTTTAATAAATCACGTGAATACCTTATCCCCGGTTTTTGGAAAGTAAAACTCTGCAAATGCGAGTAATATGTAAAGTCTAGAAAAATTAACTAATTTATTCTTGTGTTTCTGAAGTTGTTTGCAAATATTGGAAACGGTTACCTCAACCCCTTTAAATAGACCTAATGTTTCACATTGTTGGTCTTCTTCTACAACTAGGGCCTTACCAACAATAGACAATCCAATAACAAAATAAACATCCGCAGGAGTAAATGGAACTATCCTATCCCTAACCCGGAATCCCCTATTCTGTGAGTCCCATCTACTTACTAACTCCCATAATAAACCACATGAGATTGAGAAGTCGTTAGAAATATCCAACGCCCATTTGAATGGGGTGCTTTCGATATGGGCACGTTGAACTGTAGTTAATCTTTCGTTGATACTGCTCAAATTAGTCGGGATACAGCAATGCCTCAATCATACCTTAAATTTATGGAGATTTTTTTTTATTAATTTCACTGTAATAAGTAGCAATCAGTGCACCCAAAATAACAAAACTAATAGACATATTTAGTACATCAACAACAAGAACCAAAACAAAATCAATCACCTTACTTCAGTTTCGTGCAAATTTCTTGATGATGACATGGTTGCACCAATAAATCAACAACAATGAATCAATCAACCTAATAGCAAAAGAAGATCAAATAAATACATAATCAATACAAAACAGATCTGATAAACCCTAAAGTTTAAACACACCAAGACAAAAAAATAGAGACATTTGCTGATAAAAAGGAAGGGAAGAAATCATATAACCTTAAAGATCGTCGTGACAGAGAGAATACACTATATCATGAGAGAGAGAGAGAGAGAGACGAGAAGCCGTGATTGAGCGAAAGAAGAGATTTGTCGTGAGTCGGAGTGAGTTGTCGTGAGTCGCCGTAAGAGAGAGACGAGAGGAGAGTCACCATGAGAGAGAGAGACAAAAGACGGTGAGAATGGAGTCACCGTGAGAGAGAGTCGCCGTGAGTGAGAGAAAGAAGATAGCCGTGAGAGAGAAAAAAGTCATGAGAGAGAAGAAGTGAAACGAAACTGATGGATGATTATTAACCTAACCCTCACTTGTTATTTATCACTATGCCCTTATTTTTTTCATAAATGACAAAAAAAACTCCTATTGTTATATGGTGTAGTGTAATAACATGATGTATGCATAGCATTTCTGTTTGATGATTTATGTTTAAATCATTGAATTATCTCTGCATTCTTTTTCTCTTTATAAAAGTTGTATCCTATTGTAATTTACTTGATAAGATTTTTAATGAGGTGTATAAGGTTCTCTCATACCTTGAGTTTAGTATAGTCCCCAGACTTCTTTTGTAGTATTTTCTTATTTTATTTTATAATATATTTCATTAAAGTGCTTTCTAGATGACTTCTTTAAAATGTCAACCTAGTTGAGATGGCTCACTTTGTACCATTTTACTTCTATTCATAAAAAATAAAAAAAACCTCTGCTTATTGAAAAAAAACAAAAAAAAAAACCTCTATAACCCACTACAGTTGAAAATAAATTATAGCCAAATATGTTCATGTTAAAATGAATGTAAATTAATTTTGACCACTCGAGATTTAAAATTAATTTAACTGATCCAATATTTAAAAATTATTAGAAACTCTAACATTGAGATGCTTTATAATACAAGTTACTTGTCCTCTTCATAATTTCTTTCGAGTAAATCCCTATTGAATGGGGCAAAATAAAGAAATTTGCAAACTTCTTCTACTAAAGAGTGACATTTATTACCGTTAACAGTTTCAAACAATTTTGGAGCAGTGGTCTCCTTTAAACTATCTTTCACATATTTTATAAAATAAAATAAAAATTAAAGATATTCTTTATAAATTTGCATTTTCAATTCTTAATAAACTTGAAAGTATTATTTTTACAGTACAAAATTTGATTTAACATGTAGCATGTTTAGTTCACATGTTACTAGTATGAGTAGATAAAAGAAACATAACCTAGCACCTAAAATGACAGTCAAAATCAAAATCCGATCAGTTTTGCTAAATAGGGTTTGTACAGACACAACCAGTTGCAGGCTTTCTCTCAGCCGTCTTTACTATTTATAATTAAATGCCCTTCCCTTTTATTACCATTAATACCCTAACCTTACCATTCACGAAACTCGTGCCTTCCATCCCTCACAATTTTCTCTTATTCCTCAATGTAAATTATTTAATTTTATAATTTCAAAAAATAATATAATTTTTAATAGCATGTTTGGATTGATTTTTGGAAGTTCTGTAATTAATTTTAGAGATGTATAATTGATTATGGATGATTTTGAAATGTTTGATTTATCAAAATTAAAATTGACTCTGTCTTCAAAATTGATTGTACTTGAAGTTAGAATTTGCAGTTTTTGCCTCCAAAATTGATTCCGGGTGATTTTTACACTTAAAATTATTGTTCAACTCAAATTTGCATAAATGTATTTAAACATAAATCAATTCTTCTAAACTCAATTATATTAAAATCAATTTTACCAAAATCAATTAAGTTAGTGCTCATATCTCTCAGCACAAACTCTGGATTACTAGAGCTCACTTCTCCTGGGAACCAGAATGCGAAAGAAAAAAAAATCAATTATATCCACCTTCAATCTAAATCTACTTTAAATTTTTTTAATCACATTAACATTAAACTTAATCTCAACCTCCAAGTGCGTTTGAATGAAATAATAAGAGATCCCTTTCAATTTTATCAGATATTTTAAACTCGAACCCAGCCTTAAATATTGGGTAGTGTTAAATTCTCTTAAAATATTTTTGCTATCTATTGTGGTCCTACCGGCTAGAGAGGATTAGCCTCTGCATTTGAATGCAAAATATATCAGATTTCTACTTAAAAAAACCTTAAATCTGAATCTTTAATTATAATCAAACCGTCAAGAATGCTCCAATTCCTAATGTGCATCCACTACCTAAATTTTGGTAGACAATAATAATGTCGATCTTTCTACCCTCTCATTATAACTCTTTACATTTTTACTTTTGAGTTGTTGCATTTTTGTAACTCCAACCTTTATTACTTGCACGAATACAACAATAATAAAAAAAACTACAGCAAGTTGATAAAAAAAAAGTTTGAAGGTGTTAGTTAATTATCCCTTGTCAGAGATAGTATTTACTGCCTCTGCCACAGTATTCATATAAGTAAAGTATTGTATTGATTCACACTCACATCACACCTAACCAACCTCATTTGCCGCTTCTTCTTTCTCACTTACCATTACTATTCTCACTTGTGCCTCTACTACTGCTGTTACTGTCTCTACCACCTACAAACTCTTCCATGGCCATTCCCATGCTCCGTTCTTCTTCTTCCTCCTCTTCCATCCCTTCACTCCCTCCACCTTCTCCTAAGTCCCCTCCTGAATATCCAGATTTGTATGGCAAACGCCGTGAAATGGCCAAGGTTCAGATGCTTGAAAGAGAGATAAGTTTTCTAGAGGTTTGTTTTCTGTTTTCTGTTTTCTGTTTTGTTTTCTGTTATTATGTATGAATGTTTCTTAATGGTTTGGATATGACATTTTTGTGATGATCAATGCAATGCTAAATTTGAGTATGGAAATGTAGTACTACAGAGTAGTACAGAGTTGATTTGTGCTTTCATTTCAACTTCAGCAAATTTGTACCGACTTCTTTTTGTGCTAATTTTAAATTCAGAGACAATGTTTTCTAACTTCAAAATTTAAATTAAACTAATTTTAGAATCAGAAAGTGAAGATGCTCTTTTGAAATTTGCAGAGAATCTTTTTGTCTGTGACTCATTGTCCAATTTGAAGGACATAGCTGTTTTTTCTACCTCTGTGGAGTTATATGTATTATTAGAGTTAATTATTAATTAATTAACTATCTTGTACCTTGGTCTCATTGAAATTTTGTTTAAGAATTTTTTTATGTACGGTACTTTTGTTAATATTTGGTGTTAAAACCAAATTTACTGTTAATTTTGAATTTACCAGGAGGAATTGAAATCTGTTGAAGGTCTTCAACCAGCTTCAAGATGCTGCAAAGAGTAAGTTAATTTGTGGAGTTTGATTTCTTAAGATGATTAAATTAAATTATTCATAGTGAGTGGATTTTGGTATTTTTTTACTGATTGAATGGATAAAAATATTTCAGGGTTGCTGATTATGTGGTGGTGAATTCAGATCCTCTGTTACCTTCGTAAGAACTGTTCTCATCAATGAATCATCCTTTTGTTAGTTTAGAAGAGATCATGATTCTTATGCCTTTCTCTTTCAAGCAGAAACAAGAAGAATCGCCGCTCTTGTCGCTTCTGGAAATGGCTCTGGTATGAATTTCTTTACCTCGCAATTTATCCGCTTATAGTAAGAAACTGTTTAGTAGTAATTCAATTGCAAAACTATGTAGTATGTTTTCCATAAACGCACTTATTTTATTGAATTGGAACATTTTGTGAAGTCTATGGTTAGCTTAGTTATGAGAAATGTCAAACTGGTTCTGCTATGCCCAATTCCAGACATTATCGAAATTTTCTTCGCTTTTTTGTGTGCATCATGTAGTTGAATTTATGACTCGGCTACATGATGCACACCAACGTGCAATGATTGATATGTTATTCAAGTTTCATTTATGGAAAGAACAACTAGTACTCACAATTTCACAGATAACATGAGAAACTAACTTTTATGTGCAGTCGCATGCCATGTTTTAATCTATCTTGGATCTGCTGTTGCTGCTGCGACGGGTTATCTGTACATCTAAAATTGCCGCGCTGCTGTAGTGACTGTAAACCATGCAGTTGTTGCAGTTGCAGCAGCTGTTTGCCATCCTTCAGTTGCTCTTTACCTAAGTGGAGCAGCTGCTGCTGTTGTTTCTCTTGTCCCAAATCAAATTGCTGTAAAGATAGCTTTGTTTCGGGAAATTGTTGTACTTTCCCAAGTAGTTGCAATTTCGGGTGTCTTTCGTGCCCTTCTTTATGCAGCTGCAAATGCACCTGCACTTGCTCTTGCCCAACATGTCCGAAATGTCCAAAATGCCCAAAAGTAAGACCATGTTGCTGTTGTAGTACAGAGTCATGTTTTAATCCTTCTTGTTGTTTCTGTTGCTAGCTACTATATTTCCATTCTTTCCAAAGGAGAAAAGTGTGAAGAAGCTTTGTCTTCAAAAATTGCATTTATATTAGCTAGAGTATAATTTTTGGAAACAATAAATGTTTATAACTATGCAGTATATGGATAGTGGATGATACTTGAAGCAAATGTAATAGCTCCTTTTGTAAGTTCTAATTGTGGTTATGATATGTTCCATTCTATCCTTTGTGTTAGCATATTCAATTAGAATAACAGGTAAACAGACAACAGCGCAATTCTTTTTGGATGGCAAAATCATGTTATTAATTTTTTTATTTTTCAGTGAAGAATCAATATTACTATTAGTGTTTGATATCATGGACTCTGAGATTGTTAAAGGCTGTTGTTGGGGGGTGTATGGCAGATGGTGGTGAGTTCTGCAAGTTTCCTAAAATCATGATAAGAATAGTGTTTTTATGTGCTGAAAAAGAAAAGAAAAAAGTGTGTTCTTTTTTGTCTTATTAATTATTTTCACACCTCCAAGTTTTCAATTTTCAATCTAAGTGGTCCTACATGAAAGTTGATGATATATGAAACGATCAAATGGGGTGCACGGCAGGAAAATAAGTGAGGGGTGTGAGCTGCCTTTTTTTCTGCATAACTGACACACACAGAGCGCAGAGAGCACAGGACACGGGAAATGACTTTACATTCGGTACACCGATTAGTGGTGTGATTCACTGATTCAGCTCCAAAAACGTTTGGAGTAAGGCACTTGAAAATAACCAGTAAATTAGGAATAGTAATTCAAAGGAAGTGTTGAGTTTGAATGACTGTGTGCAGTACTGCGGTAGAAGTTGCTAATAGTAGTGTCTTCTTTTTTCTTTGCCTATGAATTCTGATTAACTGCATGCTTGTACCAAACAGAAGGAAAAGAGAGAAATAATTCACACATGGGGATGAGGGCTATCAGTATTCAAAAGCAATACTGTCTCGTGATGATGTTTCCGTATATTCTGAAATTGGCCCATCTACTGAACCCATTTACGTGCAGCTCTGCCTTTGTTGGTCTCATCTTACCTGAATTTGAGACTAACTGAAATAAAAAATAGATAAAATTTTAAGTAATTATATGAGAGACAATCACACTTAAATTTTTTTATAAAAAAAGATAAATAATACTTTTAATGTTTAAAGTAATAAGGTTTGACTATTTAATTTGTTTTTTTTTTTTTAATTTTTATAATCACTAAAAATTGTGTTCTAATTTTAAATCTATAAATTTATTATTTTAAAATAAGTATTTCGCTTGCATGATGAACTAGTATAGATATAGTATAAAAAGAGAATTTATGAAATTGATAATGCTTGATTATGTTTTTGTAATAAGTACATAATTATTTTTCATAAATAAGTAGTACATGATTTTTTAAATAAAAACTGATTATGATATTCTTAATATAATAAGTATATGATTTTATTAATTTGTGATCTTAGACTATAATTTTATTAGAATATAAAAATATGTAGGAATTTATAAAATTGTATAATGTTTTACTACATATTCTCAATTATTTTTAGTATATCAGAGACTTTCAGCATCATATTAGAAGTCCATCATTGTAATTCATATATAATTTCAGTTTTGATCCAAAACAGTGGCGCGATCTATAGAATCGACATCTGATCCTCTCTAATTTTCACGATAAGATCTTGTCTGATGCGAAAGATAGCTCGCACAACAGAGCGTTAAGATAAGAGAGGATAACATTTGTGAGAATTCCTCCAAATCTCCGACACCACCTATAATTCCCAATGTTGAAGACACCAAGAGGAAACCACCATGTAAGGAAGAACCTCCCTATCAGATTTTCCTTCGATCGGCGTTAGAGGAACAAGAAATAAGGAGACCATAAGATTAAGTTGAACACTTTGAAGTCACAGAACGCCATACAGGACACTCAGTACAACATTTTCCAAACCATGACATATGCAATAATGGAAACTCTGGGCAACAACGAAAATCTCGACAGTTCAACACACATCATAACAAATGGAGACGTACGAGTGCAATTGTGCAATTCAATATGACGTGGGGCAGAGACAGCGTCGAACTTGTCTGTCTTAACACTCGCCAGTGCGAGATAATAATTCAGCGGGAGGCTGTCACAAATCAAACATATACAAGAGTTACAGGTTTTCATCGTTATCCCCTCAAGAAAGAAGTCGTTGAACTCATCAGGGGGACCATGGTTGACTGCGCTAGACGCGACAATATCCCTGGTCTTCCAACCGAAAAACTTCACGATGGGAGCAGAGAAATAATTTGTGACTAATGCCGACCCATATAGAACGAGGCACCTTTTCCAAAGGAAAAAACCATTAGGGTTCTCACACCCAAAGAGGACAATACTTGGTACTCGTAGTGGTGCGAACTTGAGGTCAGCCGAAACATTAGCGCTAGAAGAAAGGGTGGAACTCGACTATACGATAACAATAGTTTGCACGTCAAGTACGAATTCTTAACACAAGTAATGGAACACTTGACATCCGCCTAAGCGTGGCCGGTCACTCGTGGATATAAATCATTAACCATCATACGGGTTTTAACAAAGAGGGTGATGACATTTGAAGAAGTCGGACCATAGAAGCAAATTGAAAGGTAATTCAGCCTCAACCTCATCCTTAAAGATGGTGTCTCAAATAATTATCCACGTGCAGATGGCCAAAAGTGATCCTAGGGGTAAGGCGCATCATCACAGACCCAAGCGGAGAATCCATCCCAAATCTGAGGAGTCTGAAAATTATCAAGGCTAAGTATTTTAGAAAATAAATTTGGATTACGTATCATTTTATATGAATAACAATATAATATCGGTCAAAATTATGTGAGTTACCATTTCCTTATAAATTAGGGTCATAGGAACAAAGCACATTAAGTCGCATCTGGTACACCCTCTTTAGGAACTGGCCATTTCAAAGGAGTAGGTGATGGAGCTTGAAGACGTCAACCTCGAATAAGGCTCAAACTTGGGGGCAGGGAAAAGGGCCTAACTTTTGGTTGAAAACGGTCCCCATCAACCCTAAAGAATTACATTAATTCCCAACAAATTGGACAAGTAAGAATTATGGTAAGAATTACGCTAGTTCCCAACACATGAGATGCGTAATGAAGAAAATCTAAAGTTCATGCCAGTCCACAACAAAGAGGAAGTGCGAAGCAAAATTATCCCCGAAGGTATCAAATCCATAGGTGGACAAATCATTTAAATAAGTAAAATAAATCAAAATCATCAAACTGATAAAACATGCAGGGAGAAAGTTTAAATAATGTGATAATAATGTCATTACAAAACTCAAATGAGCACTAAAGGCAAACAAACTGAATCAAGACATAATAAATCCTTCACCGTGAACTCGTCTAAGAGCCTCATCATATCTGACTATGGAACCATCTTGAACCATTTTCTCAAGGTCTAACTCACTTGAGAACTTAAGTGCCAAAGAAAAGCAACTCCACTTGGCCGGGCACATCCTTAAAGGCTATGAAGATGTTCTTAAGACCCTTGTTGATGGCATCATTAACTCTCCTCTTCTTGTACATCAATATATAAGTATGAGTCTTTTGATCCTTGGTCTGATAGTCTTTTTCCTTTTGCAGGGTATCTTCAGCCATTAACAATTGAGAAGTCAATGTAGCTAAATAAGCTTTAGCCTCTTCAAGAGCCTTCTCTTTAACCTCCAAATATGTTTGTAACTCAAACACTTTAACAACCATGGTAGAGGGAGATTTGTGGGCATCCACCTCCTATTGGAGATTAGAAAATTGAGCTATTTTCTTGGAGATCATATATCTTCTCTTGGAGTTGAGACCGATAATGAACAACCACCTTGTATTTTCCCTTCCAGGTGTTTCTCTCCTTAAAGGAATTACTCAAATCCTAAATGTTCCTTCCACCCATGGTCGCCATGGACATCAAGGAGGCTTTGTGAAACATGTGAAAGGAAACCTATGAAATTAACTCCATCTTCTCCGTATCACGGAGATTCTGGAGATAAGTAAGGTCCTGCTCAAGTACGTAATCCCGGGCCTCCGACAAAGTGAAAGGAATTTGAGACAAAAGTACAACAAGAAATATGAAGAGTGAAGGTGAAGTATCAACGCCTACTTTGCCAAGTCTCATAATGGAAGGACCAGATAACTTGAGCATTTTATCCGAGCTTTCCTCCTAGAGAGTATTTGAATGCTAACATTTTTTTGGTATTATCATTAAAAGCCAAATCCAAATCGTCCTTCCCTTTATCCGATTCGATCGAGAAAGTCTATTCTTCGCCAGAGAAGGTCGAGGAAGATTGAGCTATGAGTGGAGCCCCTAACACTCCCCAAAATTTTCTCCAACATCATCTCCGGGATAAATGCAGGAGCAAAGGGAGAGAAGGTGGTTTCCTAACTCTCAACCGAGCTTTCTTCCTGTCAAAGAGACCTTTCACTACAACCATATCACCCTAAGTCATTTTATCTTTTAAAGTAAAGTCAAGGAAATCAGTTTTAATTTGTTAAGAATGCAAAAGAAAATATACATCAAGGTTGATTTTCTCTACCCACCAAAGAGCTTTCTCCTCTTGTGAACTCCGACAACGTCTACCATAACCCTAGTGTTAAATGTCAATATACCACTTATTTAGTATTAAGGGCCCCGTATCTAAATGGTCAATCCCTTCCTCATAGCCTAGGTTCTCATAGAAGGCCTTCAAATTTTCCTTCGTTGGTATTTCCTCTGAGGTTAGAGAGTCTAGAAAAACAAAATAGTTATGGGATTCTTGATGAAAATGGCTCCAAACCCAACTTTTTTGAATTTGGTCACCAAGTCTAAGCATTCCAACCCAGGAAAAGTTAGGTGCCAAAGATTCCCCCAAAGATCCTACAAAATACAAGCTAAGCCTCTAGAGTTTGAGGATGCACAAAGATGAAATGGTCTTTAAAGGCTCCCCAATCCTTGGAGTACTCGCTAAACGGTTCGATCTCTTGCCTCAACAAGATCAAACCTTGATTTCGAAGGTAGTCTAGAGAGGTACCGAGCAAAAAGGTGGAAGAAAAGGTTCAGGGACGACTTCCAACCCCGATATTTGCACCAAAACCTAGAACACTTTCACAAAAGCTCAGGCGTTAGGGTGCACTTGAGAATGTGTGATCTTCAAATGTCTCAACACTCCTATTCCAAATTCATTGAAGGGCAATCTAAAATTTAAGAGAGTGAAAAAACACTCGTAAAAGGGGATGAACCACCCATCAAAGTAACTATAGCTCCTCTTATCAGATTCTACAAGGATGAACGCCCAATCAAGAGAGAAATCCACGTATATGAGAGCATTTTCCACTCTAGTCACGCCGTAAAAAACAGACACAGTCTGTAGCAGACCGTGGTCAACCCAATGATATGGATTCACATCTGTCGGCACCTGGGATGGAAGATCTATTGAGCCATCATTCGGCGGGCAGCTCCAGCCAATCACGACCGTCAGATTTCAAAGTTTAATTTGTCTTTTGATCTCGGCCTCGTTGTGGTCCTGACCTTGTGTAATTATATATGACTTAATGAAATGTTGGAGTATCCACTCATCTCAGGCAACAATCTCCGTTGAAGATAAAGGAATAAACGGGGAAGGAGCTACTTGTTACCTCCTAAGAAACAAAAATAATGTTATCATGTCAAACATCACTAGCGGATCTCCTAGCACGGTCGTTATAAAAGGTTCTAGAAAACTCGTCAAAAAAGGCTTCGTCGAAATGAGATTTATTAGAAATACCATTAAATTGATAATTATAAGAAATAAGCATAGGACTTGAATTAGAGAAATACACGCTAGAGAAGAAGTATTTGTGTTATTTAGGTTTCTTGCCCCCACAAATGACAAAGGATCACCATCACTACCTCCCGAATAAGTAGGTGGGTCATTCACATAGGCCACCACATGAATAAATAAACGAAAACTATGAAACAGGAATTAAGGGTTGAAAATGTTGATGACAAGTAAAAAGACACACTGCTCCAACAAGTCGAAAGACACACTACTTTCAAACATTATGGGGCAACTAGTCTGGGCCATCCAAAGATCCAATAAAGGGGACCCACTTACTATTCTAAAGAAAATCCAATGAATACTTAATCCATATATATATATATATATATATATATATATATATATATATATATATATATATATATATATATATATATATATATATATATATATATATAAAGGGAGAAGTATACACATACTTTTCATACTTTATTCTACTATTTTTAGACACATTCAGCCATTTACTAACTTGCACGTTGAAGAGATAACATTACAGAATTACCTCTATGTCTTACCGCACTACAAACTTGAATCAACATTAAGAGTCCATCATCGCAATTGACATGGTTCTTATTAGAAACAAAGTACATCTAAAAGTATATTCATTGAAAAGATAGTGAGTGTAAAATAACATTTATTTCTATTTAAAAGAGTAACATGTCTCAAGTATATGAAGAAAAGGAAAAGTAGAGACAAACGATAACATGTACAAATTCAATAGTATTATTGCTCTGACATGAACTATCATATTATTTTTATGATGTGAAAATATTTTGCAAGTCTACATAAGTCATCCCAAAACAATTAATTATAAAAGCAATAGTACTGGAGCTGATATAAACCACCATATTATTTTTCTTATGAAAATATTTACAAATTTGATGAGCACATACACACTCTCATCCCAAAACAATAACATGTAAATGCCTCGTGTAAAGATAAAGAATGAAACACATTAAATCTAATTAATAGAATTAGAAATGATAACAAAGTAATAATCAAATAAACAGAGTAAAAATATGCAAAATAAAAATAACTATAAAAACCATTATAATATGCTATATACATTTAATAAAATATAGTGAATAGAATATTCCAAAACATAAAAATACTATCAAAAAGATTAAATTTGAGTCACTAAATAAATATGATTATGCAAAAAGAAAGAAAATGAAAAGAGCGATCATATTCAAACACCATATAAAAAAATATAATTTTAACCATTGATTTTACATACAAAAAATATTAAAAAAATAAAAATAAAGTTATATACAAATGTGGTGCGGTGTTGAACAATTAAAAATTGTGTCAAAATATCATTTTTCTTAAGAGATGTAAATACTTGAGGTATCAACAAATTAAGTTAAAAGCTGTTTTCGTACTTTATAATAGATGTCATGTTACACTAGCCTGTGACAAATTAATCTCATCATACTGCCATAATACTGATGGCAATATCTTTGAGCTCCAATCAACTGCTTTTTTATGTCGTTTAAGAACTAGGTTACAGCTATTGGGCTTGTAGAGAGTCAAAACATCATAAATTGGTCCATGTAAAAGCAATTGGGCTCCTAACTTGATGTCGTTTGTTGCTCCATGTAATACTGCCAAATTCAGACGCAACCAAATCATCAAAAGTATCTTTGTTGGAGACAAAATCCACCGTATATGTTTGCCTTTCTCCAACTTGTTGAAACACAAGCTTTGTAGGACTCACCGTTATCCCCACCGTGGATGGTCCACTAACGGCCACATCATAAACAGATTCTGTCTCTCCAACGTTAGTTAACGTACGTTTGTATTGAACAACGCCACTATTGTTTCCAAAAACAACAGAAAATGATGGATAATTGAGTTCACCAGGATCAGACAAAGAGTTAGAACAATTCACATTAGGACGCTTGACAATGAGTTTCACATGGTCAATTGTGT
Source organism: Vicia villosa (assembly GCF_029867415.1). Lineage (NCBI taxonomy): Eukaryota > Viridiplantae > Streptophyta > Magnoliopsida > Fabales > Fabaceae > Vicia > Vicia villosa. Next base: position 17,296,974 of record NC_081180.1, on the reverse strand, counting down.
AGTTTAAGGAGCATAGGAATGCGATGTAATCGTTGGTGTCTGTATCATAAACAAGGCCTGGAGATAGGGCTTTTTGTGGGTTGACATGACCGGACCCATAAGCCCATGGTGTGGACAAAGCCTCTCCAGTTGCATCCCTTAGAGGTGACTCAGTGTTGTCACGTGTGTACGCTGTTGTCATCAAAGCTGATTTGATTGCACTTGGGCTCCAATCTGGATGTGCCGCTTTCAACAATGCAGCTACTCCACTTATGTGCGGACAGGACATTGATGTACCTTAACATAATAATCACACAAACAAAATTGGTAACTGAATACTTTAATATCTTTTATAGCAAAACATATTATAATATCAACATTTTTAAATCAGCTCAGTTAATAATTATGCAAAACATATATGCATCAGTTATGTAGAGATGCAGGTGTGAACCCACAACATCAGTTAATAACTGTGTCAAGACATCAGATATAGGGATACGAACTTCAACCCACTCACATGTCAATTATTCATTAGATAAAGTTTCAGCCACATAACTATTTGAAAAAATTATAGTATCAAATTTCATATAGTATAAAATTATATACCAGACATGATGTTGAATTGGGTTTTGCGACTATCTTGTGAGCCCGAGGGCCCAACAGCTTCGGTCCATCCAGCTAAGATGTTTACGCCCGGCCCAATAACATCTGGTTTGAGAATTTGAGGAGTCACAGTGTTGGGCCCACGAGAGCTGAAAGATGCTACCACGGGCGAAGGTCTCACGTTCAATACAGTTCCACCGAAACTAAGGACAGCCGTTGGATTAGGATCCAACGATGCGTATTCTCTAATCTCGTCGCCCTCGTTTTTTCCCACGGCCACGGCAGGTACTAGGTGACTGTCAGCCACCAATCCCTCGCCGCTCGACGCCGTGTTGGCGAGAATCATCCCAACTCCGCCGGCGATGTTCACTACTGTACCTTTCTCCACACGTGAGTTCACACCTCTATCACAAACTACCACTTTCCCGCGTACAATTTCCGGGTCGAGTGAACCGGGCATACATATGCTACTTGATGAATTGAACCGTTCGTTGAAATAAACCAAACCAACCGGTTCATCTCCCATTCCTTCTCCGCTGTAAAGCGAAACTCCGGAGAAACGTTTTCCGTTTCCGATTGTAGCATAAGCTGGGAAATCCCGATCTAGCGTCCCAGCTCCGACGGTCATGATCCACGGTGCTACATTCGATAACGAACCACTCCGAGGTCCGGTGTTCCCCGCTGAACACGAAACGAATATCCCCTTCTCCATCGCCGTAAAAGCTCCGATTGCGACGGTGTCGAAATAGTAAGGAGTGGAGGAAGCACCGCCGATGGAAATCGATAGAACATCAACACCGTCTTGAATCGCCTGATCTATACCAGCGAGTATATCAGAGGCAAAACAACCGTCACTCCAGCAGACTTTATAAGTAGCAACACGCGCCTGAGGGGCCATCCCACGTGCTGTACCGGTAGCGTAACCGAGAAGAGTAGCGTTGGCAACGGCGGAGCCGGCGGCGGTGGTGGCAGTATGAGTACCATGTCCTTCTCTGTCGCGAGGTGAAACAAGGTCAACCGTTTTCTTTCTACCACCTCCGTTAGCAGCCGTAAGATAACCCTTTGAGAAGCTTCTAGCACCAATGAGTTTTTTGTTACAGAGAGAAGGATCGAAATCTGGTGCAGACTCACACTTTCCACGCCATCGAGATGGGATTGGTGGCATTTGAGAATCAATGAAACTCTGTGATTCTGGCCATACACCAGTGTCAAGCACACCGATGACAACGTCGTAAGAGGGTTGATGAAGATACTGAGAATGGGTTTGAATTTGAAGCAGACCCAGAAACTCAGGGGTGCGGGTAGTGTGTAGCGAGTATACGGTATCTTCGTATACCCCTAGAACATTATCAGAACCACGCAATGTTTGCGCTTGTTGTGTGTCAAGAGAAACAGCGAAACCGTTGTACGAGGTAGTGTAGGTATATAGTATGGAATCAGAAGAAGATTGGAGAATGGAATCAGAAGAAGAGTACAATGAATCATATGCATTGTGGTTGTGTTTCATGTGAACTATGTAAGTCTTTTTGGTCGCCAAAGCCATTACTGTCACTGATAATAATAGCATTGTGAGAAGATAGAATATTGAGGTTGAAGAAGCCATGGATTCTTAATTTGTTTTGTTTTAACAGCGGAACAAAATCAGAATGCAATGAGCGATGTTAATGTTAACATAAATTTTTCTTTATGAAAGTTGAAATGAAACAAGAGTCATGAAGAAAATACGAATTCAATTCGCGAGAAAACAATTATAAGCGAGAGAAGCTCTTCACTCTTATCATCAGCTTGGCCTTTATTATAAATAAATACTAAACAAGAATAATTTGAGCTGGTTACTACTTACCAACTTGTGTATTTGTTTAATTATTTTGTTTGAAATTACGTTTCTGCCATTGTATGCTAAATCTATCCCCTTAGATTCCTCTCTAAAGAATGTTTTAGTACTGAAATTATTGTATTATATTGTATTATTGTATGAGTATAATAATAGAAAATTATTCTCACCTATTCTTTAATTTTAGGAATTAAAAAATGGGAATGAATTTTCATAGAAAATTATTTTTAGGTACACACTTCTTCCCAGTCCCATTGAGCATTTTAAAGAATTGATATTTATAACAGGAAAAAGAAGAAGGAAGTTTTGCATTGGCATAACAGTCGTGAATGGGATGAGAAAACTAGTCTACAATTTAGATTTTGAGTTAATATAGAATAGAAATTATTCTGGAAGTGAAATATGCATAAAACATTTTGAAGATAGGCTTAAATACACCATCCCTGTAAGTTAGCGTGTTTTTGATTTTCATCCGTAAGTTATTTTTTTGGGTTTTAGTCCTTATATTTCAATTTCGTGTTCGTTTTAGTCCCTAAAATCAAAATTCGTAGGAAATTTCACAAGAAAATCCGCAGGTAACCTGCAGATTTTCCTGCGGAATTTGGCTTTAGGGACTAAACCTCAAGCAAAAAGTAAGATATAGGGACTAAAACCCAAAAAAATAACTTACAGGGACAAAAATCAAAAACACGCTAACTTACCGGGACGAAAAGTGTATTTAAGCCTTCAAGATATAAAGAGTTGCAGAAAAAATGGTATGGTGTCAGATTTAATTCTTTTAACAGAAGAAAAACATTTAGTAATTGGGCACAGATGGGCAGGTGCACCAAAATCAAATATCCAACATGAATTGAATTTGCAAGGAATACATGTTTTAGCAATGTTGCAGACCATGTGTGATTGATCAACATGGGTGTTTTGGGCTTAGACGATTTTAAAAGTTTGATGATATATTGATAGTCCTCTTTATGGATATTAGATTTTGGGGATGACAATTGGACCATTTTCAATGGCTACTTGTAAAATTTGTCCACAATTAGTAGAATAAAAACCCGCAAAATAGGTATAAGTTCGGATAATTACCCATTAATATAAGCTGATAAGGGAAAATTTTACTTTGTACCTCTAAAATTATACTCATACTTCTACGTGAAAAAATTTGGACCGAAATACCCTTGTATAAATAATATATATTTTAAAATTTTTCATTTTTTCCTCACATTTCAAAAAAACTTTTGAAACACCAAAAATATATAAACCGGAACACTATTCCAAAGTCTTCCGATTTAGAAAAAAACACACCGGAACACTTAGAAAAAGAGTTTCGGTAGTTTTCAAATTATATGAAGTTGCATACCGGAACACTTTAAATAAGTGTTACGGTGGTTTTTTTAAAAAAAATAATTCTACACATAGGCAACGGTTTAAAACCGTTGCTTAAAATAAATGGCAAATAAATAAGCGTTGTCTAAATAACTTTAGGCAACGGAGTATAAGCGTTGTCTAAAGACTAAATTTTTTTTAAAAAAGTTAAACCACCGGAATACTATAAGTGTTCCAGAATGTAGCTGCAAACACCATTTTAAACAATTACCGGAACTCTTTTTCTAAGTGTTCCGGTGTGTTTTTTTTAACCGGAAGACTTTAAAAAAGTGATCCGGTTTATATAGTTTTGGATGTTTTGAAAAAATTTATGAAATGTAAGAAAAAAGTGAAAATTTTTAAAATATGTACTATTTATACGAGGGTATTTTGGTCCAAATTTTTTCGTGTAGGGGTATCGGTATAATCGTAGGGGTACAAAGTAAAATTTTCCTGATAAGAGCACGAGTTTAGGTACTTTAGTATCCACTTTGTCTCGTACCCGCACAATATATATTTATATATTTTATTTTTATTATTATGTATACATGCTAATTTATCAATTTTATTAAATACATCACAATTAAACTTGTATGCATTTTAATATAAATTTTTGGTTATTGTTTTAACTCAATATTAACATCCTTGAATTTTTTAATGCTGTTAAAAACTTAAAATTACATGATATATTATAATTGATTGGTTATTTTTATTAGAAATGCGGGTATACAAGTATGGGTATGGGTATGGGTACTTAGGTACCCATAAGATACGAGTACGAGTACAAATGTTGATGCCCACGCGGGTATGGACTCAGATATGAGGTTTTTTTCAAACCGCGAGTATAGGGACGGGTACTATAGTACCCTATCCATTGTCATCCCTAGTCATATCCATGATTGATATATTTGGATTGTTTTGCCATATATTTGGCGTCAACGAATGACTATTTCTTTGAACGATATCCAAGAGAAATCCTGTGTTTAAAATAGAAGGTTTCTATGCTATATTTTGTTGGAACAATTAAGATTTTCAAGAAAGATGAGAGAAGAATAAGAGAGAAAACTGTAAATTGAATCTGTGAAACTGTAATTACTAAAATTGTTTAAACTATACAACATCGTGCCTATTTAGAGGCGATCAAGGCCCAAGCTCAAAACATACAACCCAAACCCAAAATATACAAAGTTATACTTTGGCTTCGACATAACAATTATACTTGTCGAATACATCTGACTTCTACTACTTCGACTAGGTCAAACACATCTGCCGAATACAGACTTTGTTATTAAAATAATAAATTACAACAAACACACCACCTAATTCATATTTTTGAGACTTCTCATCTCAATGCTTTTCTTTAACTCATCGAACCTGACTTTCTTCACAGGTTTGGTGAGTATATCAGGTAGTTTCTATTCTGTTTTGCAATGCTCAAGTTCAAACTTCCCTTTGTTTACTTGATCCCTGAGAAAATGATATCTTCTCTCTATGTGTTTACTTCGACCATGAAACATAGGATGATTGGCTAGGTCGTTAGTTAACTAGTTATCTACAAACAACTTCATTTTCTTATGTTACATGATTTCGAGCTCTTCTAGCAGCATCTCTATCCATATTGCTTGGCATGTTGCGTACGATGCAGACATGTACTCAGCTTCACATGTTGATAAAGCTATAATACTTTGCTTCATTGAGCTCCAAGAGATTGAATCAGTGTAGCCATATATTTTTACATGTGTGCTGGTCTTCTTTTGTCTTGGCATCAACACACCATGATCAATCATACCCTTTATGTATCTTAGTACCCTTTTTACTATAGTGAGATGACATTCTTGGTGTTTCTCCATGAATCTGCTCAAGAGTGTGACACTTTGATAAATATCTAGTATTGTATTGCAAATATACCTCAAGGATCTAATGATTTGTTTGTACATTAGATGGAATAGGAAAGGAAGTTGACAGTGGTTTGGTTAAAACATCAGCAAGTTGTGCAGAAGATGGAATAGGAAAGAGCTTCACGAGGCCAAATTCCAGTTTCTCACGGATGACATGGCAGTCGATGTTAATATTTTTGAACGTCCATGAAATGCCGTATTATGTGCGAGGTAGATAGCAGAGCGGTTGTCGCAATAAAGAGATGTAGGTTAGGGAAAATGATGTTGAGATCCTTGAAGAGATATTGTAGCCATTTGACTTCACAAGTGAGAGTTGTTAGATCGCGATACTCGGCTTCAGAGCTGGATTGCGAGATTGTGGTTTGCTTCTTTGACTTCCATGAAATCAAGGATTTGTCGATGAAGACGGAAAAGCCTGTGACAAATTTGCGGGTAGTTGGACAAGTGGCCCAATCACTATCTGCAAAACTAGAAACCAATAAGTTAAAATCAGATGGATAAAAATTTCCTTGTGCAGAACAAGACTTTAAATATTGTAGGATGCGAGTGGCAGCCTGAAAGTTAGTAATAGTGGGTTTGGAGACAAATTGGCTCAATTATTGGACCCAAAAGATATATCTGGTTGAGTAGTGGCTAAATAGAGAAGTTAGCCAATAAGTCGATGATATTGAGTAACATCATGGTAGAGTGGTGAAGTGGCGGAATGGAGGTTGAGAGAAGAATTGTAAGGTGTAGGAGAGGGTTTTGCAGCAAGCATACATGTATGGTCTAGTAATTCAAGAGTGTAATGTCGTTGATTTAAGAGGATAGCGTTTGTGGAGCGAGCAATTTCAAGGCCCGGAAAATACCGTAGAGCACCTAAGTCTTTGATGCGGAATTTGCTGTGCAGAAGTGCTTTCACATGCTAGATTTCATCTATATTATCACCTGTTATAACAATATCGTCTACATACACTAATAAAGCAGTAAAGTGAGTACCATAAGATTTTGTAAACAAGGAATAATCAACTTGAGAGTGAATATAACCAAGAGAGAGAGAGAGAAGAAATTCAGAAAGTTTGGAGTACCATTGGCAACTCGCCTATTTAAGGCCATAGATGCTTTTGTTGAGCTTACAAAAATTATTATGAATGGAAGGAGAATAACATTTAGGAATAAACATATAGACATCCTCCTTTAAATCCCCATGGAGAAAAGCGTTGTTGACGTCGAGTTGTTAAAGATGCCACTTTTTAATGGATGTTAAGGCAACAATTGTTCTTACGGTAGCGGGCTTGGCAACCGGAGAGAAGGTGTCAAAATAATATACACCTTCTAATTGTGTGTAGCCTTTGGCAACGAGGTGAGCTTTGTACATGTAAATAGTACCGTTAGCAAGATATTTTATTTTATATATCCATTTACACCCAATAGGAGTTTTGTTAGGGGGAGATCAACTATGGTTCAAGTGTTTAAGAGCTTGGAGCTCATATTGCATGGCTTTGAGCCAAGAATCATGTTTACTAGCTTGGGAGAAGGTGGTGGGTTCCGGTGTGGAGGATAGGGAAAGACAAAAGTTTTTATATGTTTTAATCCAGTTATGGTAACTAAGTACATATGATAGTGGATAGAGGATATTAGAGGTTTGGGTGGAGGGGTGCTGGTATTAAGGAGATTGCAATGGTAATCGGTGAGGTAAGATGGAGGGTATGAAAGACAGGAGGATTTGTGAATGACCAGAGAAGGTATGACAGCAGAAGTAGGAGTGGGGTATTGGTTATGGAGGAGGGAGGAGGGAGGAGAATGAGGTTCTTGTGCAGGGGGGTTGGTCGGGAGAGGGGAGTTTGAGGTAGATGAGAATGAAGAGGTTCAAGGTCAGTTTCCTCATGATGGATGGTGGGTATTGGGGGAGAGGAGAATGGTCGTGGGAGGTAAAAAAAAGATACCAAGATTCATAAACGTAACAGTTCTAGACATAAAAAACTGTTAGTGGTAAGATCATATAACAAATAACCCTTGGTTCCCTCCCGATAACCAAGAAAAACATAATTTTTAGAGTAGGGATTAAATTTTCCACGATTATTAGTAAGAGTTGAGGCATAGGCAAGATAGCCAAAAGATCTTAAACTATCATACACAGGGTGTTTATCATATAATAGAAAATAAGGGGTTTTGTGGGAAATAAGAGGAGAAGGAATGCGATTAATAAGATGCACAACATGAGCAACAAAAAAGTACCAAAAAGTTTTAGGAATGTTGGAAAGAAAAAATAGAGATCTTGCAACATTAAGAATGTGTTGATGTTTACGCTCAACGGTACCATTTTGTTGCAGGCACTACACATGATCTTTGATGTAAGATCCCTTTAGATTTATAAAAATCAATCATTAGAAGCTCTGGACCGTTGTCAGTGCGAATCGATTTTAAATGAACATAAAATTGATTAGAGATGAAGGAGATAAAATGAGTTAGATGTTTACGAGTTTCACTCTTATGGGTCATAAAGATGGCCTAGGTGAATCTAGTGAAGTCATCCACAAGGGTAAGGAAAACTTATGATGGGATATTGAAGGGGTAGAGAAGGGACCGCAAATATCCGCATGAAGCAATTCAAAAGTAGCATTAGTAGTACTAGAATTGTTAGTGTAAGATAAATGTTTATGTTTAGCAAGATGATAATGGCAAGTTAAATCTTTATTATTGCTAAACTGAATGTGCGGAAAAATAGAAGATAAAGTTCTATGAAAAGCGGCGGAAGGGTGACCTAAACTTTTATGCCATATATCAGAGGAAATAGTAGAAACCGAATTACAAGTAACAAATTTGTAGTGAGGGGAATAATTGGACTGAGCGTTGAGGACATACAAGCCACCATGCCTATTAGTTAAACCAATCAGAATCCTCAAATGGGGCTACAAAATAATACATTGTTTGTTAGTGAACACAAGATTGCATAGAGAGGAATCAATTAGCTTAGCAGCAAAAATCATATTTACATTAAAAGTAGGAATATAATAAACATGGAGATAAATTGCTGGATAAAGAAACCGTGCCAGCAACATTAGTGTGAACAAGATTGACATTTGGAAGTTTCATGTTAATAGGAGATACATAAGAATAAGAGGTGAAATTAGATAAATTAGGGGTGATATGATGTGTAGCACCTGTATTGATTACCCAATATACAAGTGACTTACCATCCATATGTGAGGAAACAAAGTTGATGTTAGGTAATGGCGCTTCAGTGGTAGGAGGAGGAGAAAATTTTTGTTGTTGGAGAAGTTGGAGGATTTGTTGATACTGATCTTGAATAGTGGCTAAGGATTGTTGAGGAGTCGTAGAAGAATTTGAAGTGTCCTCAAATGATATAGTAGCAGTGGTGTTGTTGACAGAGGACTTCAAACTTTTGTAGTGGTAACTGGGGGGATAGCCATGCTTTATAAAGCATGTATCAATGGTGTGAATGTTGCGGCCATAATGAGTACATACCTTGTTGGAAGAAGTTCCACGACTAGTGGAAATTCTGCCACGACCCCGATAAGAGTTGGAGTTTCGATCTCCCCCAGAATTGGATGAGGGTTGGAATTGCATTCCCATAGGCGATTGATCAGAATTGCTGGCGAGAAGAGACTGTCATTCTTGACCAAGAATCATGGATAAAACCTTATCAAGGGATGGAAGAGGATCAAGGAGAGGAATTTGAGACCTGGCAGTAGAGAAGTAATTATTCAAGCATTTAAGAAATTTGATCATTATGTCTTGATCTTTTTACTTGCGGAGGTCAGAGGCAGCACCACTGGTACACAATATTGCACAAATGCAATCACGCGTAGGACAAAGCGATTCATTCTATTTCCATATAGAGGTTAATTTGGTGAAGTATATCGAGACATCAAGGTTACCTGATGAAGTTTCATCAAAGAATCTTGAAGATTTGAGACTTTGAAGATGTTTCCTTGAGCGAATCGATTCTCCAGATTTTTCCAGACTATAGAATCACTATCAATCCATAAAGTAGATTGAGCAAAATCGGAGAAAGGTGATTGGATAGAGTGCTGAAGCCAAGATAAAACCATTTTGTTACATCTAATCCACAGATCGGAAAAGGTGTGGCCAGTAAGTGGTTGGAGGAAGGTGTCGTCGATAAAGCGAAGTTTGTTCTTGGATATGAGGGCAACCTTCATCGCTCGAGGCCAAGAATTGAAGCTATTATGATCGAGAAAAGGAGTAACAAGGATGAGGGAATATTTTTCATTGGGATGAAGATAGTAGGGGTTAGAAAAAAATCGGAGAAAGGGATTTCGGCGGCCATGAATTGGAGAAAGAAGAGCACATAGAGGAAGATGGATCAAGAGAGAGAAAGAAGGGTTTCGGAATTGATTTGGGGTAGAGAAACTAGGGTTTTCAGCGGTGATGAATTTTGGGGTTGAAAAATGTCGATTTATCGATGGTTATGAGGAGAAAGAAGGGTTTCTTGATGAAAAGCGAGGTGAGAGAAAATAGACAAGAAGAGGAGAAAGCCACGTGTTTTGGAGAACAATGAAAGAAAAGAAAAAAAACCACTATAAGAAGCTGGACAGGTAGGAGGAAAATGATAATGGGGTGTGTGCCTAATACTATATTAGATTCTTCAATAGGAGAATCCACATGATACAAGAAGGAAGAAAAAGGAAAAATATTGAATTTCATATTATTATCAAAGCATCATACTGTTTGTATACAAGAAGTATTTTTAGAGATGCATCTCCGAATTCATTTTTTTTTCAAAATCAGGGGTGTTTCGGATATGCATCTTCGAATAAACCTTTTTTTTTAATTTTGGGTTTTTTTGGAGATGTATCTACGAATTAGGTATATAATTTAACTCACGACAAAACCCCCCTCATTATGTTTCTTTCCAAACTTCAAACACCCAAAAACCTTTAAATCTATATATTTCCAAACTTCATTTCTAATCATTTCCGCTCATTGCAACTCATTTTAACTCATTTCAACACATTCGAGTAATTTTTTATAAATTCCTTTTTTAACTTTGCATGTGTATAATAATTTATTTAGGATGATTTAAAGTTAGTAGGTTGAGTTGTATATTATGGAATGTTGCTTGTTTGACGTAAAAAATGTGAAAAAATTGCATTTTTGGGTGATTTCCGTATGAGCTCCATAAATGGAGGTCACATGTAGTTTTGGAAGTGCATCTCCGAAAACACCTTTGAGGGGGATTCGGAGATGCATCTCCGAAATTATGCTTGGGTTGTTTTTTTTTTTTTAAATTTTGAACCACTTCTTGTGATTATTCTTTTTCCAAGAAAATTGTCTGACAACCCGAACAGAGTTAGACTTGGTAGGCCAACCCAAACTGCTTCCGCTCGATGTGAGAGAGCTGAGCAGGATGGAAGGGGTCGTGAACACCATCAGGTACTGCGGGAGGAAGTGGAAGGACCATCCACTTCTACTCCCAGGAGTCGTCTATCACATGTGTCCTCATATAGGGATAATGAGGAGGCACCGAAGGAGGTACATGTTCATGCACACAAGGAGGTCCGTGTTCCTACATCCGAGGAGGTTCGTGTTCCGGCACCCGTGCATGTTACCCCGACTTACCCAGGAGTGCCCTATAACACCTCCTTTTGATATATTACTTCGATCATGTCGCCCAACATGTTTTCAGTGGAGAGGTATATTTTTTATTACAGTTTTACTTATTTTATTACACTTTGTATTATACCTCCATCTTGATATTAATTTTTATTTTACACGAACGGACGATACTAAAGTTCGTGAACCACACTCGCAAAATATTCACTCCACATCATCCTACTGCAAATTGGTTCAATGATGCCATTATTGCCTCCGAACTTTCAGGACTTTGTTGTTCCAGTTACAGCACCATTAGCCGCGGAATGCAGGGGGCATTTGTAGATAGATGACACAAGGAGACATCGTCTTTCCACTTTCTGGTTGGAGAGATGATGATCACGCTGGATGACGTCGCATGCCTGCTACACCTTTCTATATGTGGAAGGCTCCTTAACCACTTATGCAACACTCGTGATGTTGCCATTGAGTGGATGGTTAATTATTTGGGCGCTCAATCGGAAATGGCAGTTGAGTATTGTTTCTCGACTAATTGGGCACATGCAAAGTTCTCGTTCTTGAAAGACCTTTATAATGACCATCTCACTGTGGCAGCTGATTCCGAGAATAAGGGCAATGACTTCTTTGTTCAGTATCACCGTCAGTGTGCTTTGAGGTGTTACTTAATGTACTGGTTGGCACATCCCTTTTGTTGAAAAAATGCTAACTACGTCGATGTAACATACCTCCGGTACTTAATAGATTTGGATGCGGTGAGTGAGTGAAACAGGGGGCGGCTGTTTGGTATACCTATACCAAAAGATGAATGAAGCATCTAACTTAAGGAGGAGGCAGCTTATAGCTCTTGCACACTACTGACAGTACCTTTCATTCCCACTATTTTTTTTGGAGTGCACTATTAAATTTATTTTACTATTAATAATTTTTGCTTACATGTCTCTTATTCGTTACTTCAGTGATGAATCATTTCTCACTTCCACCGCATTCATGGATATGCTCTTGATCTTGACTATATGGAGGTTAGGCCGAGGGCTACCATGTATCTCCCCTACAGAGGGAATTAGGCTGTGCTGCCGTTCCAGGTGTATCTCGATCGGACTGTTCGTGATGACATCCTATGGACGTCGTTCAAGGATCACAGAGAGATTATCCCATTTGGCTCCATCTCTTTGTACTCTGGGTTAATTGCATGTGGGATCAGCACTATGGTCAGGTATTTGCCGGAGTGATGCATGTAGAAGTTTGGCTATGTCCAAATCATACTCAAATATCCATCTCAAGTTGCTCCCGACACCATTGTCCGCCAGGATCTCGATAACATTTTTGAGGATTAGGAGCATTATATGGTGCCACAAGACTATCAGATGATGCATGCATCCAACAGTTGATATTGTGCAGAGGGATACGTGACATGGTTCTACACAGTGTCACACCCTATCATGACACTGAATGCTCCTGGATGTCCACCTATGCCAGCTCATGAGGAGATTTTTGAGAACCAGCAGGCCGAAGATGACCATGCCACTGATGTCTTGCCGATCTGTCAGCGGATAGAGGTGATTGAGCAAGAAGCTTTGGACTTAGGGATCATTGAGAGGGACGGACCTAAGGCGGTGACCATCATGGAGAGGGTGGTTAACGAGGCAGCGACTACGGTGGGATACAGGAGGCAGAGGAGGGGCCAGGGTGAGGATTAGGCATGCTTTTTTTATTCCAGAATAATTTGTGTACAATAATTTACTATTTTCAGAACAACATTTTGTGCTCATCGTTTATTATCGTTTGTTATTGCTTATTAACGTTTAACATTTTTATTCTGTTCGCGTTTTTATTATCGTTTTAATCTAATTCTGTATTAAAACTTTGATGAATTTCTATAAAAAAAAATCATTGTCAGGGGTTATTTTGAAAATGCATCTCTGAAACACCTTTCAAACACTTAAAGAGTGCTTTCAGAGATGCATCTCCTAAAACTCCTCTTTTGTGATGCGTTCAGATGCATTTCTGAAGAGCATTTTAGAATTTTCAATGACGTTTCTCATTCCTACAGAGTGGAAAAAGAAATTCTCAATAACAACTATATACTATAAAAGGCAAGGCCCAAAAACTAAAATAGGCCCAATAAGAATAAGACATCATATTTTACGGATTTTATCAAAAAAAATTCTTAGCAAATTCTCAAATATCATATCACGTGTTGATGACCATGGATCATTTCCTTCCCTCATTTTCTCTCCTCACCAAAAGTAAGTGTAATCAAATTAATGGTATTAAAAAAATGATAAAAAGAAGAAGATAGAAAAAATATTAGAGAGAGAGATAGAAAGAAAAATATGAAGGAGATAAATAGAGAGTATAAATTGAAGAAAATGATCCTAGTTCCGTGTTGATAAATAAATTTTGCCCATACAAGAAACAAAATCTATCACTTCAAGGAATGGCATTTACGTATTCATTTTGGATTCATTTGAGAATTGAGATAGTAGAGAACATATTTGGAGGGAGATAACTTTGTCTTCATCAAAAAAGATATATAACATATGAAATGAAGGGACTCAACAGCTGGAAACGCGTCCTGGCGTGGGTTGCCACTTGCCACTTTTTTTCAGTGCAATATATTCTTTTTATCAAGGTAAATAGTATTTTTCTTAAGTAAAAATTTAGTGAAGATGTTTATCAGATTACAAATTTAAAATTAGGAAATCTCTTGTCTCACCCAAGTCTTACACACCATCAATCAAGTGTATTTTTAAAAATATCTCTTATTTTTTAAGGTGTATTTTCAAAATATTTTTTTATTTAACATTGAATTATTTTGTAAATGCATTTATAAAACTTTTTTAATATTGTTTAAATGGTTCCGTAGATGTATTTACGAAATAATTTAATATTTAATAAAATAAGTACTTCTAAAGATACACCTCCAAAAATAAAGGACAAAAAAAATTAAATTTCGTCAGACATCCAAAAATATTACGGGGTGGATTGAGATATTTTATGAATTATTTGCTTAGCAAAACAAAATGATTTTTTTTTTTTTACTAAAAACAAAATGATTTTATTAGTTTTCTTTATATTATTTCACATGTATGCAACGTTACGAATGGAGGAAACGTTAAATTTAGATGCACGGAGAATGAATGAAAACATGTTTTGTTTTTTATCTTCAAATATAATTTGATTTGACAATCCATAAAAAAATATTAGAATAATTTTCAAAAGAATGAACGAAAACGCGTTTTGTTTTTCTTTGTCTTGTAATATAATTTGATTTGACAATACATTCCAAAATATAAGTATAGTGTAATCTTCAAATATACAAATTAAGTAGTATTTAAAATTAATTATACTCACGGACTTGGCTTGGTAATTGTAATCAGATCTAATCTAAGTTGTTTTTGTTTTTAACTTACAACTTAATCTCCATCTCAATCAGCAAATCATGAAAACTGTGAAATAAATTGATCTAAAATTAAAATTTCAAAATATATTAAACTTTAATTATATAATTAATAGTATAATTTTGATATATTAATTAATGAGGTTAAAAATAGTGCACTAACAACGTAAAATGATTTTACAGTGTCAATTAATTGAAATTCATCAATCGACTATATCACATAATTTTTTTAAATATAACAGTGTGATTTAACACTTAATATGATCGTGATTAATTGACAATGTAAAATATTATTTTACACTGTTAAAATATATATTTTTTCTATTAATTAATATAAAAAGAGAAATTATATAAAACCGAAGTAAAAGTTAGAATCACGACACGGATGATATATATTTGTTCAACTTGCATGTTTCCTTGATGGAAATTTTACTCATATGCTGAATAGTGCTGCTTGAGTACAAAAGATTCTAATTGTAAAAGATAAGTCATACGAGTAAACACTTGTATACTTCTGAGGCATATGCATGCACTACAATATATTGGATAACTCATTTTAGATTTCATACTTTATTATAGAGGGATTCATACAAGGTCCCATCATATATATTCAGTTCATCATATTTTGTGCTAATGAACAAATATTATTCAATTTTGGTTCCTTTTTAGATGCATTGCTTGCAAGCAGTTGATGAAAGATAATGAATGTATATCCTTAAGATATGATATCTTAAGCAAGACATCAGAATAAGTTCTATGAAATTTATTTTGTAACATGTTTCGGATGGTCAAAAGGCTCATCAAGACCAGTTTAATTCATAGGTCCATCGAGACCCATCAAGACCAGTTTAGCTTCAACAAAATACGCACATTCATTGACGAACAAATCAACCCTCATTTCTAAATATTACATCGGAACACAATCTTCATTCTCATCTTAATTGTTATCCAATCTAACGGTTGTCCGTACAACATGTCAAATCAATCGAGAATGATTCTAGTGCCTTCTTTATATAAGCACGACTATGAGTCACGAGCATGAATTTCTTTGTATTCACGTTTGCAACCGTTACACCTCTATCAAATACTAATTTGAATGTTGGAATGCTAAATTTGCAGGTACCCTGCTCTCTGATCATTTGAGACCATAAATACTGCACTAGAAACTTCGTCACAATGGCCATCTTCAACCTTTGATATACTTTTGTTCCAATAATTACGATGTATGTTGGAATCGTCTTCTTATTCTCACAAATTTTGCATTGAATCTCTTTCATATTCGTTGTTTCATATGCACAATTATTTTCTGTTATTGTTTCGACGATCGTAACCATTTCAAAAACACCTTTTTTGCTATTTTCTCCGATGGCCGGTTCAAAAGCAACTCGCAATCGTAACGTCACTCCCAATCTTCCATCAACGATTCATATTAATTAAGATAATATTTCTCTAGTTATCGCTCCAGTCAACGAAGTGTCTCCATAACACCAAGATCTACATGCAAAAACCAATATTCCTCAGTTGATCGTGACTTCTCAATTGACTGTTTAAGAATCTCATTTAATCCTTTTTTGCCGCATCATGTTTCTCCTCCTCAATTTTTGCATCCTCCGACGTAACATACTCTTTCTCCCCCAACCTTTAGTTCCACCATGATTTCACGACCTTCAACAACATCAATGATCGTTTAAAGCACCTAATGAGAATGAACTAATGTTAAACATTTTCAATTTGTTACAATAAAAAAATGCAATACTTCTCTGTGTTAAAGAGAAACAACTAAATTTTTTAACTCATATAGCAACTCAACTAAAGGCATTGCAACACAAACACTTAAGAGCCCTTCCGGAAGATGCTCATGTCGATGCTGGGTTGCAACAATTAAAAGTGCAAGAGTTTTTAAAGAGGCATCACAATCATCATTGTGGTAACAACTCTCCTTCCAATGACTCAGGGGCAAAGAAAACAGACATACACCCCCCAAGATCATCGTCCTATGATATCTTTCTACTGCTCACGAAAGGGAAATGAACAACCCCACTGATCATGAATTTTTACACTATCGAAAGGATACCGTTTAGATACCACATCATTGATTATCTTATCCCTAAGTTTTGAAGAAGCCCCAAAAGTAAGAGACTTATGACAGGATCAGAGATCTCGATGAGTACTTCGAGCACGTGGATACCATACTTGACTATAATAGTTCTGTGTAATGTAAACTTTTTGTGCTAACCCTCAAAGGAGTTTCCATGACTTAGTTAAAGGCCTTTGAAGGCAACTTCATTAGCTCTTGGGGGAAACTATGTGATGAATTCCCTTTGTAGTTCACAATGCAAAGAAGTTAGTCGAGGGTAGTAGTTATGATTAACAATATTCACCAGAGAAATAAAGAGACACTTCGAGAATATATTGGTAGGTTTATAAAGTTAGTGATGGAAGTAGGAAGAGCCAACGACAAGTTGAAGTATAAGATTTTTGAAAAGGGATTAAGGTTGAACTCTATGTTCGAATAAAAGGGGGATGGAAGAACCAAGCAACATGAGTGACCTCTTCATTCGAGTAAGCCTTGCATCAACCATGAAGAGAAGATTCTAGCCAAAGATAATGAGAAAAACAAGACATTTGAATGTACTAGAGGTAGAAGACAAGGAGAAAACAAACGTTGCAAGGATGAAGACAAAGAAAGGAACAAGGGACCCCGTTTCAGGCTCTCACAATACACTCTGTTGAGCACGTCTAGGGACAAAATATTACAAGAAGGAACTATCCTGAACTCATGGAAGTTGGGATGAAATAACCATATGTCGTGAAGGAGTCAACACAAACCGATATATAAATTATATATATTTCATAAAATTCATGGACACAAGTCTGACAAATGCATCTACTTGAATGATGCAATAAAAGATCTGATTAAGAAAGGAAGACTTGCTTAATATACCAAGGAAGAAACATATAGGGGATGACTTCCCATGTGTAGAAAACTTCCCCACTAAGGTTGCACACCACCTAGAAAGATAGTAAAAGCAATTTAAGGCACTAGTAAAGTTATAAACAACAACAAAGAGGAAGACGACATGAAGGGTAAAAAACCCTTATAGCCTCTATATTTAGGTTATGAATTTATTGCATCAATCACAATAGGTTCTCATAACCAAAGATGTCATCCAAAGGACTCGTGAAGAGAAAAATAGAAAAATATATATTTTTTGTTGATTAAAACAGGGAACCTTCCGAGAGAGAGAGAGAGAGAGAGAGAGAGAGAGAGAGAGAGAGAGAGAGAGAGAGAGAGAGAGAGAGAGAGAGAGAGAGAGAGAGAGAGAGAGAGAGAGAGAGAGAGAGAGAGAGAGAGAGAGAGAGAGAGTGAGTGAGTGAGAGAGTGAGAGAGAGAAAACCCTGAATAACCCAATTTTAACTTTAGGGACTATACGAATATATGAGGAATTCCCATTGGTCATCAGAGTGACCATTGCCAACTTTGACATTTCATGAATTCTCATTGATGAGGGGAATTCTAATGACATAATGTATTCTAAATTGCTTACTAAGTTGGTCATAGAGAGAGAGAGAGAGAGAGAGAGAGAGAGAGAGAGAGAGAGAGAGAGAGAGAGAGAGAATGTGTGTGTATCACCCCACATGGGCGTAAACATGCAAGGTTTCAATGAAGCGATAACCTGTTCTTAGAGCTTCATTAAACTTTTGGTTACCTTTGGTGAAAAGAGAGATAACATGGCAGTAGAAATCCAATTTCTGGTAGTTTCATGCAAGATAATATATTAATATATTTTAGGACGGCCTTCCATAGAAACCTTGAACGTAGTTTTGTCCACCATCCATTTGAAAAAGAAGTGTCACAACGTCGACGAAAAAATGGTGAAAACTTGTGCAGCTCTGGAAGGAGCTTATCGCTTCCATAAAGCCTTAAAGAGAAATCTGGATGTATTTCCGTCCAAGAAAAGGAAAAGGTAAAAGAGGTCAATTATTCTGGGCTACACCCTTTAGACGTCAATATTGTGTCTCCAAGATAAAGAAATCTAGATGAATTTTCCATCAAAGATAAAGAAAAGTCCTTATGGTTGTCCAATGTGGTATTGGTTAAAAAAGCATCTGGCAAGTTGTTGCGCATGTGTTTCGTTTACATTAACCTCAAGGAATCATGTCCTAAATATTTCTAACATTTTTCTAACATTGAAAAATTAGTGGACAACATAGTTGGTTAGAAGCTTTTGTCATTCATGGTTGCCTATTTCAAGTATATTTAAATTCTAATGCATGATAAAGACAGGGAAGACAAAATTATTGACGAAACACACCAATTTTAGGTACAACATATTTCCTTTGGGTTTGAAAAGTGTAGATGCAACAAACCAGAAAATGATGAACAAAACTTGCGAGCAAGAAATTGGCGACATCTAAAGATGTACACAGTTGATATGATAGTCTATTTTGGACAGAAGTGGCTGCACGAGAGTCACATAGTCGCGGTATTCAATTATGTCTGCCAATAAAACATGAGGCTAAACTCGGAGAAGTGTATTTCCAGCGTTAAGGCTGATAATTTCCCAAGATTCTACCTCTTGGAGAAGGGAATTGAAGTCAACTTAAATAAATGTGATGTAATCATCAAAATGGAGACTTTGTCCACAAAGAAGAGAATGATGAAGCTTAATGGATGCCTACCGCCCATAACACATTCATTTAAAGATTTTCCCAACATGCATTATTGTTATTCATGTAACTAAATCTCTCCCTTTCCAAGTACATGGTCCTATCAATGGCTATGATCTGAGAGACTTTGTTAATTAAATTACTTGTATCGACGGAAGCAAGAAGGACCTTCTTTGTGACAGAGGTACACATCAACCAAAATCCAATATATTTCATCTCCAAAGTGCTAATAGGTCCTAAAATGTTCTATCAGAAGATTGAGAAAATTACCCTGGATTTAGTAATAGCTTCAAGAAAAAAGTGAAATTATTTTCTAGAACCCTCACTATTGTTCATATAAATCAACATTTAAAGCAAGTACTTTTCATACGAAATTTGTTAGGGTGGTTTATATACAACACTCATACTCCACAATCCAATAAAGTGTGTTTTATAAAGGACAAAATTGTGAGGGTTTTCACACCTAAAACGATTAGTACTTTGTAGCGCGTAGCGCAGTGGCACAAACTTAAAGTCGACCGAAAGAAGGGTCTTCATGGCTGAGACCTCTTTCAATCACAAACTCTTGAATTGAATTGGCATATACTAGAATACATGTCGTTGCTGACTCAACACACTATGTAATCCATTTCATTTCATGGGAATCTCATCTTTCCCATTACTACGTCCATATCCTCTCCATTCAATTGAATCACAAACATTCTCAAAATTTATTTTAAATAAGATCAACTTTTTGCTACTTCTTTGCATCATCTGCCACTTTGTTTTCATTCAAGATTTATAGGTATTTCAAAAAAATTCAATTACTCCTCTAAAATTTGTTAGATAGATGTAATATATTATATGTTTGACATTTTGACCAGCAATATAATCCAACACAAATTATGTGTTTACAAGGAAAAAAATATCATTAAGACTAGTTGGTAAAATACACGATGATATCACTTTAATTTGTAAAATATTCAACTAAAGGCAATCATAAATGAAATTAATTTATTTTTGTTATGAATAATATTTTTATCGGTGATTCAAAGAGTTGATTTTCAATAGTAATTGAATTTAAACACGGTTAATTGAATTTTTATCATGAATAAAGTTTTAACCACGGTTAAATCTAAACAAACCGAGTAGAATAATTACATAGAGGAAAAATAACAATCAAGTTTCTAGGAATATCACATCGTCGCTTTGGCCGAGTGGTTAAGGCGTGTGCCTGCTAAGTACATGGGGTTTCCCCGCGAGAGTTCGAATCTCTCAGGCGACGTTTTCCTTTTGCTTATTTTAATTTTGATCTCTTATTTATATACCTGGGCCGGGTGAGCGAGAAAGTGAGAATCAATCCCAAAATACAATCTACACCCCCATTAATAGAATCATGTTATATCTAGTACATTTATAATTTTTCTTGACAGGAATTAGGTACATGTATCCTCATTATTATATGTCTCGTTTTTTATAATAATGTTTTGATTTTTTTTTTTAAATTGTTTTTTTTCTGTCTTCTATAATAACTGAAACGTAATTTTAGTTTTTCATTTTTTAAATTTGGAATTTTAGCCTACAATTCTATTTGATATCTTTTTATGGTATATAATATTTATTATAAAAAAATAGAACATACACCATGAATATAAAATGGTTTTGATATAAATTTTTATTAAACATTGATGTATAACTCGGATCACCAACTCATTTATTAATGTTTCGGATTGGAATCAAAATTATGTTTGAATTGCAGAGATAAACTCCTAATGCGATGATGTGAAATTTTGGTGCGTTTGAATTTATGGTGAATTTGCAAGGTTAGTACTTCATTGAAGTCAATGGATAAGTTAAAAGAGGGTAGAGTGAAGTATGAAAAATATTTATATACCTTAAGCCTTGCGCACGTCGGAGTATATGTACACTTGGGTCTAATAGACATTGGGCCTTGCTTCGCAGCAGCGAATGAATTTTATTTATTTGGGCTTTTAGTCGGTCCAAACAAATTGCCCAAGTTAGTGAATAAGTCAGAAAGGGGGTAGAGTGAAGTATGAAAAATGTGTGTTGTTGGATATGTGATTCCACACAAGAGGGTGAGTGAGTTGTGTATTTTAGAAAAATGGTAGTTTGAAAAACCTTTAGGATCAATTTTAGAGTTTAAAATTATTTTAAAAGATTTTAGAAAATAGCAGCGACAACTAAGAATAAAATATGGAAAGTATAAGGGAAGAGAAGACCCTAGAAATTATACAGGTTCAGTCAAGAGGACATAGTCTTATCCCCAAGATTTGATTGGAAGAGTATCCAATAAACTTAAGAGATTTTAATAGGTTGAACTCTCGAACACCCTTATACAAGGAAAATAAAGTTTGTGGGTAACTTCCAACCAAACACGAACAGAGGAGATAAGCACTTAGTCTTTCTTCCAAATGAAGGATTGAAGCGGTTAGTCTTCTTTCTAACTAACAACTTGAAGCGGTTAGTCTCCAAACTGAACCGAGATTTTACATAAGCTTATCTCGAACAAATGAGAGATTTTTATCCGGGGCAAGCTCACGAATTGAACTGGGGTTTTGATGGACTGACCACAAACCTATGAGATTTTATATCGGACTTATCTCCAACCTTACCAACCTTTTCAATCGGGTTGAGCTTATGAATTGAATCAAGGTTTTACATAGGATAACCACGGACCAACTTGAGATTTTAATACTGGGCTAATCTCGAATCGATGAAAGCTTTTGAATGGGCCGATCCTTCGAACTAAAACAGTGATTTAGTAATTAAACCCCCAAACTAAAGTTTTTAAAGGTTTTAACTTTGAACCCAAATAAACAATCCATAATTTGATAAATTATTCAACCAAGGTAAAAATATTTATTGGTAAATTTACAATATTACCCTTCTAAAATTAAACAAATGCCTCACTTTTAGAAGATCTTTCTTGAAAGCACTACAACTAAATTTCTAAGAGGGATAAAGTGAAAAAATATTTTTAGAGAAAGTGGGGAGTGAGATATGAGAGCTCATGATTATGGATGTGAAAATACGAGAGAATGAACCTCTATTTATAAGTTAGAGGTTGACACATAAAAGGAAAACTTTTTAGGCCAAAATTGATGAAACCAATCGATTGGTGATCAGTGTATTTTCATGCACATTCTTTCACTATTATGTGACGACAATTATAGGGTGTCTTTTGTTATTTATACTATTTTAGTGTGTTTCCTAAGCTTAGTTTATTTTTTATTTTATTTTAATTTCGTATATTATTTTCAGCTTAAACAGTTATTTGATACCTTCTCGTTGTACATGTCAAAACATGAGCTACGGATGTCGTTTGACGCGTTCTAATATGAGTTGGAAAGCTGAAAGGATAAGCTACAAGTTTTATGTTGAAGTCAGGAGCTAATTCGGAGTACAGAGGGGTCGAATAATTTGTTCTATGTCTAGACTTAATAAAATAATTAGATTTGACCGATTTTTATGTTTTTCGGGTTGGATGCTAAAACCAAAAATGCAACTTATTTCATTCATTCTGAATGCTTAATCCGTTTGCTTAATTTAGAATTTGTTTGCTTAATTCAGAAATTAGGAACACATATCATATATTAGTTTCAATGAGCTTATTATTGTTGTTGTAATAAAAAAGGGAATTAAAACCGTTAGGGCTTTGGAATTCTATTAATCGATGATAAGTTGGAGACCGAACAGTAGATTAATTTGTCAATATTATTCATAGTCAAATTCTATTAATCGTGATCTTAATCGAAACTTGAACCCTCCATTGCTTCTTTTAGTTGGTAAAAATCATCCAAGAATCCTTGCAATATGACTCTCTAGTGTCGCTTCTCTATACTACAATTTTTATTTACTCGTTTTTGACCTGTGTGCGACAATCGATTGGTTACCTAAAAACAATAGTATAGTATTTAAAAAGGTGAGGAAAAAATATATAATTGTTACCATTCATTAAGATATTTTCCTAAACAGTTAGGGCACTTTTTTGCATTAACACAATTGATTGAGTATAAGTGTCAATTGATAGGCCAGTACATAAAATTGCCCATAACTTTTCTGACAACTTTAGATTCAATTAGCATGGCTTTAAAACATTTTCTTAAAATAAATAAATTATAAAACTCGTTTGTGTGTGTGATTAGTCGTAAACTTTACGAAAAAGCTCTTATACTTTTACATCATGGCGTACAATACGCATCGTATTTATGACATATTTTAAATTTATTTTAAAAAAATTATTTTTGTTTTTATAGATAAAAGACAAAATGTTTAAAGAGAAAATAGAAAATTTTTCTTATTGTTGCCATGCCAAAATTCTATCGAATGTTTTAGGGTTTTTGTATATGGTAAAAGACGTAAGGGAACATGCTTTGTTTTGTTTTAAATGATCTAAAAATACTAATTTAATTTAACTAATCAAATAGTGGCATTTGACTAATTAAACCAAAAGATGTCTAAGGCTATGTTTGGGAGTTTGGAGGGGAGGGGAGGGGAAGGCTTCCGAAATTGAATTTTTAAAATAATATAGAAAAATATTTGATATTTTTTGAAAAAATAATTTTGTTTAGAATGATAAAAGACTCATTATCATTACAAAATTTTTAATTTTCAAAATAGCATAACAACCTAAACGATATTTGCAAAATTTATGGAAACCCTCCAAAACCCTCCTTCAATACAATTTTTGAGTTCCCCCATTTTATGGGGTTTTTGGTGTTATGAATAAAATCAAATCCTCCAAAACCGTCCTACCCAAAATCTTTTTATTCTTTTCACTCAATTCTTCCTATTTTCCAAAATCCTCCCCTCCCTTCCCCTCCAAACTCCCAAACATAGCCTAAGAGAACACGTGGGAACATTATAGGTCATGTCTATGGCTTCTATCAAGCAAGCATGAATCATGAATCCAAAGTTAAGAGAAAAAGAAGCATGAATCATGAATCCAAAGTTAAGAGAAAAAGAACAAGATTAATAATGTACCACTGACCCTAATTTCTAATCCTAAAATTTAATAAAAAACTAATCCTAAAATGTCAAGACTAAATTCAATTGATTCTTAGATGTCATCATGATATTACCTTTATTTTCATATAAAAAAGTCTAAAGAAAAAAACTAAAGAAATTCTCAAGAACCTAAGAAAAATAAGAAATAAAAATAAAAAACCTTGGGGTACAAATGCAAAAACAGTGTTAAAAAATCAGAACCAAAAGTGAATTGCTATTTTTACACTAATAGTGACATCTACACCGTATAATAATACGGTTTTGTTTTTCTAAAATGTTTAATTATTATTTTTTATTTTTGCTTACACAAACAATTGCATGGGCCCATATGTATTTGAAACGGTGTATATGATATGGTGTTAAGTTTTGGTGTATGCATAGCAAGTCTCGAACCAAAAACGTAAAACATAAATCTGCAATTAAATGATGATGATACACGTTACTGAGCAATAAATATAGGGGAAAGGTTCAAGAGATTAAGGACTGCGCTATGGTATCTAAAAGAAGATGGAAAGTACCGAACAACCAACCTAAACAGAGCTAGTCCGTCGTCAACTCCGGCGTCGGTGAAAGAGTTCGGGTAAGCTTCCTCTTCTCGTCTATTTCCTATTCTGGTTGCTTTTGTTTCTTCTAATTCTTCTCTCTTTTTCTCTATGCGTTTGCCTTTGCGTGCTTCTGTTTGTTGCGTGTCGCTGTTGTGTGAGCGAGAGAGTAAAGTGTGAGGTTGAGAGGTTAGGAGAGTGTTGAGATTACAGAGGGTGATGAAGATGATGAAGTTGTAGAGAGAGGTGTGTTGAGAGATGAAGTTTGAAGGAGATTGAATAAACATAGTGAATGGTTGATGGCTTGGGGAAAGTTGAAGATGAAGTATGATGGAGAGGGGGAAGAGGAGTGAGATTGAGAGAGAAGAGTGTGAATGGTTGAAGAAGTAATTGAGAGAAGAGATAAGAGTGAATAGTGGTTGAATGAAGTGCATGTAATGGTTGAGAGAGTTTTTATATTATATAGGTTAAGAGGTAGAGGAAGTTAGTTACAGTTGAGGATCTTAGAGCCATTGGATGAGAAGTTTTCAGTTAGGAGAGTTCATGGTGTGGATCGAAAGAGAGAAAGTTATTTAGAGTCACTCAGTTAGTTGACTCAGTCAGTTAGGATAGGTTCAATTAATTAGTGCTGAGTTAGATTCAGTTAATGTTAAGTTAAATCTGTTAGCAGTAGGGGTTAACTGTTAAGAAGTGTTAAGAAAGTTAGTTTGAAGTTTGTGTTTGTTTAGTTAGGGACTGTGAAGTTGTTGGAAGTTAAAAGCTGATTCTCATGAACCGCCTCGTTCTACATCCTTCCTTGGGATCCATCTCCTCAAAAGAACCAATGATATTGCCAATCTTGCGCGCCATAGTTTCAGATCTAAGCATCAATGGGAGTTCGTATATTCTGACCCAGAAAACTCCAAAGTTCATGTTAAGTTCAGAGGGTTGTTCTTCCCCAGAAATGCGTTTTAGAACCAGCAAAGATCTGTCGAAGCTCCATGGTCCACTCTTTAGGACAAACTCCAGATCTCTCTTCGTAGCAAACTTGAAGAGAAAAAGGTTCTTGCTTAAATCTTGAACCTCTACCTGGTTTTTCAGTTTCCAGGCACTAAGCATAGTGGATTTGAAAACTCTGACATTGAAACTACTCTCGATCCACAGCTTCCCTGCGAGAGTACGTTGGAAAGACTCTTCTTCACATACTTCTTCTTCCTCCACAACTACACCCTCCTCTTCTTCCTTCGAGAAAGAAATGTTTTTCAATCTGTCCATCCTACAACACCACACCGGTTGGAAACAAAACAAAAAACTCAACAGAAGAGCGAAAGCCTCTAACAAGAGCAGCCACCGAAAGAACGGGGGGAAGAAAACTCAGAAAAACTGATAAGAGAAACCAACACGGAGGCTGGGGAAGGAGAAAGGCACTGCCTCACAACCCTAGGGTAAGAGGAGAGTGGAATAGTCACGATAAGTTTTTTTAGAGAGAGAGAGAGAGGGACAACCTTCTCTCTAGAAAACACGTGGAAATTTTTAAGACGTGCGTGTATGTAATGTTATAGATAGTTCCTGCACGTATATCTTAATTTAGTGAATACTATAGGAATTCTACCTCGAAATTCCATAGGAATTAGCCTAAGTTCCACAATCACATAGGTGAGTCTATCAAGAGTACTCCTGTAGCCTCGTTACTCCAGCATACAGAGTATAGATCTCATCAAGAGCTTCTATTATCACATCCTCTTATAACTTCAGAATTCATACTTTACTCATTTATACTTGCAAGATCATCTCATATTACTCATAACTTGTTAATACCCATTGATCTTATTTCTTGAGATCTCCAGTCATTTAGGTCGGATTACCATCATTGCAACTCATTTCTCTATAGGAATTTGTTGAACTCTTTGATCGATTGAATATTGATGATAGAAACTTTGACATGAGTTGAATGAGTTTGAGAGTTGAAAGGTTTTGAAAATTTGGAGAGTTTGTGAGTTGAAAAGTAAAAGAGAAATGAAAAATCAGAAAGGTCTAACACGTTTTTGATTAAAAATATGTACGAAGATGCATCTCTTATTATAGGAAATATATATCCATATTATTTTTTAACATAACCTTAGAGACTGACTCAAAAATTAATATCAATAAGATGCGTCCCAAGATGAAATTTTTAACTTAGTTTTATTTTTTCATTAATGTAGGAGAGCAATGATTAAGTTTGGAAAAGCAATTCCCTACTTAAATACTCAACACATATTAGTACTTTAGAATCCAACAAATATGAATGCATATTAAACAGAGTTATTAATCCCGGCCGCTCCGGCCGCTATCCCGGCGCTCCGTAGCGGAGCAGCACCCTGCCGCGCGATATGAAGGGTGCGGAGCAAGAGATGAGAAAGCGGTCGCTTCAGCCGCTATACCGGGTCCCGAGTCGTGGAAAATTCCCGGGCGGAGTGGCTCCGGTTCTTTTTTACTTTTTTTTTTTACATTTTTCTGGGCAAAATTAACAAAACACCCCTGTGCAAGAGAGAGGTTGAAGAAGAAGTGAAATCTGATTCGTAGAGAGAGTGAGAGTGAGTGAGAGAGAAAGAGGTTGAAGAAGAAGTGAATTAGGGTTTTCCAAGATATGATTCATAGACTGAGAATGAGAGAGAGACGCAAAGCGAGAGAGAGACGCAAAGCGAGAGAGAGGTTGAAGAAGAAGTGAATTAGGGTTGACTGGTTGAAGAAGTGAGATTTGCGCCGCCGTAGAGTTAGAGATAATTAGGTTAACATACTATTTATGTTTTTTACGGGTAGTGGTAGTGTACTAACTAAGTATCAATCTTATTATATATTTATTCAAAAAAATCATATCTTATATTATTTCCTATTTTTTATAACTAATTTTGTATCTATCTATTATTTTAAGAAAATATATAAACAAATTATATATTTTTTGAGTCTATTTATTCAATATTTAACTTATTTATTAAAATTTAATTTAATTTGAATCTTTATGTTTTGAATCTTAATTAAGCATTATTCTTTATTTCACATTATATTTTATAAATATTTTATGAGTGGTTTATAGATTATTATATAATTATTAGTATACAAAAATTTATCCCGCTATTTCCACTATTCCCATTCCCGGAGGTTGGCCGCTCCGCTCCGCTATCCAGGATTAACAACTCTGTATTAAAGTATGCCGATAACCACAATCAAACCTGGTTAGCAATTGTTGATGACAATATAGGACTGAAGTAATTAAGCCAAATACAGTAAACTTTAAAGACAACAAGAATAGTATAACTAACAATGAGCACAAATAAATAAACTTTATGTTGCATCATCAAATTATTACCATGTAGTAGAAAAATGCATATTATCATAGTATCAAAAATTAAATTAACTCTTCAATTTTACAGACAGACCAACTAAAACTACTCATTCCAATTCGAACAACATAAAATTGGTTTTAAATTATTTAAAAATGTCACTCAACTTTAAATATGCATACAAAAACTCGTCAACTAAAGAGCAATAATGCTTTCCAGGAGAAAGTTGTAAACTTGAGATTTTCAACTCATAGCCCATTCCTTACTAGATGAATGCGAAATAGGGAAACACATGTTTCTGATTGTCCTATCATCAACAGAACATAACCTGCAGCAAGTCCAATCTCAAAGGAATGATTACAACATCGTAGTAGCAAATAGAAAAGCAGACATGACGCAGAAGCAGTTAAACGACATGAGAACCTTTGTATAATGTTCATAATACAGCAAACAACACTTTTCATGTCTTCCTTTTCTTATCATAAGGAGCTCAGGCATACAAAAACGGATCTAATTCTCATTAGTTTAAAATGTTCCCTTGTATGTTCAAAAGTTTACGGGACTAAAAAACCAGCCTCACTCAATCTGTTTTCAATCTATTTTGTGCAAACTTGTTTCCTGCAAGTTTACAGAGTTCACTACAAGCTCAGCCGGGTAAACTCAGTTTCATTTATGAGTTTACTAAAACTCAAGTTTACAGCTTAATCAACTACTTAGACTCGTGGAATCAAAGGGAATCTCTATACAAGCTATTCTGATTGAATAAGAAAATAAGCTACAGGTTATGAGTATATCATAAGTTATTACCATAACTTATTTCAAACACTTGTGCAACAATATATTATAAGATAGTACTTATTATTTTTTAATCAAACACTGTACCTATATTTTCTCCTAGCATACTATTTTGGATTGTGCACTAAAAAGCACTCACGGCTTGAAAATTGAAATCAATGGTAGTTTATAAAAATCAAATCTCACTCAACCTAAGCCTTTTAACTAACAACAACAACCTACAACCAATCCTTATCCCACTTATTGAGATCGGCTACATAGATCAACTTTCACAATGATATTTTATTCATGCTATCCAAATAGTTAATCTCAAAATGCTTCTTAATAACTTCTCTTAACTAAAGAATACATAGACAATCAGAGGCGTCTCAAGTTTTTGCAGGCCTTTTGTAGTTTAGCCACAGTTTAACCATGGAAAAACAAATAGAAACTCAACTTAATCACATTTAACCAGATAAATATTTTATAAGACCCTATTTACCTATAGGTTTATCCTGACAAAATTTAAACCCTATGCTACAGTCTGCCTTACACACCCTCAAAGCCGATCCAGTAAACAATATAATGGAACACTAGAATAACAAACTAGGACTACTTACCCACTAGATTATGTAATTTTATAAACATTTCATAACTTCAACAACTTTAAAAAAACCTATCTTTAAATTCATTCAAACATAACCCTAAACTGAAATGCTAATAGAGAAGATAATTGAGTTAAAATTCAGTCATGCCCAAATTCACAATTATTAGGAACAAACCCTAAAATCCACAAACAAACAAAAAAATTGAGTCTTCATAAAAAGAAGTTAATAAATATCGAACCTCGATTAAAAGGGTTTATTCTGAATCTCCATAACACTGGGAAGAGGAGGAACGTAAAGCGAGTAAACAACGGCCTGTCGTTTAGCCACTTCAAGCTGAGACTTTCCAAAAGAAAAAGCTTCAGAAACCGAAGAAGCTTCAGAAAGTGTTGAGTTTTGACGAAACGCATCAACTGCACGTCGTTTAGTGTATTCCCTGATGTTGTAATCGGGAAATTGACGAGATACTCGTATGAAGGAACGGACGAGCGATAGGATTTGGGATTTTGAAGGAGATGAAGCTGTTGCCGCCATTGTAACCGCCACCGGAGAGGAAAAGTAGAATCAGTGGTGCGTCTGATGAGGCTCGCAGGGATGCGAGTGAAGGTTTTTCAGTAAGGGTTTGGGTTGGGAAATAGAAGATGCTATTTACTTTTAGATTAATTGCTAATTGGTCCCTGAACTTTTATCTATTTGAAATTTTTTTAAAAATACATATATAACAAGATTTTCCTTTTTTTTCTTCTTAAAACAAAGATTCATTGCCAAGATATAAAACAAACAACCTAAACCAAAAAGGGGAACTTCACACCAACAAAAACTTAAGACAAACAATCAAGAGGATTCAAAAAAAAACTCTAAGAAATTAAATTTAGAATGAGAAATTTCTCCGATTGTTAACCACTTCTAAGTTATTAATTTCTCCTATTGGGAGTAGAATATCAATTATGGTGTTGGGGTTTTTTCAGAATCCTGCATTATCCTGTTCTCCTTTTTATTACAGTAGGATTGTATCATGTAATGTATGAGACTGGTTTAAGCACTTCTGGTGCTATTTGTTAATATATATCTTTGGGTTGCTTAAAAAAAATAGATTCATTGCTTTCCTTTAAAAGTTATATTTAATTTTTAGATTTAAATAACATTTTCTCCTGATTTAATTTCAAAGATAGTGATTTTTACTTCTAATTCAATTTTAAAAATTTTAAATTTAATTTTATTAAAATTTAAAACTATTTTAATTTATTATAATAAATATAATAAAAAAAACAACATTTAAAACGAGATTGTTGATTATCTTTTTAAATAGTTTAGTACAGGAGTTTTAAAAATAACTGTGTTACAAAAGATATATAAACTTTCTCATTTTGTAGAAAACTCTTAAGGTGGAACTCAAAACAAACTTCTCTTTGTTCAACCAACCAAAACTGACCATTCACCATACACACTCCGTAACAACCACCATAGACCATACACACTCCATTCAACCCAGCTGCACTTTCCTCTCAATAACCTTACTTCATTAATCGAATTACTAAAAATTACATGCATAATCTAACTGAAAATGTTGTTCTATCAGCGTAAAAAGCCAAACTTGTTTGGTTTGTTTTTTTTTTCTTCATTTGTTCATATTCGTAGTTCTTTCATTTTCATGGGTTTGCTTCAATCTCAGTTCTATCTTTATGAGACAAAAAAAATTCAAATTTGGATTCATTGAAAGTTGAAAATATGGCTGAGACAACCAAACATTCAGATTTGGATTCATTGAAAGTTGAAAATATGGCTGGAAAACTTATACTGATATGAGTTGAAAATAATGTGACTGTATGTAGGGTGATGGGTTGCCAGTGAAATCCAAATGGGTTTAGGCCCAAATGTTATATTTTGATAATTTCTAAAAAATATTAATAATAAAAATTATTTAAAAAACAACAAAAAATAAATATATAAAAAATTATTACAAAAATTTGAAAAATTAAAGAATTCCAAAAATAATTTAAAAAAATGTAACACAAAATAAATATATATAATTAATAATAAAAATTATTTAAAAAACATAACAAAAAATAAATATATAAAAAATTATTACAAAAATTTGAAAAATTAAAGAATTCCAAAAATAATTTTAAAAAATGTAACACAAAATAAATATATATAAAAAATTATTACAAAAATTTGAATTAAAAAATTAATCAAAATAAAATAAAAATCCAACTGAAATTGCCATGTCACTGAAAATTAGAATCTAGGTTGAAATAGTGTATCCAGGGGCCATAATGATGGAATCTAAATATTATCAGGGATGTTTTACAAAAAAAACTTTACGTCTAAAATTTAAAAACAGGATAATGGTTAAGCATTCCAAAAAAAAATATATTTTATAAAAAATTTAATATTTTAATTTTTGAGACATTAAATACGTAGATTACCGAGATAAATTTACTATTTTTGAATGATTAATCATTGCCCTGAGGGTAGTAGTTAATATTTCTCTTATATTATTTATGTATATTACAAAATTGAAATTCACTTATCCTTTAATATTCAAATATTGAAAGTAGTTGTGATATTTAAGTATAACAAATAAATATATATAGTAATTGAGTTTTTTAGATAATTTTTTTACAAAAATATTTTATATATTTTGGTTTTAACACTCCCTGATCTTAAAAATTTCTACTAATTAGAATTTTTTTTCATATTAATAATTTTTTTTATATCAATCAATTAATGTCACTAACATATTAGAATATAATAAATACTACTTTCACAAATAAGTTCAACAACAACAATTACATCGGTAACTAAAAAAATCAATGACATTTAATTAAAAACGTAGCAAATAGTGAACCGCACCAGCAAACTAAATAAATGAGTTATTTGGTGGACTTAAGTCAATTTGTTTTCTTTATATATTTATTTGGGTCAGGCTAACATGTGCCCTTAGGGCACATGTTAATGTTAAGGATACTATAAATAGAAAAAGTTAAATATAATTAAATGCAATAAAGTAATATTTAAAGTTTCGATACATTGAATGCACGTGTTTTAAGAAAATATTTCTATAAATATGTCATTAACGTGTGCCCTTAGGCTATGTTTGGGAGTTTGGAGGGGAAGGGAGGGGAGGGCTTTGAAAAATAGGAGGAATTGGGTGAAAAGGATAAAAAGATTTTGGGTAGGAGGGTTTTGGAGGGTTTGAGTTTATTCATAACACCAAAAACCCCATAAAATGGGGGAACTCAAAAATTGTATTGAAGGAGGGTTTTGGAGGGTTTTGAAGGGCATACATAAATTTTCCAAATATCTTTTAGGTTGTTATATTATTTTGAAAATTAAAAATTTTGTAATGATAATAACTCTTTTATCATTCTAAACAAATTCATTTTTTCACAAAATGTCAAATATTTTCCTACATTTTTTTAAAATTTTGTTTTTGGAAGCCTTCCCCTCCCCTCCCCTCCAAACTCCCAAACATAGCCTTAGGGCACATGTTAGCTTTTCCCTATTTATTTTAAGCACAAATCTTATGTACATTTTTTTAAATTGTTTTTTTGTATGATTTTTAACTTAACTACTATTATTTTCTTTAACACATAAGTTTTCAAAATTTGTTATAACCACCTAAAAAATGTAGATTAGGTTGAGAATCATACCAAAATCACCTATTCACATACACACAAGTTTCTGAACTTTTTAGAAGCAAGCTTACTTTTGGGTATTTCTACTGGGCACCGCCCCAACTTATACTTGACATTCTTACTAGATGAAGAATTTGACCAAAATACTCTTATAATTCTAAAATTTAATTTTTCAAAAATAAACCACACAGTTTGAATTTTTGCAAATAAACATATTGTATAGCCTCGAATATTTGCTAAAAATTTCTGGATATTTATAAATAAGTAGTCCCTTCTTTGAAACTTTTGAGTTTCTTATCGCATTTTTTTGTCTTAATAGAAAATATTTGATAAAAATTGATATATTTAATGCATTATTATCAGATTTTTAAAAATCGGTATCAAATATATTAGTTTTTATCGAATTTTTAGTAATATTTGAAATAAATGAAAAAAAATTATGTTTTTTTACTACGTTTTTCATAAAACCGAGTATCTAACATGGGTTTTATCAATTTTTTCATAATGTCCGTTAAAATGCAGTAAATTGTAGGGGTGTCTTCGGAGTTTTAAAAACTTCGATGGGGTGTCATCAAATATTTCCAAATTGCCATTGAACATCAAATTGTTGATATGGAATTCTACGAAAAATGCAGTATGTTGTAGGGGTGCTACAAGAGTTTTAAAAAATCTGGTAGGCCAATATTGTATTTTATTGTTTACTTTTGTTTTTAGTGAAGAGAAGAGGAACAGGTGAGAAAGTAATAGATTGAGCGTCAGACCTATTAGGGATGTTGTAGACCACTATGGCGGAGACGACAGAGATTATGGAAACAATCATTTGCACAGTTGTAGACCACTATGGCGGAGACGACAGAGATTATGGAAACAATCATTTGCACACTAGGGTGAATAGAGTAGTTTCCACTAGTTCTCACAGCACGAGGATCGAATAGTCTCGTGGACCGTGTACTCTTTGACGTAGAGGAGGTAAAGTTGGTTTGTCCAAAGATCATAATGATAAAACAAATGATGTTGCGATTGATTATATTAAACTAGAGGCTCATGAGAAGGTGCTTGATTAGGCTACCATAAAAGACGATCGTGATGGTCCTGCAAGTGAGGGGTTCCCTAGAGGGTCATCCGGCCCTACCTTGCTGACTAGGTATGTTGATCATGTTGCCTTCAGATTATGGTAGGAGAGGTATAAATATTTTAATTTAAGTTGATTTTATATATTGGTTGTGAATTGAAATTAACTGGTGATTTATGCTTTAATTATTACAAGATTGCGCTCCATTAAAGGTCCCACTCATGGTTCAAAGCTGAAGAAATTCTCGAAAATGCAGATGCTAGTTGAGGTTATAGCACTTGTAGATGATGATAGTCTGCCGCCACCGAGACATGGTTGGAAGTTACAAGTAGAGCTGGCAAAACGGGCTACCCGGCCCTTGACGGGCTGGCCCATGACGGGCTCGGGCTTTGTGCGGGCCGGGCTAAAAGGCCCGGTTTACAAACGGGCCACAATTTGATTGACCAAGCCCGGCCCTTCACGGGCTGCGGTTTTTCAGGCCAGCCCGCTTTTTATTTAATTTTATTTTTTGAATTAAAAAATGATTTGTTTAATTTAAAAATAAGTATATGATACTATTAATAATATATCAGTACCATAAGAGAGTTAGAGGATAAAGTTCATATGGAAAATCCAAAAGGTCTACGTTAACAACAGTGACAATTAATACATTTAAAAAGAAAATTAAATTTTCAAACTCCCTAGAAGTTCCATCATACTCAAAACATTGGAAATTTAACATTAGTAACAGCAAAAACAAAACAAAAATACATAAGCTGCATTAGCTCAGCATCATTAGTTTGGAATCCCAACTTCTATTCAAGCACCATTAGCTGCACATGAAAAATCATTAGATTAGTAAAGTAGTAAAACATACCCTCAACCTCAATATGGTAATATATGAATAAACATGAATAAAATTTTACTTATAATTCAATTGTTAATTTTTCAGTGCTTTGATACAATAGTTTTTTCACTAGTAATTATTCTTTATAAAATTACTAGTATAGTATAGTTAATAAATAATAAGTGAATTAATTTTGTCAAAGCCATAAGATCCAAATATAATAACTTTGATAATCAATTAAGAAACAGTAAGTGAATTAGTAACACAAACCCATTCAGTATATTATGACAAACATAAGAATATTTTATATCAGATAGAGGTATCATTATGAATATACATTATTCTAAAAAAAATAGGACAATGCAAGTGTATATATTCATACTGCATCACCCTCTTCTATTTCCTCAAAACCATCACTCTAAGATATGCAGCAAGTGAAATTTAAGAAAATTCTACATCATATGCAGTAAGTGAAATATAATAATAATTCAACACCACATGCTCATGGCTATATAATATAATGATAAGTCATGAGACAACAAGTAGGATTATATTTAAGAAACTACTATACTTAAGAAACTAGTAAGTGTGATACCTTTGAAGAGCTTCACTGACTTGTTCCTTCTGAAATAACGACTTCTTTCATATCTTCATCTTCATCACTGTCACTACCATATTCTACAAATAATAAAATATCATATAACTTAGCTAGTGCCCCATTCTAAAATCTAGAAGTCTTTATTCTAAAATTAAATTTCATACCTACAAAACCATGCAGCCAACTACGTGTACACATGAGAGCTTGAACGGTGTCATCTTTCAAAGAGCTTCTATACTTGTTCAAAACTCTAGCACCAATGCTAAAAGCAGATTCCGATGCCACGGTGGTTATTGGAATGCTTAGTATATCACAAGCCATATTTGCAAGATCGGGACATCTTCGACTTCTCTCTTTCCAAAAAGCTAATATATCAAAACCACACATTGGTGGAAGCCTTTGCTCGGCTAAATAATCATCAAGATCAGATGTTCCCGCAGCATTAACTGTTTGACTTTCATATTCTTCAAATTCCTGCCAAATGAAAATAAATAAATTAGAAATCATGTAATATGAAATCATGGTAATGAAACTATGAAAGTTTGATAGAATAAACTTACTTCACATACATACAATGACTGGGGTATCTTTGAATTTCTTCCTCCATATGAAGAATGTGCTTGTTGTGAATGTCTTGCATTAGAAGAACGGTTGCCATTTTTAACATACTCTTCATACAACCTAGACAACTTATTCTTGACATTGTCCAACTTCTCTTTAGCTTCTAATAGATCAATTTGTTTATATGCAAACGTCAAGAAATTGAGCTTCTTGGTTGGATCTAGTATAGCCCCAAAGGCTAATACTATACTATATTCGCTCCAATACTTGTCAAATTTCTCTCTCATTTTGATAGTCATACTCTTGATCACAGAATCTTCACTTGTCAAATTCGACTTCAAAAGACATTCTATCTTCCATATTTCTCTTATATACAAATTTGATGTTGGGTAGGAAGATCCAGATATCAAATTTGTAATACTGTAAAACGGCTTCAAAAATTCACACATTACTTTCGCTCTTCTCCATTCAACAGGACTTGGACACAACTTGTAATTTGGATCACACAAACTTAAGCTATAAAATGCACGCTCATAATTTATAGCACTCTCAAGCATGATGTAAGTGGAGTTCCATCTAGTGGGGGTATCTGTCCTCAATCCAATTGATGTATCAATTCCATCAACATTGTTAACACAATGAAAAAATTGAATTGTTCTACTTTCCAATGCCCTCACATAATGCACACTTTGTCTAATTTTATGCAATGCATCACTTGCAACCTTCAATCCATCTTGAACAATTAGGTTCAAAACATGTGCACAACATCTAATGTGAAAGAACTCTCCATTAAGCAACAAGCTACTTGACAATCCTAAGTGCTCTTTCAAATAGTTTTGCATGTTATCATTTGCTGAGGCATTTCTTTCTATGCCCCATTCTCGTAAGAGTTCCATCACTTTCAATGCTAGTTGGGGTCCTGAATGTGGAGGTTTCAAATGAGCAAATGCAAGAATTTTACTATTCAACTTCCAATTCACATCAACAAAATGAGCAGTTAAAGAAATGTAGCCATGATTTGTGCATGAAGTCCAACAATCAGAGGTGAGACAAATTCTTCCTGAAATTTGGGCCAATTGCGACTTTAACCTTTCTTTCTCAACCTTATATATCTCCATTACATCGGCTTTAATGGTATTTCTAGAAATCCACTTACACTCCTCATTCAAGAACTTCTGATATTTTCTAAAGACCTCCCATTCAACCATATTAAATGGTGCACCATGTGTAATTATCATTTCAGCTATAATTTCTCGATTAACCTTCTGGTCAAACTTTTTTCTTTTCAATCTTCCCTCCATATCAAGAAGCATATCACCCACATCACCATGTTTCTCAACAAGAAATTTACAAGAATCAACATGACGAATTAAATGTGTGGTTCCACCGGTAGCTTTACAACCCAAAATAGAACCACAACCTTTGCATTTACACTTTTCTTTTCCATCAGTACCGATACCAATCTTTACAAGATGGTTCCACACATCAGATGTTAATGCCCTCCTCTTTTTTTCCTTTGGTGTCTTAATTTCATCTTGTTGATTTGCCACTTGAGGCTGATTAACTTGTAATGGAGTATTTTCCAAAATTTGAAGTTCATCATCATCATCTAGCACCATACATTTTCCAACACCACAAGAATTCATATCGAGACAACTCAATTTCTAAGAATAAATAATAGTACCAACAAGAAAAACAAAACCAAAAGTTAGACACTGTGTATTTTAACAATGAAATATTACTAATAATATATTAAGCATGGTAAGACACTGTGTATTTCCAAGATATGCGACAAATTAAGCATGGTGTATTTTCAAAAACAAAAACTATCAAACTTTCAATCTTTTAGTTTTCAAGCTACCTTACATGAAATAAGATATATAATGGGACAAAAATTCTTTGATAACAAAGAGAAACTATAAGTTATTCTTTAATAATCAAAACAAGTTATTAACATGAGATAAAGTATCTAAAAGGAAAAAAAATTAGTAATATAAATATTAAACTTACATCATATAAGAGAAATGTGTGCTTGTTTTGAAATTTCAACCGGTGACAGCTATTGCTTAGCAATTTCAAGCGGTGACGGCGGTGTTGTTTTAATGGTTAGGTTAGGGTTCTCTCATAGCAACAGCAGGGCAACACAAAGAAATTAACCATTTTTCTTTCTTTTTTATTTGGACTTCATGTTAAGGTGAATTGGTGACTGACTGGTGGTTAGTGGGCTTGGTAAAAAAAATGAAGTGATTGGTTGGGTTGGGCCAGCAAATATCAATTTTTTTTGTTAAAATAAATATAAATTTTAATTTATTAATTAGTTTCTTTTATAATTTTATCATTTTAAATTATTTTTATTATTAAAAAAAATAGTCGGGCTACCCGCAACCCGGTCGGGCTAGCCCGAATAAACTTCGGGCTTTAAACGGGTCGGGCTAAAAGGCCCGTATATTAATCGGGCCCTAATTTACTTGTTCAAGCCCTTTATTTTGGCGGGCTTTTTGGCCCGGCCCGACAGGCCCGACCCGTTTTGCCAGCTCTAGTTACAAGGGGGTGATATTGGAGAGTTTAAAGCTAACAATATAGCTCGTTTATGTTTTTCTTGGCTCCGACATACTTATGAGTTACTAGTGAAGCATTATATGTATGAGGAGATCACTGGGATATACATGTTGCATCTTG
The DNA here is from genome assembly GCF_029867415.1 of Vicia villosa. Classification (NCBI taxonomy): domain Eukaryota; kingdom Viridiplantae; phylum Streptophyta; class Magnoliopsida; order Fabales; family Fabaceae; genus Vicia; species Vicia villosa. The sequence goes on along the minus strand of NC_081180.1, from coordinate 17,258,043 downwards.
TTGGATGTATTATTCTGATCAATAAGTCTCATGTATAAATTGATGTGAAGTACATATGCTTGTTTGCTCACTTTGAATCTCTCATTTGGACATGGGGTTGTGTTGTTGTGACGATACTATATCCTTGTAGAGGGGGCTGCCTTTGAGACGATAAAACTTATATGTTACATGAGTCTATTTTATATATAAATATTTATTATGTTTTATTTTGTGAATATTTTTTAAATATATTTAGTATATCTAATTTGTTTCTGCTTCAACATGGTATTGATTGCATCCTAACATCTGTATAAATCTCATCGACTAGTATGCAATATGTTTTTGAGTTTCCAATGAGCAGACTCAACCCTATAAAACAATATTATCGAAATACGCAATAAACAAATTGTTTAAAATTTGTGTAATAATATTAAACTCACAATGCTATAAAATGTGCTTGTTTGTTGTCGCATTCCCTAACTGGGCAAGTTTGTCAGTCCATGCAGCGCCACATTTCTCCTTATATGGTGTCAACCATGTTTGTAAGTGTTGCTCATATTCAAACACCCTATTTGAAAACATGAATTTGTTCCATAGATATATCACATGCTCTTGCGTGTTAGCCTCGACATACTCCTTGCACTTTGAACTAGGGTTTTACTAAAATAGTGAAGTCTAGAATCCTAGCACCTACAGTTTTGCTTTTTATTTATTTTTAAGCCACTTTTCACCACGGTTGGAAGTGTCAACTGTGGTAAAAAGTGGCGCATGATCACAAATTCGAATCTTGTTGTTGTTGTTGTTGTTGTTGTTGTTGTTTTACTGCTGCATTTTTTATATTTATCAAAAGACATAGAACAAAGATTGTTTAATACAATCGTTGTTGTATGTAGCACATTGTCATGAGTTCGAATCTTGTTGTTGTTATTGTTCTATTGCTGTATTTTTTATATTGTATTAAAAGACATATAACAACGGTTATTTAATACACTACTATTAGTCAAGTGTTCTTTAAAAAAAATACACTACTATTTGAGGGTAAAAAAGTCCAAGAAAAACTGACTAAACACATATGGCATTTAAAAAAAATGGAAAAATCAGAAAAACATTGACACATCAGTTTTTTGGGTGATTTGGCTTGTTAAAGGTTTAGAGTGACTTTTTCCAAATTTCAAGGTTATCCATGTCACTTTTTTTACAGTTTTTTTTTTCGTAAAGGCTCTATATAGCAGAGGGGTAAATAGCTATTAACCTTAGATTAAATAGAGAGGTGTCTCAAAGGTACATGTGTAACTAATTAAGGATAAGATTACAAAAAAATTACAAACGAATTATACAAACGCGATAAATCAAATTACATACACACAGAGATAAAAAATTGACAAAATATCAAAATAAATGATATCGACTACAATGTAATTTCTACACATGCCTTAAAAGCACACCATATAAGGGTTGAATGATCTTTATAGACCACCGCATTATGAGAACTCGCATGATTCTCTAATATGTATCCCTTAAGATGATTGTGTATAAAAAAGATTCTAAGGCCTCTAAATCTAAAACTTAATTATAAATTTTAGAGAATGATGTATCTCCTCATATACACACTTTTTTAAAATTATATACCTCACACTTATGTCTGCCATTGATTTGATCGTCAAAATATTTGCAGGTACATCTCAACCACTTGAAGAGAAGATAAATACATTTTATAGACACACTCGATCAAGATTGACCGACCCTTATAAGTCATCATATAACAAGAACTTGCATAATTATTATTTTTTAATAAGCAATTTGTACCTAGCAGAATTCGAACCTGAGACATTGAAAATTGAGAAGAACTTGCATAATCCTTTGATATTTGTTACTTGAGACATCAAACACATAAAAATTATCCCAGGCTCTCTTAATCCTAGAAATTAGCAGTAAAGTAAAAAAAAAAAAGTCTAAACTCATATACTAACTATTTTAAAACTTTAAACGTATATTAATCACTAATTTGATGTTTATAAAAACACCTCTAGGACGTATTCAGCAAGGGCCGTAATACCAAAATTCATGAGCAATACTTGAAAGAAAATATCTTTAAAAATCAAAACCTACTTCATTGTCTCATTATTAATCAATCATGTGATTATTTTATTCATTGTCGAAATAAGATCGAACGTGTCGTCAACGTTAGATGCTATTAATGATGTTTTAATATTAACTAGCAGGATACCCGTGCGTTCGCACGGGTACCGGTGTGATACCCACGTTTTTATTTTTAAAATGTAAATAAAAAAATAAATTGTTTTACTAAAAAAGTTAATTATTTTAAAAAGAAAATCATATTTTAAAAAGAAAAATAAGACTATTTTAGAAAAATTATTTTACGTCAATAATATATATTTCATTTTTTCATATATTATTTCAAAAAATATTGTATCTTAAATTAAAAATAATTTTAAATTAATAATGTTGGCAACATAAATAATTAAAAAATAACATATATTTCTCATGTTTGGATTCATAATTATTTTAAATATATTTAGTTTTCATTTATTTATTTTTTTTGGAGAAAAATAAAGAATATATTACTTCCCAAAAAACAGTTTGTACAAGCTGATCCTTGGATCCAAGCATCAAAATAGACTAAGTATCACAAGACACTAATTAAAGTGTATTACAATAGTCCCATAATTTTCTATCCCTCTTGGAACATTCCTTGACAATGTTCCTAATATGTAGAAAACTCACATCAATCACAGCATCCTGTTGGAAAATTTTCCTATTGCGCCAAATCCATATATGATAGAGAGTTTCAGTAGCACAGAGTTTTAGTAGCTTGACTCGATTGCTTCTTCCTCTAGCATTAAGAATAATCCACTCGAGTTCCTGATTCCAGCCACACGGGTGTCGCTGCAAATGCATCCAATCCAGAAAGTTCTCCCATATTTCTCTAGTTACCCTGCAGCCATAAAACAGATGGTTACAAGTCTCAGAATCTCCACAGAAGACACACTTGCTATCATTGACAATGCCAAACTTGCTTAGCCTATCCTTAGTAAGTAACCTGCTGTGGCAAGCCATCCAAAAAACAAAGGTAGCTCGTGGTCTAGCTAAGTTGCCTCTCATGAGATTCTTCCATGGTACATCTTGCTTCTCACCTCTTAAAGCAAGGTACATGGATCTAGCATGGTACAGTCCAGTTTGTTGGAATTTCCCCCAAGCATCAGTATTGAGCAATGTGTGCCTATGCTTGAAAACAGCCTTGATAGTCCAAGATACACTTTTCATTTATTAATTGTACACAAAATTTAATAACCCGTGAATTCGCATGAATTCTGGTATAGTTACCCGTGCGCTCACACGGTACTTGTGTGTTACTCGTACGTTTGCACGGGTACTGGAGCGGTAAACACGCTTTTGTTTTTAAAATGTAATAAAAATATAAATCAGAAAAACAAAATTGTTTTGCAAAACAGTTAATTATTTTTAAAAGAAAGACACATTTTTAAAATAAAAAATTGTTTTACCAAAATAATTTTACATCAATAATATATATTTCAAATTTTTATATATTATCTTAAAAAATATTGTATCTTATTAGTAACATGAATAATTAAAAAATAATTCATTTTTTCCGTGATTGGATTCATACATAATTTTAAATATATTTACTTTTATTTTTTTAAAATGTACATAAAATATCAGAACTCTTGTAGTCGTACGAAATATGGTTTAGATACCCGTGCATTCTTTTTAAAGTTTATTATTTTTTATAAAAAATATATTTTTATTTATATTTGGAGCATAAATATTGTTTTTCATATATACAAATATGTATGTAAATATTCAATTTGTTTTGACATTATTTATAATAATTCAATATATATGCGATCATTTAATTTTATAAATATCAACTAATAACTTAGTATTTAAAAATATTATTTTAATTGTATAAATAAATTTTAATAATATAAATAAATATATTTTGTTCATATTTGAATTCATATATATTATTTAAAATATATTTACTATTTAATATACTTGATAAACTCTATAAAGTAAATTGTGTAAAAATGTTAAGAAATACATATTGAAAGTAAGAATGTTTGAAGGCATGGATTATAGAACTAATAATAATATATTTTCAATTTATTGGCAAGAAAGAAAGAATTAGGCACACTTCTAAATTAAGTAGAAAATGACATAAATCAAAATTAATAAAATTGAATACTTTCAAAACAATAGGCAACATATATAAACTTAGAGGCATGGCAACACAATTGTTTAAAGCCATAGATCCAGGATTACTTAGTTCATGTTACTACTACTTATCATATTTATTTTTTGAAAAAAAAAAATATTGAGTAACTAATCTAAGCACAAGGTGTGCAAAGTATCGGATCCACCAAGTACAAATGATCTCTCAATAACATATAAGACTCACAAATACACCAGCCCGACACCAAACTTTCAAACCAAAACTGAGACAACTAATAACAAATCCCCTACACACAACCACTCTAAACTCCACCAATAACCAGACCAACACAAACTAACAAATTCAAAATTAAATAAGAATTTCCTAACTAACAATCAAATAAGACACAATTGAAATCTCAGATTTAAGCTTGTCAAATTGCCAAAAAAAAACCAAAAATGTTTTTCTTCTTCTTTTTCCTATTCTTCATCCTATGTGGTTTTGATGGATATAGTGTTACTGTTTATGTATAAGCTTCAAATTTGCAAACAATGTATATGTATAAGCTTCAAATTTGCAAACAATGTGTATGTTGAAATGCCACTATGAGTTTGATTTTGAACTAACCATGTTTCTAATAGTTTTAACCTGTTTTGCTAGTAGGTATTATTTGGTTGAAAAAAAATCATATGAATAGGTCTCTCTTTAAGGTGTTTATTTACACAGAGGGAAAATGTTGTTGAAAATATTAATCCTTATTATCTCTAAAATTTGAATCTGTTTTGGCATCCTTTATTTTTTTGGGACTGTTTATCGTGTTCTTTGTTCCGACCTTGAATTGAGATCTAAACTTTATTTTGAAATAATGTTCAACCGTGATCAAACTTTTAAATCTTAAACCCGTGAATATACTAATAATTACCCGGTCTAATTCAATCATTGTGAATATTTTCAATTTTCTTTTTGGTGCTTGTTCTTTTATTTTAAGCCTTGTTAAATTAATTTATAATTGAATTATCTCTTATGTAAAATATTTAATTTCATAAAGTTTTATAAAAATCTAAAATCAAATATAGTATTTATCAGTTATAAATTCTAAAAACTCTAAAATCAAATATAGTATTTATCAGTTAGAAAAAAATGAAAGCTGAGGTTGTGATGTGAGAGTAGAGACATTGAAATATTAAAATTATGCTTGGATAGTGACCTTAGTGTGAGCCACATATTAATAAAATAGGGGGTTATACAATAGAAGCATAATAATAATTGTCTGATAATTCCACCAAAAATGACTACCATGAGAAACTCAATTTTTCCTGATCAAAGAAACACCTTCTGCAACAGCAGAGAAATCAAAACTTAAGCAAAACAATCATGCAACACATAATTGATGAATACGCATGTAGCTCAGCAAACACCTCCCGACCCCGCAACAACCTGCTCTTCAGCAAAAACCAGATCAGAATTAAACCAAACCAATACGCAACCTAACAACAACTCCGACACCACCGCCAAACTACAGCTGCCAAACAAACTTCCGATTTGTTTTGCCACCCGATAGCAAGAATAGCTGAAGATACTCCATACCAATTTCAAAGGAACTCCATCCACCTTCCACTATGGAACACTCAAAGACGATGGGAAAAACTGGCTCCTCGTTCCCACAAACTCTGACACGCCCCTAATACTCCTCTAATACTCAATTAACAAATCATTCACCAAATTTATATGTCATGATACACCAAGACACAACCCCTGACTTGACAAACTTAACCAAGATTTAATAGTGGCATGGAACAGAGTGAGCAAACATATCACCAAAATACCAACAACTTACAACTCAATGGATATTACAAACTAAAATAAAGAGAGCACATATTATGATTTACAATGATGTGCCATGCCAAACCACCATACTTTTTATTATTGTGACCATGTTCACTCAAAGTGGGAAGTTATGGACTGTCAATCATAGTTGACAAAACTTTGAAGAGTAAATTTGGAGAAACATATAAAGTAATCCATCTAAATTGATATAAGCAATGCAAATTACTCTAACTATATGACCTCATGAAGTTTTGTATCCATGCAATTCATATCTCTCAAACTGTCATTATCAAACAACTATAAAAGATATTCATTATGAACTTATAGCATATAAAAATATATAAAAATATAAGCTATTTATAATTTCATATCCTATACTGGAGCTTATGGATATAGATGAAAAATAGCTATAAACAGGTCATAAGGTGTTTTAAATTAATAAGCCAAATTTTATTATTAATAGACACATGCTGAGATCAAGATCAAGCTTTTTCCTCTGGGTAGCCAAAGCATAATCGAAAGGGCGTCGACATAAGTATGTCACAAGGACACTACATTTCTACCATAATCTACAACACCCAAATGTCTTTTTCCATGATCTCTAGGTTGACAGAGCCATCCAAGTGTAGGCATTTGACAAATTTCAAAATAACTCAATTCATGTATCGTTTTTAATCATGTAAGCTTACAATCTATAGTAGCTCCGTTTTCAAATGGCAGTCTTAGTTTCCGTAGTTAACAGTAAACAATATCCATTAAACTTAAGTTGATAAAATCGCCATTGCTCCGTTTTCAAAAGTTCAGTTGTTGTAAACAAACTCCTCAGCTTCTCTTCTCTTTATGTAAGAAATTGGTCAGCACTAAGTGAATTAGATTGGGAATAACATAGTCAAATGTATGGGCTACATGCTTAGTGGTCCAGCTCAAAGTCAACCACTTAAAACAAACCAACATAATCACCCACAGATGAATGTTGTGCAGTTGAGTATGCCCCAACATAGTGAACTGCATTAAGTAATCAGTATGAGCTTTATGCATCAATTCTTCGCTGAAGCAGTGGCCAATTATTCATAATTCAAAAAACCAAAACTCCTAATCAGAAGTGTTGCTCATACCTGATTGTACTTGAGTTCCTTTGAAACAACACCTCTCACAAGACCAGCCCACCAAATAATCACCTAAAATGAGTGGGAAAAAAAATAAGAGAAACTTATTATAATAACTTGGTATTGAAGTGCAAGAAATGCAGAAATGGATACTCAAAAGAAATATGGCCATACATGCTGTCTGAAGGAGATCTTCTAATGTTGTGATTTTTTAGTCAAGTTGGATAAGTAGGATAAGGGGAAAACAAACGTTGCTCTTCCAAGGAGTAATAAACCCAACAATATTGAACTTGTTGCTATAGAAGTTTCAGGACTGTAGAAGAAACCAAGTGCGGTACATGAAATAATGAAAGACATTAAAACAATTGTTCAGTAAAAAGGGTGTCTGAATTACTGATCACCAGTCCAATAGAAAACATAGGAGGTACCTTTCACTAACAAACATCCATTTTTCAATGTCCAGAGCATCTACCAACATAAAGGGAGATAAAGATCTCAGCAACAAACAATAGGGTAGCAAAAGAATGCATGTGGAGTGTTAGATGAAAAAGATATGTTTATAGTTCCCACAACAATTGAGCAAATGCAGAAGTTACCAATGGCTGTCACACTTGATCGCCATATCCATCAAGATCTATGTCAGTACTAATTTTCATTAGTTATCAACATATATTATCAAGCAAATTTCGAGACAATATTTAAGACAGATAAGTAAAAAATAAGTACCTTTTGGAAATGATGTAATCACGCACAGATGAATATTGTCAGTTACCATTTGATTAACCACCTTAATTGCAATCATTAATCAAAACTGTCAAACCAGATCACACATCAAAACATTAAAATAGTAAAAACTTTATTAGTCAATTCACTATCGTCCTCGTACATCAACATCAGCTCTAGTAATCTTATTAATAAAAGAGATCTTGCCAACATTCGGATAACCACAAATCAAATACGTCCTCGTAATCTGATCAATGGAAGAAAGCCTAGCCATATGATGTCTAACCTGTTCCAAATAAGCCAATTGAAAACAATAGTTATTATTATAACTATAATGATAATTAAAAATGAATAAGTATTAACATGTTGTACTCTGGAAGTGCTACAGATAATTACATGTCACCGCAAACTGATTTTAAACATGCTGGCTATTATAAAGTCAGAGACCATGCTACAACGCAGTTGTTTACCGGTTTCCCATGAATTTTGATATAAATATTAATACATCTAACTGATCAAACAATGAAAAATATATACTCATCAAACATATGACACATATACATTACTTTAACACCGACTTCAGTACCTACTCTCACATCATCTTTGACATCAGGGCGACAAGGATCCTGAAGATGCAGATTAGTTTTAATTAAGATGAAGTAACCCTAAAATGTGTACAACATTGTTTATTACCATCCATAATACTTCATCACCTTCAAACAATAACAATATCAACAACAAAAACATACTCGACACAACATTAATAACAAAAATGGTTAAGCGAACCAAATCCAGAAGAATAAAACAAATGAAGGAACAAAATATGGTAAGGAAATGAGAAAATCAGAGTTTACCTTTGTCGGAAACCATCGCGTCTTACTCAGTCCAACCGCTGCAAACCGAATCACATACCACTGTTGTTTTCGGTTCCTTTTTTGATCACAAATATATCCATTGCAAACGAAAAAAATAAAGGATGAAGAAGAGGAGGAGAAGGAGAAGAAAAGGAAAAAGGAAAAAGGAAGAGGAAGCAGTTCGTGAGAGAGAGAAAGAGAGAAAGGATCGTGGTTGATGACGGAGGAGTATTTGTGAAGAAAAGGTGTAACCGCTTGGGAGAATTGGTTTTATTAAGTTTTAAGTTTTAATTTTTTTATTATTAATGGATATTAATGAGTTTTAAAACAATGGAAAATCAGGTTGCTTAATGCTAAATAGTACTACGTGGATGATTATAGAGTAATAAGGGTAATTAGGGGTTTTTAAAAACACCTAATTTTCTTATATGATAGATTAGTTGATGCGTTAATATTGCAGTTTCATTCAGGCATAAAGCGACATGCATTGATTATCTATATATTTTTGGTCAAACATTGATTATTTATTTTTATACTAGTACTGGTACTACTATAATAATAATTGTCATAAGAAGAAATAATGGTACTTAAATATTTTAATCTTTTGGTTGGAATCATATATTTTTGGTTTATAATTTTCTTTCGACTGTAAATTACCACAATAATTTGTATATAAAAAAATTACCATAATAATATATCTTAAGAGAAAAGGTTAAATTTTATATTTTTATATAAATTAAAATATATTTAAACTATACTGTGTATTATTGTATTATTAAATTAAATCTTCAATACATTCATAGTAATTCCTGAAGGTGGCTACTTTTTGTTGTCTTGCATTCATACCTAATACCTAATATTAAGAATTGGCATTAGCATTTGTTTGAATATATATTTTAAATTTTAAATATTTATTTATTTACACGTTGTTTGGTCAACCCACTTAGCTGTACTCGCTTTTGTTGAAGAATGGTGAGGCATAAAAAATTCCTTCAACAAATTGTGGTTGGTAAATGTCCATTTTTTTTTATCTAGTCTTGTGATTTATTAATTAATTAAGGTTTAAATATAGGCAACAACTTATCTATTTGATCTGTCAACAAAAAACAACTATCTAACTAATCATTTGAATTTATGTATTTATTTTATAAGCAGTTAAATTTTGTATTAATTTTGTTTTATGAGTTTGGGTACCCAAACTTTTTCATGGGTAAATATATATTTTTAATTATAATTCCTTTTAAAGAAAGTTATGTCCTTAAACATAAACTCATATATAACTTATTAGATATATTTATTTATCTTATTAATTTATTAATATTATTATTATATTTAAGAAGATTATAAATTAAATATATTAATACAGAAATGGTATTTTGAAAACATTTAATATAAATCAACAAAGTAATAATCTATCATCTGTCTCAAAATAATTTATGTATTTCAATTTTTTACAATATTATTATTATTATTAATATTATTATTTTACTTTATAATTAATATTATTTATATCATTTTTAATTCAATATCTTTTACTTTACATTTATAATAAAGATGAATACATCAATCTATAATATTTAAATAAAAGTGTTATTAACTCTTCACTTTTATTTCTATTCCGTTCATTCCAGATGAAAGTGTTAAAAGTGGGTAATGATTCTTTCTATTTTCTTAGGCTTTGTTTGAATGGATGGAATCGGACAGAGCAGAGCGGAATGGAATAAAATGATATTCCGTTGTTTGGATAATTTAAAAACGGATGGAGCGGAGCGTAAAGGAGTGGTATGAATTTCATTCCATTCCATCACTTACCACCGTATTCCTTCCCCTTCGATTTGGACGGAATGAATAATTTGTCTTATTCCGTTCTAAAATTTCCAAACAATGGAATGGTACATTCGTTCCGCTCCGCTCCATCCCACTCTACTTCATTCCATTCCGCTCCGTTCATTTCGTGATATCCAAACATACTCTAAAAAAAATTGAGAACTCCATTACTATAATAATATATAATTAAATAAATATTTATTATATGTCATGTGTTTTAGATATACGTATTTTTAAAAACAAAACTATAATAATAGTGAAAATGAAGAAGAAAAAAAATAAAGAGGATTTTAAACACACATTAATTATTTGTTTTCCGGGTCACAATAAAGATGTCACTTTTCTATTTTAATCTTTGTAGTTTTATTTAACTCATTGAAATATTTATTTATATTGAAATTATTTATTACCATACACATATAGATAGTTTAATTTGATTTTAAACAATTTAATATATCGCATATAAGATTAAAATGAACATCACACCAAATCTAACAAAGACTAACATAATATAGTAAGAATCAAAAGCCAAAATAGTATATTTGTCAATATTTAAGATTAAAAAAAAAATTTACAAAAGCTAAAAAAAGTAACATATTCCCATGAATAAAAATATATTTAAAGTAACTAACTAATAAAGGAACAAAATTCAATATTGTATACACAATTCAAAATAATCAACTTCCTCAACAAATACAAAAATAATATTAAAGAAAAAAACTCAAGCATGCTTTCTATGCTAGGACCATATTGCATAATTGCATTATCACTTTCCTCTCCCTTTATCTTTGTTTTCAACTTTTATTTGTTTGAAACCAGCTCATTGACATTGACACAATATATATACATTTAGCAAGTGTTTGATCTAGGTACGTGTCTTCTAAACTACACTTCCTTAATTTCCTTGGCTTTCTGATGTAATGGATGTATCAGGTGAGTGTGAATGCGAATGTGACCCACTTTGGTGTACATTATGTCTTTGTTCTTTTGGTGACTTCAATGGATGCCTATGTCCAATATTCTGACGACGATGATGATGTCTTCTATTATTCTCACTACTTTCCCTTCTCTTCTCTTTAGGATTATCATAATATTCTTCACCATCTTTCTTATGGCCATGTTGATTTCCATGAGTGCTTTCTCTTTTTCTCTCTTTTGGTGTATCGATGCTATTATTCTCGTTCTTGACTTCGTTGTTACTAACATCGCTCGGAGCTGTGTAAACGAATGGGCCTATTGGTATATCGTCAAAGTCTTGAAGAGGTTCGAGAGTGTTAACTACGGTTGACATTGTAGGACGGTTTCGTGGTCTGTGGCTTAAGCATTGGTAAGCTAATGCAGCTGCTTTTCTTGCTCCCATTTCGGAGTACTGGCCTTCGAGCCTTGGATCCATTATTCGGGTGAGTTTTCGGGCGTCGTTTAGAACTGGTCTGGCCCATTCCACTAGATTGTGTTCTCTTGGTGGACGTGCCTTGTCCACTGATCTTCTTCCGGTTAGTAGCTCCAATAGGACTACTCCAAAACTGTACACATCACTCATTGCTGTCAAATGTCCTGGATGGTGAAAATGAATTCTGGTTAGGATGTGAATTAGTATTTACTACAAAACAAGAAACAAGTAGCAAGATTATATAGCAGATACCACAAGTGCTGGACATGAATGACTCTGTTAAATGGCATGAACACCGGACATGACACCGATATACGATAAGTATGAGACATGAACACTAATTACGAGAATTGACCGACATATGATAAGTATCAAACATGAACACCAATTACGAGAAGTAACTTGAATATCAGACATGACACTAATATATGACAAGAATCAGACACGATATTGATACAAATATTAGACAAAAGCACCAATTACAAGAAGTAACTTGTTTGAACACCAGACACGATATTGACATAAACATATTAGAATTGCTAAATTAGTTTACCTGTCATGATATATTCGGGTGCGGCGTAACCCTGAGTGCCCATGACTCTAGTTGAAACATGTGTGTCATCACCTTCAGGGCCATCTTTTGCCAAGCCAAAATCAGAGAGTTTTGCATTATAATCCTGGAAGATTAAAAATAAATGATAATCAGTTAGATCCAGAGTTAACATCAAATAATTGATGAAAAGGAACATTAATTTACTAGAGTCTAAACTTACCGAGTCTAATAAGATGTTTGAAGCTTTGAAATCTCTATAGATGACTGGTTTCTTTGCATCATGTAAAAAGGCTAGACCTTTTGCAGCTCCGACCGCAATTTTCATTCTTGTTGACCATGGTAATGATGCTGAATATCCTGCAATATTCCCACCAAACAAAGGTTAGATTAGATCCTTCAAATTTATGCAAATTGAAAGAATAATTCTAACTAATAATGAAAAATTCTTACTTCTAAATAGTTGATTTTCCAAGCTCCCTCTTGGTAAATACTCATAAACCAAAAGCCTATGTTCTTCTTCACAGCAATATCCAATCAGCTTCACAAGGTGTTCATGTCTTAGTTGACCAAGAAACACAACCTCAGTCTATGTCACAACAAAACAAAAATTCATCAGACCTCAATTACTCTAGATTCTCAACTCTCAAGCACGGACACAGACACAAACATATACACCAGACACGATATAATACTACGTCCAAATAGCATCTAAGATTCAATAACAATAATCATAAGAAAAAACTCACCAGCCATTCTTTATGACCCTGAGAACCATCCAAATCCAAGAGCTTAACAGCCACAGGTTGAGGCTCAAGTCCATGCCTAACCTTATCATCAATGAAACCTTTATGAACAGGACCAAACCCTCCTTCACCAAGAAAATTCGTTGAAGAGAAAGTCTGAGTAATAAGCTTCAGCTCAGCTAGAGTGAAAACATAGAGATTAGAACCAGCTAAAGAGATTGAAAGATCTTCTGAAAGTGTTGTAGCACTTGGAAAACTCAGATCCGTGAGAGAGATTCTGTTGAAAGAATTTGTCTTTGTAGCAACCACTTTTGTTGTTTCTTTGGCTTTGGCTGAAGAATATTCAGTATCTTCAGCCTTGTAACAGCTTGGAAATATTGATTTCCACATGATTTTCATCACTGTCATAAATATGCTATGGTTGTGATTATATGAATGTTGATGCAAAAGATGAATGTGGTTATAAAAGAGATAAGAGAATGTTTATATATATTATGTGAGGATGGTGAAAATTGTAGCTTCTTTTTTTCTAGATTTGTGTTGAAATATTCTTGTGTTTTTTTTTTCTTTGATTATTAGTTGTCTATAGGTTCTATATAAAATGGAATTATTCTTCTTTTTTTGATATATATAATATAGAGGAGTGGTTGTTGTTTCCATAGGATGAAAAGACTAAGATTTGAATATGTTTAAATATTTGGAAAACGAGTATTAAGTCTAAGAAGATGGATTAAGAGAAAATGACAGGGATGCCCTTCTCTTTGACTTTGAAGCATTTTGTTGTGGTCATGAATTTGGAAAAAGCAACTACTCCTTGGATGGGAATGATTTGGTATAAAATAAAGTACCTTCGAGTTTGCTTCCTTTAATTTCATATTTAATTCATGATGGTCACAATTTTCACATTGATGTTTTGTTTTTATTATTGTAACTTTTTTGTTTTTAATTTTTATCTCCCCGCCCTTTGTTTTATTGTTTTATGTACTTGTTAAATAAAAAAATTGAGGGCAACCCTTTATTTATGGAGTTGTCAATGGTATTTTGACAGTAGTTAGGGATAGCTCACGCAGAAAGCCGAGAAGTTTTAAGTATGAAAGTTTGGATAAAAAACTTGGATCCCTCTACCTTCAAAACAAGGAGGTATATATAAATTTTTCTACTGAATGTTGAAAATAAAGGAGTGATTATCTCAGCTCCTCTCTTTGAAACATGGAGTCAAGGGAGGCGTTTTCCCCTATAACCATAGTAAATATGGTTTTCCTCGTTGATCGACTCCTTCATCCAATCACTGCAGGGGCATGTCACTATTCACTTTCACTAAGTAGGTGGATTACTTCGCCCGGGGTGGCCCTTCTTGGCCGAGACTTTTGTCCCTCAAGTGAGACTAGTTGAGACCCTCATTTGAGACTTTCAAGTCGAGCCTCTCTAGCGATAATCTTAAACAAAGTTCCTCGGGCGAGACTTTTAACTCGAGTCCCTCAAGTGTTGTGTGGGGCTAATGCAATTATATATTCTCTCTGTTATTTATGTTATTTCCCTTTGTTGACCCATTTGCAACCACATCCCTTGGGGTTTTTTCTATTATTAATATGAAAATGCCTTTGGCGATTTATTTATGAAATTCTTAGTGTTGTGGCTTTCTTGTTATTCATAGTTATGACATTAAATGAGAAGCCTACTAAGGCGTCAAAGATCCTTTTATAAAGGCCCTACGATGTATTTCGTATGGAGCAACTATGATTCCTTTTTGAGGATTAGTCCTTTATGTTGCCTCTAAGGGTGACAAAGATTCCTCTTTGAGGATCCAACATTCATTTTTTCTCTAAGGTCGTAAAAGATTCCTCTTTAAGGATCCCACATTCATATTTCCTCAAAGGGTAACAAGGATTCCTTTTTAAAGATCTGGTATTCATAATGTCGTTGAGGGAGGCAAAAACTCCTCTTTGGGAATTCATCATTCATATTGTTAATCTCATCATTCATCAGTTTAAGATGGGGCATCCCCTTTAAGGGCCCCTCCTATTTATAGAAATATTCTAATAAGATGCTTTCAGGAAAGTCTATACATTTGAGGGCCATGCACCTCTTTCATTATTGAATAGAAAATGGTAAATGACTGATTATATTAGTATATGAGGTTAAGTGATTCCCACTTCCTATACATTCTGCTGCTTCTAAATCAGATTCATATTCAACTTGTTCAACTGAATTAATAATAACTCGATTCATTGATGGTGAAGGTGTTTATGCTATTGTTACCTCTTGAACAACTTCATCCACTATATCAATTATATAACATTGAGGATTATCTTTGTGATGTCTCAGTAGTCATAATTAGTACCATCAAGAATTGATGGAGAATTAACAATTCCTCCTTTTTTAGTATTGTCCATCTTAAACAGAATAAATACCCTAGAGTACACCCTACCAGAACATGGTGTCTACTGTTATTCCAAATGAAATTTTGTTTGATCGATAACAAGATGTGACACACAATGTTGAAACAACGTGTGAGAGAAACAAAATATGGTTATTCATTTCGATGCAATTGTCACCTACGTCTGGAGGGTTGTAGCTCACGTGAAAGAAAATTCACCAATTAAAAGTAGTCAATAGTACATTGAGGTCTCATTTGAACTCTCTCTATTCAGTGCATTTTCCTATTACTACTCGGAAATTTCAACTCAGGCTCCAATTTAATTTGAGATCCCCTCACTTTTACCCAGACATTGTCTCAAGCGTGTGTTATAAACAATTGTTTAGGATGTGAAATAGTTTTCAAGTATAGACCAAAACCTCTATCTCTCTTGTAAACATGAACGACTAAAAAGGATAGAGATAAGTTCTACATTTGCAAGCTTAATCTTCAAATCACAAATTTTTTTCCAAAAAATTAGAGATAAAAGTAGATATGAGAAGGCTTGATTTTAATAAAAAGAGAATGTTTTACAAAGAAAGAATAAAAGATTCTCAACCCAACCGTCATTAGATACATGACATTTTAAATTATATTTAATATTGTATCTAACATCGCCTTAATTATTAGGTTTATGACATTTTTTATATCACTTCACTTTATTTTTGCTTCAAACTTGAAGGAATTAAAATTGAAACGGAATGAAATAGGATGAAATCGATTATCACATTCTGCTCCGGTAGTTATTCACAATAAAATGTGATTATATATCCCTCCATTTTATTTTTTCATATTTCATCAATTCAAAATAGTTAAATAGTTAAAGTAAAGACAATTTTTTTTTCTTTTTAATTTTTCAATAAGCTACTAGGGTGGCATTGAATGTTAGAGTTGAATCTTCTTCATACTTCACTCTGTGAAGTTGAAGAGAGGTGATGAGGAAGATGAAGTGAGAAACAGAAGAAAGAAGAAAAGGTATATTTGATTCTCAATTACAAAGAGATAAGGTGTTAGCTTATATACAGAACGGTTTCCGTTAACATATCTAACGGTTAACCACTTTACTCTATACTTCAGTCACCCTAAGTTAACAGTGTTAACTATATCTAACAAAAGCACTTAGCTTAAAATAATATCTCTAACAGCCCCCCTCAAACTGAAGGTTGGGGAGTGTAGCTCAACACCTTGAGTTTGCCACGAAGTTCCTGAAAAGCGCTAGTGCCCAATGGCTTGGTCAGCGTGTCTGCGATTTGTAAAGCAGCAGGAACATGTTTGATCAGGAGCTTGCCAGCCACAACTCTTTCCCGAACAAAGTGAATGTCAAGTTCAATATGCTTCGTGCGAGCATGAAGAACCGGGTTATGCGACAGCAGAACTGCACTAAGATTGTCACACATGAGAGCAGGGGTGTGAAACGGTATGCGTAACTCAGAGAGTAAGGATTCCAGCCAAAGAAGTTCAGACGTGGTGTGGGCAAGAGCACGATACTCTGCCTCTGTACTAGAGCGTGCTACAAGCGACTGTTTCTTAGAGCTCCATGAGATCAGGTTGGGACCAAAATATATACATGATCCAGAGGTTGACCCGCGGTCATCAGGGTCACTGGCCCAATCCGAGTCACTGTAGGCACGTACAGAGAACTTAGAGCCAGACAGAGATGGAGCCAATTTGAACCCCAGTTTGGTTGTACCACTTAGATATCGAAGTAGCCGTCGCACAGCAGCCCAATGAGAGTCTAAAGGTCTAGCCATATATTGACACGCTTTGTTAACACTGAAAGCAATGTCTGGCCGAGTTAAAGTTACATATTGTAATGCCCCTACTATGGACCTGTATAAGTGTGGATCAGAGAAAAGGTCAGTACCATGTTTACTAAGTTTGCAGGTGCTCAACATGGGGGTAGGCACCCCATTGGCATTGGACATTTTGGCTCGTGCTAGCAGATCCTGAATGTACTTTGATTGATTGAGGAACACAGAGCCATCACTGCAGAATTTAACTTCTATGCCAAGAAAATAGCTGGGTCTGCCTAACTTTTTTCAGAGGAAATACACTATGTAAATTGTGTATGACAGTTTGAAGAAGAGCAGCATCTGACCCTGTAAGTAGGATATCATCTACATAAACCAAAGCAAACAGAGTGGTGCCATGTTTAGAGTAAACAAATAAGGAAGTATCACATTTAGAGGGGTTGAAACCAAACTGCAGAAGGGCCTGGGTCAGTTTCTCATACCAAGCCCTTGGGGCTTGTTTGAGGCCATAGATGGCTTTGTGCAGTTTGCATACAAGAGACTTATCAGTGTGCACAAAGCCTGGTGGTTGACTCATATAGACATCATCCTGAAGTATCCCATTTAGAAACGCATTATTCACATCTATTTGTTGAATATCCCACTTGTATGTGATAGCCAGTGTGAGGATAACTCTTATGGTGGTGGGTTTGACAACAGGAGAAAACGTTTCTGTGTAATCAAAACCTTGTTCTTGGTGAAAGCCTTTGGCTACAAGCCTGGCTTTATACTTGTTAATGCTGCCATCTGGATTTTCTTTTATTTTGAAAACCCATTTGCATCCCACTGCTTGCCTATCAGGTGGAAGAGTAGTTAAAGACCAAGTGTTGTTGGCCTGAAGAGCATTGTATTCATCCTTCATGGCCTTAACCCACTCAGGTTTGGAAAGGGCTTGTTTGATACTGGTGGGTTCTAACTCAGTATGGGCTACAAACACTTTAGGTTTGGAGTTGCCGGTTTTGGCCCTTGTGAGCATAGGATGAGAGTTAATAAGCAGAGGGGAAGGAGAAATGTTAGCTCCTATGGAAGGAGACATAGATGACTGAGTGTCTCCAGCTAATGTAACATCAAGGACAGTCAGATGTTGAGGGCTCTCAGAAGGATGTGATGTAGACTGATGAAGAGGGGGAGAAGAACCTTTATGACCAATAGACACAGGCGAGTTTTCTGTAATTTGTTGTGGGGGAGTGGTATTGGATATTTGAACTACCTCATTGGAAGAGGGAGTGTGAGGTACAGGGTCAGTAGAGATGTCAGGATCACCAGAGTTGTTCCCAATGCTTTGGGAACTGTGCCTAGAAGAAATATATGGGACATTAGATTGCTGAGCTGGCACATGAGACTGAGGTGTACTAACCAGTTGGTCATTATTCAAAGTGACTAGTGCATTGTCCTCTGGATTTTGTGTGTCATTATTGAGAGTAGAATTAGCTACTGGCACCTGTTCATTGGCTCTTATGGGATTCCCTGAGTAACCGGATATTGATGGCACAATGGACAAAAAACCTGGACTGGACAGACTGCTACCCTTGTGAGGTGAATGGTTTGACCCTGAGTCTGTAGGTATATCCTTAGGAAACAGTTTGGGGAAGGGGAAGGACTGCTCATTAAACTTGACATCCTTGGAGATGTAAATCCTGCCATCTGAACTTAAGCATTTAAAACCCTTGTGTTGTGGGGAAACTCCAAGAAAGACACACTCTTGACTTCTAAATTCCAGTTTATGTTTATTGTAGGGCCTGAGGAGAGGAAAGCATGAACACCCAAAGACCTTCATGGTGGAGTAATCAGGGTTTTTGGCATACAGTGCATGAAAAGGTGAGTTGGCTTGGGTTAAGGATGAAGAGGGAAGTCTATTTATTATATGAACAGAGGTTGTGAAGCTATAATCCCAATAGGAAATGGGAAGAGAAGCATGAGCCAGCAGTGTGAGTCCCATCTCCACTATCTGTCTGTGTTTTCTCTCAACTGAACCATTTTGGTGGGAGGTATGGGGGCAGGTGAGTCTGTGGGAGATTCCTAACTCTGTCAGAAATTTAGTGAAGGGTCTAAACTCACCCCCAAAGTCTGACTGTACTGCTTTGATAGATGTCAGAAATTGTGTTTTGACAAAGGCATGAAAAAGCTTAAAGGCTTGCAGAGCATCAGACTTTTGCTTTAGCAAATAGATCCAGGTGTATTTGGTGTGGCCATCAACAAAGGCTAGGTAATATCTATAGCCTGAGCTAGATGGACAGGGAGAAGGACCCCATAAGTCAGTGTACAACATGTCAAACGGTTTATGATAAATTGTGTGTGTGAGTGGTGCATGCAATTTATGAGCTTTCCCAACATTACAAGCAGAACAGAAACTAGTACTTTTATTGGATGAAGCTATATTACACAGTTTTAGAATAGCATCAACAGAATTGTAATTGGCATGACCAAGTCTGTGGTGCCAGAGTGCTCTAGTATTACAAACATCTACATTATTGACAGTTGAATCAGAAGCTACATAACTATGTATACCAGATGTAGGTCTCAGTCCTGTTCCATGGTTGGCATACTTCTGAGGCTTCCACTGCAGCTGAGAGAAGAAGTATAGGCCACTGGCATCAAGTGTTCCTTCTGCAAGCACTTGGTTAGAAGCCTGGGAAATTATATAGCATTTGTCAGAGAGGAATTGAAAGGTGACATTATTATCCTTAGCAAATTTAGAAACTGATAGTAAGTTTCTAGTGATAGATGGAACATGAAGAATGTTGGTGAGGAGTAATTTATGTGAAGGATGAACTGTAGAGTGTAAGTGTGTGGATCCTACAGAGTCGATTGCTAGGGATTGACCATTTCCAACATACACCTTATTCATACCTACATAAGGTCGTTTGTTTTGTAATAAATGAGCAAAGGGAGTTAGGTGATGAGAAGCACCTGAATCCGCAAACCAAGCCTGAGATTCTAGCTCGGAAGGTAAGTTGTACTCTGCAGTGTAGCCAGCTGGTC
This sequence comes from Vicia villosa, assembly GCF_029867415.1. Taxonomy (NCBI): domain Eukaryota; kingdom Viridiplantae; phylum Streptophyta; class Magnoliopsida; order Fabales; family Fabaceae; genus Vicia; species Vicia villosa. Next base: position 17,237,658 of record NC_081180.1, on the reverse strand, counting down.
GTCCTGTTGTTGCCATCATTGCAACTGTTTGGGTGGTTTGAGGAGTTGAAGCAGACTCATCCTGCTTGGTAGCTGCTTGAGTGGAACTGGCAGACACATTGGTGGAGGCATTTGAAGGCATATAATTCTCATCAAATCTATGCCAACATGTAGAAACTTCATGACCATATTTGCCGCATAGCTGACACGTTGGTCGATTGCCTGTGATACCTCTGCCTCGACCACGACCACGACTGCGTTGAAAACGACCTCTGCCTCTAGTGCTTGAATAAGCTCCTCTGGAGCCTTGAGATTCATGATGCATATGAGCAATGTTTGCAGCTATGGTTGTTGCATTTTGCTCCTCACGGAATTTATCCAATTGTGCTTCTTGCACATAGAGCAATGCTTCAACGTCGCAGAGAGAGGGAGGTGTGGGACAGCCATACATTTGCATTACAAAGGGGTTATATTCCTCTGGAAGCCCTTGTAGTATAGAATCAACCTGATCTTGTTCAGTTATAGAGTCACCAGCTGCAAGGAGCGAATTCGCAATGGCCTTGATTCGCAGCACATACTCAGTGATCGATTTGGTGCCCTTCTTGGTTGATTTCAGTTCAATACGCAATTGACGAACTCTCGCTTTCATTTGAGCATTAAAATGCTGATGAATTTTGTCCCAAACTTCAAATGCGTGTTTGCACGCAAGAACCCTAGGTAACACGGATTCAGATATCGTAGATAACAACCAGATGAAAAGAGCTTGATCTTGTACAATCCAGTTTTCATATTCTTCAGAGATCGTACCTGTGACACGATCTTGAGCAGTCTTGAATTTCTGCGGAATCATCGGATTGACCACAAGCTTGTGCATTTTCTGTGAGAGAATAACACCCTCAACCTGTTGATTCCATAGGAGATAGTTGTTATCTTGAAGTTTGATTGAGAGTTTTGGACCAAATGTGTTGGAGGACTTTGTTGCAGAGCCACCAGTGGAGAATTCTTGCGATTTGAGAATCGAATCGGGCGTGCCTTCGGAATCCATTGATGACGAAGCAAGAACAAGATCCAAGAACACAAAAGATGAACGAAAGAGAAGCGCGGAAGATCGGTTCAGGCGAATGATACCATGTTAGAGTTGAATCTTCTTCATACTTCACTCTGTGAAGTTGAAGAGAGGTGATGAGGAAGATGAAGTGAGAAACAGAAGAAAGAAGAAAAGGTATATTTGATTCTCAATTACAAAGAGATAAGGTGTTAGCTTATATACAGAACGGTTTCCGTTAACATATCTAACGGTTAACCACTTTACTCTATACTTCAGTCACCCTAAGTTAACAGTGTTAACTATATCTAACAAAAGCACTTAGCTTAAAATAATATCTCTAACATTGAAAAACAAAATTGCACCTTACAAATCAATACATATTACTTCAATGTCCTTTCTCAATGTTGCATTTGTAAAAAAATGGTTATTTTTAATTTTTTATCTATTAAAGTCATGTTAACAAATGTCTCAAACAATTTTTAAAGATTTCAAATAATTTTTTTTCTTTTAATAATAATTATTTTCATTTTCAATGCATTAAGACTCTGTTTGGTAAAATTAACAGTTGTGTGATAAGTTAGCTTATAGTTTATGGCTGATAGCTTGTAACTTATAGTTTATGGCTTATGACTGATAGTTGATAAGTTAATTAAAGTGTTTGGTAAAATTAATGGTTTAATTAGAAGATAAATGTAAAATGGCATAAAAAGACATTTTTTTAATTAATAATTAAATACATATTTAAAATAATTAAAATTTATAAGTGTATTAGGAAACAAAATGATGAGTTATAAGTTATAAGTTAAGACGCTATTTAAAGTAGCGTCTGAAAAATAAGCTACAAGTTATAAGGTAGTAAAATAAGTTATAAGCTTGTGATGAAAAGACTGTTATCAAATAGATCTTTTATTATTTTACGAGCTTATAAGCTATAAGCTATAAGCTATAAGCTCAAAACATGACTTGCCAAATAGAGCCTAAGGGTTTGTTTGGTAAAAATAGCTGTTGACTGATAAGCTAGCTGATAGCTTATAGCTTATGGCTTATAGCTTATAGCTTATGACTGTGTTAGCTGAAGATTTCGTTTTATAAATTTGGTTCTTCGAAGAAGTAAAAATTCGAAGGAAAGATGGTTACTGATGACCATCCCTTAAAAATAAAAGAATGGCTCCTGATGGCCATGCTTCGAGAATGAAGACTTCTAAGTTCGTTATGAAGATAATGAATACTGAAGCTAGTAGAAGTGTATGTCTTCGAGGACTTAGACAAAATTTATGAAATATGTTCAAGTATTACTACTTAGCGTGTTTTCGTAGTGTTTTTAAATATACTGCCACGCGTCGAAGAAGGACTCAGGCGGGAAGATTTGAAATTCGAAGACGGTTTCGTAACTGTCCAAATAACAGATGGCGTCCCTGGAGTTCTTATGAGAAACGTGGCATTAGATTAGCGTAGGGTCGTTAAGGTCGAAATTAGTATAAATAGGAGTCTTAATGCTAGGATTTTGTGTGTTCATTTTGTACAAATCACTCACATATTACTCAAGTATCAAGTGTTAAGAGAAAGAGTTCGCTGAGAAAATGTACGTATGACACCACCATTTTAATACATGTGTATTCTCTTTCGTTTTCAAATATCTTTCAGTATTATTGCATTTCATTTACTTCTTGCCATTTACATTTCTGTATTTTTACTTTCATGTCATTTACTTTTGAAGTATTTAATATTCCTGCATTTTAAGATTCTTTACGCTTTAACAATACTTTCATTTCATATGTTATTTTACTTATCCTTTCACTGAAATTATACTTACGTATAACCAAGTGATTGTCAAGATTACTCGTTTTATTCGAAACATTTCTTATTAACGAAGACGAATCATGACTATGGTTCGAATGACTATTGATAACAATCTTTTTGACTATGTGTCCTAGGATCAATCTAGTCGATCCTGCGAGTAACCAAATCATATTTATTATAGTTTGGAAGACTAGCGGTTGTTTACCGGAAATCACCGTAAACAAATTGGCACGCCCAGTGGGACCGGTGTCAAGCAGATTGTTTTTAATCAATTGTTTTATTTTTGTCTAGACAATATCAAGACCTTGTATGAACCTTAGGAACGGTAAGTTAACGAACAGTGCACAACCGATTCCCAAATGAAGGTACAACAAGAAAATGGTCGTTACGGCCAGTGCAGGGGGTGACCAAGGTCCCCCACAAGGTTCAGGATCAGGAGCGGCAAATTCGACTTCTAGTCAGGGAACACGGGATACACCGGGTCCAAATGGATCGAGACCGGCAGATAATTCCCAGGTTATGCCTGAAAATAATACAGGACCTTCAGGGACTATTCCAGTTTCAGTATCGACAACCGCACCTTCATCCACAAGCGTAGAGGAAATACCGTTTTCCTCGACAAATGCTGCAAATAACTTGTTTGGTCAAGGCACGAATTCTACTTTCGAGTGGAGGCCAAATAATCCATACGGAATGCCATATCCATTTGGAACAGGCGTACGAGGGGCAGGGCCCACATATGCCACAACTAACAATGCAACGTTTTCACCGAATGTTGGTTCAGTGGGTCGAAGTCCACACAATACTAGTTTTTCTACCCAGATGCCCCATTTTACCACAAATAACCAAGCGGCATTTCGGCAAGAAATGGATGCAAGCAACCATGATATGTTAGGGGTCTTGGCCAAAGAATTGGCTTCAATTTTGAACCCACTAGCGACAAATATTGCTAATACAAATCGGGATAATGTGGAGACTTTCCAAAAGATATCATCCCAAATGAATCGAATGGCAGATTTCATGGGAGTGCCACAACCAAGAAGGAAAGACAAACAGCCTTCGAATCAAGAAGAGAGGCCCATTTTGGAACGTATACAAGATGTGGTTCCACCATCTAGGACAACCACTAGAGATATAGGCCCCTCACGAAGAATAGAGATGACCGAAGGAACTCCAGTAATTAACTTAGAGGCTTCAAATCAAAGAACCGTTCCCATTCGACAGGAAACGGAAGAAGAGAGACCCAGATTAAGGATCGTGGGTAGGGACGAGCATCCAGATGAGATTGTCCAAAGAGTCAGAAGAGAAAATCT